>NC_090437.1:77123431-77429181 GCF_031143425.1 Pleurodeles waltl | reverse complement strand
AGAAGGGAGTGTCACAAGTGAATATATGAAAGTTACCAAAGCTGGAGAACTGGAATTACAGGGAAATAACTGACTTCTCCAGCTTAGGATTTTTCATATACTCACATGCTAAAAATCAGAACAGTAAGCAGTAAATCACAAATATAATAAATGAGGAAGCAGGCTCATCTTAACGGAAACTGTAGGAGGCTGGACTGGCTTGTAGTGAGTACCAAGGGGTACTTGCACCTTGCACCAGGCCCAGTTATCCCTTATTAGTGTATAGGGTGTCTAGCAGTTTAGGCTGATAGATAATGGTAGCTTAGCAAAGCAGCTCAGGCTGAACTAGGAGACGTGTGAAGCTACTACAGTACCACTTAGTGTCATATGCACAATATCATAAGAAAACACAATACACAGTTATACTAAAAATAAAGGTACTTTATTTTTATGACAATATGCCAAAGTATCTCAGAGTGTACCCTCAGTGAGAGGATAGGAAATATACACAAGATATATATACACAATAGCAAAAATATGCAGTATAGTCTTAGAAAACAGTGCAAACAATGTATAGTTACAATAGGATGCAATGGGGAAACATAGGGATAGGGGCAACACAAACCATATACTCCAAAAGTGGAATGCGAACCACGAATGGACCCCAAACCTATGTGACCTTGTAGAGGGTCGCTGGGACTATTAGAAAATAGTGAGAGTTAGAAAGATAACCCTCCCCAAGACCCTGAAAAGTGAGTGCAAAGTGCACTAAAGTTCCCCTAAGGACAAAATAGTCGTGTTAGAGGGAAAATGCAAGGAAAACACAAATCAGCAATGCAACAACGATGGATTCCTGACTGAGGGTACCTGTGGAACAAGGGGACCAAGTCCAAAAGTCACAAGCAGCTCGGAGATGGGCAGATGCCCAAGAAATGCCAGCGGTTGGTGCAAAGAAGCTCTTACTAGGCTGAAGAACTGTGAATACTGCAGGAACGACAAGGGCTAGAGACTTCCCCTTTGGAGGACGGATCCCCCACGCCTTGGAGAGTCGTGCAGAAGTGTTTTCCCGCCGGATGGACGCCAACAAGCCTTGCTACACGCAAATCGTGCGTTTGGCGTTTTTGGACGCTGCTGGGGCCCAGGAGGTCGCAAATTGGACCTGCAGAGAGGGGACGTCGAGCAAGACAAAGAGCCCTCACTGAAGCAGGTAGCACCCGGAGAAGTGCCAGAAACAGGCACTACGAGGATGCGTGAAACGGTGCTCGCCGAAGTTGCACAAAGGAGTCCCACGTCGCCGGAGACCAACTTAGAAAGTCGTGCAATGCAGGTTAGAGTGCCGTGGACCCAGGCTTGGCTGTGCACGAAGGATTTCCGCCGGAAGTGCACAGGGGCCGGAGTAGCTTGCAAAGTCGCGGTTCCCAGCAATGCAGCCCAGCGAGGTGAGGCAAGGACTAACCTCCACCAAACTTGGGCTGAAGAGTCACTGGACTGTGGGGGTCACTTGGACGGTGTCGCTGGATTCGAGGGACCTCGCTCGTCGTGCTGAGAGGAGACCCAAGGGACCGGTAATGCAGCTTTTTGGTGCCTGCGGTTGCAGGGGGAAGATTCCGTCGACCCACGGGAGATTTCTTCGGAGCTTCTGGTGCAGAGAGGAGGCAGACTACCCCCACAGCATGCACAAGCAGGAAAACAGTCGAGAAGGCGGCAGGATCAGCGTTAGAGTTGCAGTAGTCGTCTTTGCTACTATGTTGCAGGTTTGCAGGCTTCCAGCGCGGTCAGCGGTCGATTCCTTATCAGAAGGTGAAGAGGGAGATGCAGAGGAACTCGGCTGAGCTCATGCATTCGTTATCTGAAGTTTCCCCAAAGACAGAGACCCTAAATAGCCAGAAAAGAGGGTTTGGCTACCTAGGAGAGAGGAAAGGCTACTAACACCTGAAGGAGCCTATCAGCAGGAGTCTCTGACGTCACCTGGTGGCACTGGCCACTCAGAGCAGTCCAGTGTGCCAGCAGCACCTCTGTTTCCAAGATGGCAGAGGTCTGGAGCACACTGGAGGAGCTCTGGACACCTCCCAGGGGAGGTGCAGGTCAGGGGAGTGGTCACTCCCCTTTCCTTTGTCCAGTTTCGCGCCAGAGCAGGGGCTAAGGGGTCCCTGAACCGGTGTAGACTGGCTTATGCAGAATTGGGCACATCTGTGCCCAACAAAGCATTTCCAGAGGCTGGGGGAGGCTACTCCTCCCCTGCCTTCACACCATTTTCCAAAGGGAGAGGGTGTCACACCCTCTCTCAGAGGAAGTTCTTTGTTCTGCCATCCTGGGCCAGGCCTGGCTGGACCCCAGGAGGGCAGCTGCCTGTCTGAGGGGTTGGCAGCAGCAGCAGCTGCAGTGAAACCCCAGGAAGGGCAGTCTGGCAGTACCAGGGTCTGTGCTACAGACCACTGGGATCATGGAATTGTACCAACAATGCCAGGATGGCATAGAGGGGGCAATTCCATGATCATAGACATGTTACATGGCCATATTCGGAGTTACCATGGTGAAGCTACATATAGGTAGTGACCTATATGTAGTGCACGCGTGTAATGGTGTCCCCGCACTCACAAAGTTCAGTGAATTGGCTCTGAACAATGTGGGGGCACCTTGGCTAGTGCCAGGGTGCCCTCACACTAAGTAACTTAGCACCTAACCTTTACCAGGTAAAGGTTAGACATATAGGTGACTTATAAGTTACTTAAGTGCAGTGTAAAATGGCTGTGAAATAACGTGGACATTATTTCACTCAGGCTGCAGTGGCAGGCCTGTGTAAGAATTGTCAGAGCTCCCTATGGGTGGCAAAAGAAATGCTGCAGCCCATAGGGATCTCCTGGAACCCCAATACCCTGGGTACCTCAGTACCATATACTAGGGAATTATAAGGGTGTTCCAGTAAGCCAATGTAAATTGGTAAAATTGGTCACTAGCCTGTTAGTGACAATTTGAAAGTAATGAGAGAGCATAACCACTGAGGTTCTGGTTAGCAGAGCCTCAGTGAGACAGTTAGGCACCACACAGGGAACATACACATGCACATGCACACCTATGAGCACTGGGGCCCTGTGTGACAGGGTCCCAGTGACACATACCTATAGGCCACAAACCTATGAGCACTGGGGTCCTGACCAGCAGGATCCCAGTGACACATAACAACCATACTGAAAACATAGTGTTTTCACTATGAGCACTGAGGCCTGGCTATCAGGATCCCAGTGAGACAGTGAAAACAGTGACAAACACCCTGACATACACTCACAAACAGGCCAAAAGTGGGGGTAACAAGGCTAGAAAGAGGCTACCTTCTCACAGAAACCTGTGCCAGAGGACTGCTCGTCTCACTGCAGTCTACTTCTTAGTTCACAGAGGCAGTAGTGCTTTGTGAACGTGTGCCTACGCCTCAAGGTTGCTGCACAGAAGATGTCTTGTAGGGCAACGTCAGCGTAGAGTGCTGCAGTTATAGCCATGCTCCTGGCGGAATGCACGCTCACTCTTCCCTGGACCAAACACTTGGCATTTCTGCTGCAGAGGGTGATACAGGCTAAGGACCAACATGCTGGCTGATGTTTGAACAGGGGTTCACCTCTTCATTGCTGGCCAAAATAGTTGGTCTAATGAATGTATGTCCTTTTTGTCAATATAAAATCTAAAAGATGATTATTTTTCTGCTGACATTTTGATATTTGTGAAGAATGAACGTAGTATGAGTGGTTTCAGAAGGAGTTCAGTAAGGACCTTTGGTATGAATTTAGGGTTGGACCATAATACGACTGTAGCTTGTGAACCAGAGAAAGGGTTATTTTACAGTGAATGTCTGCATCTCTCCTACCCTCCTTGAACAAATGTAATCACCACGAAAGGTGCTGTCTTGCAGGAAATTATTTTTGGTTGTGCCTTGTAGATCGGCTCAGGGGGGGTAGATTTAGCCACCTCAAAACAGTGCTGATTTCCTGTGTGACTTGTAGGTGCCGTACAGAGGGAAAAGCTCTACAAAGTTTTTGTACGGAAATACCTTTTTTATATGTTCACCCCACACAATTTTGGACTGATATTGCTGTTTTTTTCAACCAAGAGTGCACTGAGGCCTGTCAACCAAACCAGTTACATAATATACGCTGAATTTGCTATCCCCCAATTGGCAGAGACTGACTTACTTACAAGTTCTGGGTATATGGTATTAGGGTACCCAGGGCATATAAGTGAGCGTCTACCCTGGTCTACAGCACTGTTAATGCCACCCTGTGTCTTACACAGTACCAAATGGCTCTCAGCCTGTCACTGCAGACTGGAAGGACAGTTTTAAAACTTCTAGCTCGACTTTGCCATTTAAACCAATGGCAAAGCCCCACTTTCCTTAACAATATATGCGAGTCTCTCCTAAAGAAGGCCTACCGAGCGTAGGATATGCATTATTTTTGTTCTAACAGGAAAACTACCAAATTGTTGTTTTTGCTGTACAATTGTTGGTAGCCCCCCTTGATTAACAGCTACCCACTGATCACTCAGCCCGCATAATTTCTGAATGGGGCTACCAAAATGTGTACTTCAAGGAATAAAATCAATTGCGGCATTACCTCTGATTTGATGCCCAAATCTATTTTAATGTCACTTTTATGGAAAAGTAACTTTTAGAAAGTTGCCACTCTGTAGCCCAGTTTGTCCAGTGGCCTCACATGGTTGCTGGCCACCAGGCAGCTTTCTGCCCTCCTGGGGAGTTGTGTGAATGGCTCCCCATTTTGGGAACAATAGTAGCCTGCTACAAAGGGTGGTGTTTGACTTCCCCCCTGTGCGAGGGTGTTGTCTAAAAAGGTGGGCTTCAAAGGCGAAGCTGCCTTTGTTGAGCAAATGGCATTCATATTCCTGAAGGGTTGTCCCTTTGTTCAGGTAGATAGGCTATTGGTAGAAACAGAGAGGGGTGGCCAGTGCCCAAACTTGATATGCAGCCCACAGATAGCCACACATCCAGGGTGGGCTACTAAGCTCCTAGGATCCAAGGAAGAGTTGTAAGGAAATGCCTCCTTGTATGGTTACCCCCTGAATTTTTGCCTTTGCTGATGCTAAGTTTTGATTTGAAAGTGTGCTGAGGCCTGCTAACCAGGCCCCAGCACCAGTGTTCTTTCCCTAACCTGTACTTTTGTTTCCACAATTGGCACACCCTGGCATCCAGGTATGTCCCTTGTAACTGGTACCCCTGCTACCAAGGGCCCTGATGCCAGGGAAGGTCTCTAAGGGCTGCAGCATATCTTATGCCACCCTGGGGACACCTCACTCAGCACAGACACACTGCTTGCCAGCTTGTGTGCGCTAGTGGGGATAAAAAGACTAAATCGACATGGCACTCCCCTCAGGGTGCCATGTCAACCTCACACTGCCTATGCAGTATAGATAAGTCACCCCTCTAGCAGGCCTTACAGCCCTAAGGCAGGGTGCACTATACCATAGGTGAGGGCACCAGTGCACGAGCACTGTGCCCCTACAGTGTCTAAGCAAAACCTTAGACATTGTAAGTGCAGGGTAGCCATAAGAGTATATGGTCTGGGAGTCTGTCATGCACGAACTCCACAGCACCATAATGGCTACACTGAAAACTGTGAAGTTTGGTATCAAAAACTTCTCAGCACAATACATGCACACTGATGCCAGTGTACATTTTATTGTAACATACACCCCAGAGGGCACCTTAGAGGTGACCCCGAAACATTAACCGACTATCAGTGTAGGCTGACTAGTTTTAGCAGCCTTCCACACACCAGAAATGTTGCTGGCCACATGGGGAGAGTGCCTTTGTCACTCTGTGGCTAGTAACAAAGCCTGTACTGGGTGGAGATGCTTATCACCTCCCCCTGCAGGAACTGTAACACATGGCGGTGAGCCTCAAAGGCTCTCCCCCTTTGTTACAGCACCACAGGGCACTCCAGCTAGTGGAGTTGCCCGCCCTCTCCGGCCCTGGCCCCACTTTTGGCGGCAAGGCCGGAGGAGACAATGAGAAAAACAAGGAGGAGTCACTGGCCAGTCAGGACAGCCCCTAAGGTGTCCTGAGCTGAGCTGACTCACTTTTAGAAATCCTCCATCTTGCAGATGGAGGATTCCCCCAATAGGATTAGGGATGTGCCCCCCTCCCCTCAGACCCTCAGGGCTAGTAGCCATTGGCTACTAACCCCCCAGACCTAAACACGCCCTTAAATTTAGTATTTAAGGGCTCCCCAGAATCTAGGAACTCAGATTCCTGCAACCTAAGAAGAAGAGGACTGCTAAGCTGAAAAACCCTGCAGAGAAGATGGAGACACCAACTGCTTTGGCCCCAGCTCTACCGGCCTGTCTCCCCACTTCTAAAGACACTGCTCCAGCGACGCTTTCCACAGGGACCAGCGACCTCTGAAGCCTCAGAGGACTGCCCTGCATCTAGAAGGACCAAGAACTCCCGAGGACAGCGGCTGTTCACCAAAGACTGCAACTTTGAAACAAAGAAGCAACTTTGAAACAACTTGTGTTTCCTGCCAGAAGCGTGAGACTTGGCACTCTGCACCCGACGACCCCGGCTCGACTTGTGGAGAACAAACACTTCAGGGAGGACTCCCCGGCGACTGAGAGACCGTGAGTAGCCAGAGTTACCCCCCCTGAGACCCCACAGCGACGCCTGCAGAGGGAATCCCGAAGCTCCCCCTGACCGCGACTGCCTGCTTCTAAGATCCGACGCCTGGTAAAGACTCTGCACCCGCAGCCCCCAGGACCTGAAAGATCCAAACTCCAGTGCAGGAGTGACCCCCAGGAGGCCCTCTCCCTTGCCCAGGTGGTGGCTACCCCGAGGAGCCCCCCCCCCCCCCTTGCCTGCATCGCTGAAGAGACCCCTTGGTCTCCCATTGCTTTCTATTGAAAACCCGACGCTTGTTTGCACACTTCACCCGGCCGCCCCCCATGCCGCTGAGGGTGTACTTTCTGTGCTAACTAGTGTCGCACCTGGTGCCCTACAAAACCCCCCTGGTCTGCCCTCCGAAGACGCGGGTACTTACCTGCTGGCAGACTGGAACCGGGGCACCCCCTTCTCCATTGAAGCCTATGCGTTTTGGGCACCACTTTGACCTCTGCGCCTGACCGGCCCTGAGCTGCTGGTGTGGTAACTTTGGGGTTGCTCTGAACCCCCAACGGTGGGCTACCTTGGACCCAAACTTGAACTCCGTAGGTGGTTTACTTACCTGCAAAAACTAACAAACTCTTACTGCCCCCAGGAACTGTTGAAAATTGCACTGTGTGTCTAGTTTTAAAATAGCTATATGTTATTTATGTGAAAACCGTATATGCTATTTTTCTAATTCAGTACCTACCTGCAATACCTTTCATTTGAAGTATTACATATAAATCTTGAGTCTGTGGTTCTTAAAATAAACTAAGAAAATATATTTTTCTATACAAAAACCTATTGGCCTGGAATTGTCTCTGAGTGTGTGTTCCTCATTTATTGCCTGTGTGTGTACAACAAATGCTTAACACTACTCCTTTGATAAGCCTACTGCTCGACCACACTACCACAAAATAGAGCATTAGTATTATTTCTTTTTGCCACTATCTTACCTCTAAGGGGAACCCTTGGACTCTGGGCATACTATTCCTTACTTTGAAATAGTGCATACAGAGCCAACTTCCTACAAGAGTTCAGACATCTTATGAGTGGGCAGAATAGTAAACTCTGGGATTGCTAGATGCCATTCATAGCTGTAGGAAGTTGGCTCTGTATGTGCTATTTCAAAGTAAGGAATAGCATGCACAGAGTCCAAGGGTTCCCCTTAGAGGTAAAATAGTGGTAAAAAGAGATAATACTAATGCTCTATTTTGTGGTAGTGTGGTCGAGCAGTAGGCTTATCCAAGGAGTAGTGTTAAGCATTTGTTGTACATACACATAGACAATAAATGAGGTACACACACTCAGAGACAAATCCAGCCAATAGGTTTTTGTATAGAAAAATATCTTTTCTTAGTTTATTTTAAGAACCACAGGTTCAAATTTAACATGTAATATCTTGTTCGAAAGGTATTGCAGGTAAGTACTTTAGGAACTTCAAATCATAAAAATTGCATGTATACTTTTCAAGTTATTGACAAATAGCTGTTTTAAAAGTGGACACTTAGTGCAATTTTCACAGTTCCTGGGGGAGGTAAGTTTTTGTTAGTTTTACCAGGTAAGTAGGACACTTACAGGGTTCAGTTCTTGGTCCAAGGTAGCCCACCGTTGGGGGTTCAGAGCAACCCCAAAGTCACCACACCAGCAGCTCAGGGCCGGTCAGGTGCAGAGTTCAAAGTGGTGCCCAAAACACATAGGCTAGAATGGAGAGAAGGGGGGTGCCCCGGTTCCGGTCTGCTTGCAGGTAAGTACCCGCGTCTTCGGAGGGCAGACCAGGGGGGTTTTGTAGGGCACCGGGGGGGACACAAGTCCACACAGAAATTTCACCCTCAGCAGCGCGGGGGCGGCCGGGTGCAGTGTAGAAACAAGCGTCGGGTTTTCAATGTTAGTCTATGAGAGATCTCGGGATCTCTTCAGCGCTGCAGGCAGGCAAGGGGGGGGATTCCTCGGGGAAACCTCCACTTGGGCAAGGGAGAGGGACTCCTGGGGGTCACTTCTCCAGTGAAAGTCCGGTCCTTCAGGTCCTGGGGGCTGCGGGTGCAGGGTCTTTTCCAGGCGTCGGGACTTAGGTTTCAGAGAGTCGCGGTCAGGGGAAGCCTCGGGATTCCCTCTGCAGGCGGCGCTGTGGGGGCTCAGGGGGGACAGGTTTTGGTACTCACAGTCGGAGAGTAGTCCGGGGGTCCTCCCTGAGGTGTTGGTTCTCCACCAGCCGAGTCGGGGTCGCCGGGTGCAGGGTTGCAAGTCTCACGCTTCTTGCGGGGAGATTGCAGGGTCTTTAAAGCTGCTCCTTGAAACAAAGTTGCAGTCTTTTTGGAGCAGGTCCGCTGTCCTCGGGAGTTTCTGGTCGTCGTCGAAGCAGGGCAGTCCTCAGAGGATTCAGAGGTCGCTGGTCCCTTAGGAAGGCGTCGCTGGAGCAGAGTTCTTTGGAAGGCAGGAGACAGGCCGGTGAGTTTCTGGAGCCAAGGCAGTTGTCGTCTTCTGGTCTTCCTCTGCAGGGGTTTTCAGCTGGGCAGTCCTTCTTCTTGTTGTCGCAGGAATCTGATTTTCTAGGGTTCAGGGTAGCCCTTAAATACTAAATTTAAGGGCGTGTTTAGGTCTGGGGGGTTAGTAGCCAATGGCTACTAGCCCTGAGGGTGGGTACACCCTCTTTGTGCCTCCTCCCAAGGGGAGGGGGTCACAATCCTAACCCTATTGGGGGAATCCTCCATCTGCAAGATGGAGGATTTCTAAAAGTTAGAGTCACCTCAGCTCAGGACACCTTAGGGGCTGTCCTGACTGGCCAGTGACTCCTCCTTGTTTTTCTCATTATTTTCTCCGGCCTTGCCGCCAAAAGTGGGGCCTGGCCGGAGGGGGCGGGCAACTCCACTAGCTGGAGTGTCCTGCTGGGTTGGCACAAAGGAGGTGAGCCTTTGAGGCTCACCGCCAGGTGTGACAATTCCTGCCTGGGGGAGGTGTTAGCATCTCCACCCAGTGCAGGCTTTGTTACTGGCCTCAGAGTGACAAAGGCACTCTCCCCATGGGGCCAGCAACATGTCTCGGTTTGTGGCAGGCTGCTAAAACTAGTCAGCCTACACAGATAGTCGGTTAAGTTTCAGGGGGCACCTCTAAGGTGCCCTCTGTGGTGTATTTTACAATAAAATGTACACTGGCATCAGTGTGCATTTATTGTGCTGAGAAGTTTGATACCAAACTTCCCAGTTTTCAGTGTAGCCATTATGGTGCTGTGGAGTTCGTGTTTGACAGACTCCCAGACCATATACTCTTATGGCTACCCTGCACTTACAATGTCTAAGGTTTTGTTTAGACACTGTAGGGGTACCATGCTCATGCACTGGTACCCTCACCTATGGTATAGTGCACCCTGCCTTAGGGCTGTAAGGCCTGCTAGAGGGGTGTCTTACCTATACTGCATAGGCAGTGAGAGGCTGGCATGGCACCCTGAGGGGAGTGCCATGTCGACTTACTCGTTTTGTCCTCACTAGCACACACAAGCTGGCAAGCAGTGTGTCTGTGCTGAGTGAGAGGTCTCCAGGGTGGCATAAGCCATGCTGCAGCCCTTAGAGACCTTCCTTGGCATCAGGGCCCTTGGTACTAGAAGTACCAGTTACAAGGGACTTATCTGGCTGCCAGGGTCTGCCAATTGTGGATACAAAAGTACAGGTTAGGGAAAGAACACTGGTGCTGGGGCCTGGTTAGCAGGCCTCAGCACACTTTCAATTGTAAACATAGCATCAGCAAAGGCAAAAAGTCAGGGGGCAACCATGCCAAGGAGGCATTTCCTTACAATAGCCAACATTTGTCATTGGGTGGGAGGCCATTGGCTACTGACCACATCATCACCCAGGGTACTTTCTGGGCATTAATATGACACCCCTGATACCCTGAAACTCACATAACGACAGAACTGGAGAAAGGACAGAAGAAAGACTGCCCAGCTGACCCCTGGATTGGAAAAGAGGCTTCACAGTCGCACCTTTGGCTAGTGAAGGGAGGACTGTGCCTGTGGCACCCGGCTTGGGGGAAAGTCACTCAAACTCCAGATCAAAGAATGGACTCAAAGGGTCCGTTGGCAGAAGCCCTGGAACCAGCACCAGGGCTATCAAAGCTAAAATAGCCCAACTCGGCAAGTCAGCAGGTACTCCTGGAGAATCAATGCTGACTGGTGCATGGGTGCCCTGAGAGGCTGATCCTAGGTGCCCAAAAGTTACACCAGATCCTGCTGAACACAGGAGTGTCGTCTGAGTCCAGATTTGTCACCCAACAGGGACACCAGCTTCCACCAAAGGATCCCATTGGGATTTGGTGTGGACTGAAACTGGCAGCCCAGCAGCAGACTGCTTACGTCGAGGGAAACCCTCCCCCCCCCCCAAACCTGTGACCAAACTCTCCACACCTGACCCGTGCACCAAGGAGTAATGCCAAATACACCCTTGTCAACTGCACAGCAGCTAGAGCATCCTTGAGTATCCTTCACTTCCTGCATCCCAAGCATCAGGACCACTCCACTGAAGTCTATGGTAGTTGTGCGGTAAAGAACTGGACTGGAGAAAGCTTTGGTGGCCAGGTAAATGTCCAAATACTTCTTAGTGGCCCCTCTGACCTTCTCCCTGCCAGATGTGGCAGACACCAAGTGTGTGTGTGTGAGTGGCCGAACACAACTCTTTCAAACTTTTCAGAAGGTTCCAAAATTTATGGTTACCTATGTTTGTTTGCTGTTAAACAGATTTACATTTTCTTTAAAAATCTATACATTTCTGGAACCCTCAGGTGGATTTTGCTCATCTTACTCCGAAAACAAATTCATAAAAATAATATTTTTGTATATTGTATTTCTTTTGTGCTGAGTGACTATTTTGCTGTTAGGTACTGTTAAATGCTTTACACTAGTTTTTTTTTTTTTTAAAGCCTTGCTGCTGGTCTTGGGAGAGATAGTTGTAGGCTCAGCTGTATGGTCCCATGCTCCAGGACAGTGATATGGAGCATTTCTCTGCATCGGACAAGATGCCTCTTGTTGACAGCTCTTGCATGCGAGCAACCCATCTGTCCATGGTTGCATCTGTTGTGAACATCACTCTGATCAATGGAAGATGAAGAGGCTTGCAATAAGATTTGCTGGAAATCCACGTGTTACCTACTTAATGTAAAGATATTTGATTAGCATATTCAATCTCGAAACTATTCTGAAGCAATTATTGTTTTGGAACAACATCTGTATCACAGTAAATGTTGCTTGCCTTGTTAAACAAAATGAAAAATTTGTCACAAAAAAAAGGTTTGGGGGGGGAATCTACACCATAGTAGCACTTGTTTTAGTCGTCTCATAGCTTGGACAATTTTGTCTCATGAATAGTGTATCTCTCCATTGATTATCCTGCTCTTGTTGGAATGGTCTCATTCAGAGCCTTCAAAATTCTACAGGACCTATGTAGGATGGCATCACACCCAGCAGAGACTTGTACTGCCTGACCATCACTGGCTTTCTGGTGGTGAATTCCTTTGCCATGACTTGGAGCTTCCTCACTCTGTCCTGTGAGGGAAAAGCCTTTCCCAATTGCATGTCTGGTATCGCTCCCTGGAATTTAAGTTTCTGTTTTGGTTCCATATTGGATCTGTAGATGTTTAGTGTCAGTTCCAAACTGTGAAGCGGATTGATGCAGGCGGCAGTAGAAGTTTCTAAATCTTCCCTTTACCACTTTTTTCTAATTTCAAAATGATTGTAGCAGTCCTATTTAGTAAAATGTGCTATGTTTAATTTGATTGCTTGGGTACATAACATCAAAATTGTTGCCTTGTGGCCTAAATAGGCACAGGGAATGCATAATGTATCTGCCAAATAAGAGGAGATATTCTACCTTATGAAAAAAGAAACCCATACTGCAGAAAAACTACCAGTTAGAGATTGATGTAAAAAAAATAAAAAAATTTGAGAATAGCAAGGATCCAACAGCAGAATATTTCAGAAATTACATTAGGCAAGCAGTATATAATAGCAGTTTGAAGGCAAATAGAAAAAATTTGATTAAATTACACATCCTAGGTCCTTATACACTTTGAAGAAAGAAAAAAAAGTTGTTAGCTCTAGGTTTTTCACATTATTATTTTAACATATGGATAAAGGGTTATACATATAATACGTTTAATACATACCTCAACTATATGATAGTTCAATGGAATCTTATTCTTCCCCGGATAACTCAGTAGTTGTGCAGCACTAGTAAGAAAAAAGTAGAAAAGGCTTTTAATACGGGTAAACAGTAGGCACAAGAGGTGCTAAAAGCAATGCAAATGAAAAGCCTTTTAAGAATACTAATAACTCTTCACCCGTTTGCAATAAGAGTTAACTGAAGTTCAAGTAAAAAGTAGTCTGACACAGTTGCTACCTTCCTAACAATGAAAACTGCAACAAGATGCTGGTACTGGCATCATCTCTAGGCTTGAGGGTGAAGCTCCTAACCACACACTCACAATGTCTGGAACCTTTTGTTCATTGACTGGCTTTGTGGAAAAACCTGATGATTAGTCTGGCCCCACTTTCAAGGCTAGTGCCAAAAGGCACTGATTAGGCAGCAAGTGCCACATAATTGCCATTAATCTGTTGCAATTAGCTTGAAACATTTTTGCTGGAGGACTACCACAACTAAATAACTTCTGGGTTAAGTTGTCCATTATGTAGTGCAGTCGACGAAGCTCAGCCAAGCCAACTGAGTATCATAAAGGTTGACTAAATCTACTAAAATGGTGAAAAAGAGCATATAGGGTTGAGAAGAGAGATTTTCAAGAAAAAAAAAACAAGTAAGAGCAGAAAAGAGATTTTAATACAGTCTTGGTCTCTCAATCATTTTATTTAAATAGTCAGTGGGTTTGGTAAGGAGCTGCAGATCTGGAACTAAAGCCTTGGTCACGGACTCTGGGGAGACTTCCACAATGCACCTACACAATGTTTTGCACCAGTGGTCCTTGTGACGGTATAGAGACCACAAACTTTGTGACAATGCAGAGAAGCATCTAATGGTGGAACGGTTAATAGTCTTTACATAGGCTCTAAAGGGGGTGTGTGACTATTTTACGCAAACCTGCACAAAAATACAGGAGGATTTAAAATGTTAAAGTCCTTCTACTATAAAATCATCAGACAAGATAAACAAAATAATGTGAAGTAAATACTTTCCAAAGCTTCCACTTCTGCAGAGTGTTGCACAAGAGTACATATTTTATGGCAAGTACCAGAGGTGAGGATGCTGCTCGAGTAACTCTAGGCAGCCAGTACCTTACTAACTATATAGCTACATTTTCCATTAACCCAGGGAAAAACTAGCCATAAACAAGGTCATTAACATAACTTGATTATATAATAGCAGACATTGTCCACCATACACTTTCTTTCCTCTTGCTGGAAAGGAGTGGGTCTCTCTTCTTTAAGTAATAGTACACAGTTTATTCAAATACAAGAAAGCAGACAATATATTATAACCTTCCTTAGTCAAGCAGGGATGATTACAGTGAAAATGTCATACTCTGTCTGGTGGAGCTTTTAGGTAGTGTGTAGGCACAAGCTTAACCTTTAGGATTGGCCCACTCAACAGATGCTGGTGCCATTCAAGTCACCATCCTTCACAACCTTCTAACTTCCTCCCTACCAGTCATAACTTGAAGTGGGAGCTAGCAATTACAGTGGTCTGATGCACATTTAAAAGGCAGTAAAACTTTCAAGTTCACCAACTACAAGCACTTTGAGTGTACACCACATTAAAATCAACGGAAACCTTGACAATTAACTGTGTGGGAGATGCCTGTGAAAATATATTGTTCCTAGATGATTAGGTTGGTCTTGATAGTGTTTAACAGGATAGCGATTAATAGCTCCTTTACAGACTCCATGTTGCAAGCCTGATGTACATGAAGAGGATTCTATCAGTAATAAACAAGAGCAAATTGTTGACTCCTACACTCTGTAGCAGTTTGTTCTCAGGAAGCATAGACAGCGAGCTGCAGAAAGTAGAATGTTTATAATCAAGCAGAGCTTAACAAAAAGGGGTAGGAAAATCTGAATGTGTTAACTTTCAGAGACCATGACTGGCATTCCCTACAAATATGAATCATCTTCGAAGTTGTCTGCATTATGCACAACACTATACATCCTTGGCCTCGGCTGCTTAATAAACTCCTCTCTACAGCAGAAGAAACACACCAAGTAACCATAGGAATGTACACAAATTCGTTCAATTTAAGCTTGCCAGCCTTCCAGAAACACTTTAAAGCTTGCCTACTCAAAATGTATGTAAATGGCCCACCCGATGTCAGTGATCTCACTCTAGTCACAATAGACTATTACCCCAGTTTTTTTACATCAGATTTTTTCAAGCCAAATGTACATCCCAGACTATGCAGCTAAATTTAAGCTTTACAAATATAAACAAACACCAAAAGCAAAAAAGACCCCCTGATGTTATTTTTTAGGCTTTTTTGAAACTCATAGCATTGGAAAAATAAACTTTTAAAGTTATTATTCATCTTGCGTCTACAAGTGACACTTAAATTTCAGGTATAGTGCAGGAAGCAAGCTATATTCCTGGAGGCCGTTGTAACGGCTTTTCTATTGTCACAGAGGGTGAAAAACTAACCTGCAAATCTTATTCTGGTTGAGAAGTATGCTCATTCTACGAGGTTAAATGACTAGGATCAGAAGAGGCAAATATGTTTTAAGTCACCTCCCTACTGGATAGCCAGGAAAGGTAAGCAGAGAACAGAGGATGCCAGGGTCCCTGCATAGATAGCTAATGAAGGGCTTAACAAATGGAGCATTTTATAGTGAAATACCATACAAAAGGACATTTAAGTGCTATTAAGTCACCATAATAACTGGAAGAGAAAAGGCTTTTAAAGAACCCTTCATCACTGATGCCACAAGTCGTAACTTACGTTTTGCATGAATGCTTACCAACTCTTTCTTTCCTTCCAATGTGTTCGAATAATGAGGTGAAGATTTTCTTCAATGACAAATCTTTCAACTGAATGACTCCCAGGCATTACCGGACCCTGATAGGTTTAAGAAATGAAATGATTTCTGAAAAAGTTGTCTTTTTTTTTTTATATACAAAGCAAAACAGCCATATTTAATAAACAACCTCAGCTTTAATAACAGGCAGAATGTTTTCAGTTAAGCAGATGTTTGAATCCCCTTGCCAGCAATTCACAAATCTTTATGCTACACTTCCTACTGGAGCAGAGTACATTCCGATGTGAATGTACAAGAGCACTTTACTTGTGAGAGACGTGGTAAAGAAACAACAAAGGGTAAATTGCTCCAGCAGTTTATGTACTGATCAATGTTATAAACCAGCAACACTTACCTCAGGTGCGTCTGTATAATCAAACATTCTAAAAATTACTCTAGGCTTTGGATATGAAGAGCCTTCTGTATGGGGAGGAGGTGTGAATGGAGGCAAGTTGTGTTGTAGTGCTTCACAAAGGATGCTGTCGAAAGCAAGGTATGGTCTCAGGATGTGTCTTTCCTGCCATCGGTCCTTTTTCAGCTTCTGAATTTGAGCCCAGAGACAATCTAAATACTACAATATAGAAAAAAACACTAACACTTTAGTGGCAATACCAATTATAAAAATAAATGTATTTAAAAAATAACAAAAAAAAACTGTCACTTGACAATATCCTAATGGGGTACAAAACGTTCAGCAGTCATGAGATACAACTGAGGTCAAAGGCTAATTACAGATAAGGTTCTTCATTTCAAATGGCAGATGACATTTTAGGGGATGGGGAGAACTAGGGGACAGTCCTCTGCTACCAATCTGTAATGAACTAAACCCACTTTTATTTAAGAATCCCCAATAATGTTATTAGCTTGTATTAAATGTGGCACTTTTTGGGCACATATTACAAAATTAAGGCCAATTTCCTTGTTCTTTCTTTCAATTCATCCTACCCTTTTTGTATCAGAATTATATTAACTTCTTGCATTCTCACACATCACAGGATATATTGAGACCCACTCAAGAACAAGTCACTCCTGCCACAGACTTGTATCACTGTGCACTTCAAAATAGAACATTTCAACTTACTGATTCAAGGACGACTTCATCTACCACTACTGAAGGCACTATTCACTCCATGCTGCGGCACCCCTCACAAACACACAATCTTGCATTGTTTCTTACCCCTGTGCTGTCCTTATTGTTTAAAGCCTTGGACTGTACTACAGAAATACCAATGCACACTTATCCTCCTGCCTTGTAACTTCTACATATTTAGATGCATAGTTCAATAGCTTGCGCCACATTCTCCTCTAGCCACCAACTTAAATCTCGTTGCCTACGGTTACGTTTTTTTTTTGCTGAAAGCACAGTCTAGGCAGAGTTCTGAGGTAACCGGGAATTTGTACAACTTGGACAGCATCCCTCTTTACTTTAACGGCACAATAGAGGCTTTCACCTAAATATTTATCTGTATCCTTCTCTCACACAGCAGTCAAGTCCCGGAACAGCCTGCCCATCCACCCCCAAACAACTCCTTCCCTGGCAGACTTCAGAAGTAGACTCAAGATGTGGCTTTTCGATGGAGACAAAGCAGCCTCAGCATCCAGATACCCTTAGGGGTGATAGTGCTGCGCTTTACAAATGCTATGATTGCTATGATTAATAGTGGAATAGAGTTCTGAGGAGAAAAAATTAATTGCAAAAAATGTGATTTTGAGAGCACAATAGTCAATCAAATTCTCCTGATTAAGTCAACTTTGTTGCTGAGTTTGCTTCAAGAAAACTGCAGGCAATAGAATCCACAAAAGCACTCCGGTACCGCTAATCAAAGAATGATGCTAAGCTGACATTTCAATCAAAAGTTTAGACTTGCTGAAGGTTCACAATTCTTGTTAGATGGGTAGCCAAAAGGACTATTTGCCAGGGGATAAGAGTAACATATCTATAACATTCATGCACCGCAGAAAGGCCATTTTTTATGTTCCAATAGCGAACTAAACTAGTGATGCTGGTGAAGATCAGGTCTCTAGCCACAAATTTTGCTAAACTCCATATCGTTTACATTCAAATCCTTTCTCCTGTAACCACCGACCACAGATTTTTAGCTCGTGAGGGAGGAGGGGAGCAAAGAGAAAGGAGAGGAGCAAAGAGAAAGGAGAGGAGCAAAGAGAAAGGAGAGGAGCAAAGAGAAAGGAGAGGAGCAAAGAGAAAGGAGAGGAGCAAAGAGAAAGGAGAGGAGCAAAGAGAAAGGAGAGGAGCAAAGAGAAAGGAGAGGAGCAAAGAGAAAGGAGGAGGGAGGAGGACCCTAAAATCAGTCATTTAAGATACCTTCCAACCTGGTAAGTATAACTGCACACCCATCAAATTTGTCTAGGATTATGAATGTAGAACATTTTTGTGTGGTGTTACTGGAACCTTAGAAAGAATACTGGTCTAGCTCATGATCTAGGAGGACTGTAAAATATAAGCACATTTCATACATTAATAAGCTTTGGGTGGCACCAGAACACAGGAACCCATCATGATCAAGGCTCTCTGGAACATATAAGAGATAGTAAAGAGGTTTGTCATGAAGAGAGTTAAGGCCTCAGAAGTAATCCGAACAAGGAGTGGAGAAAGAAAAAGACGGAGTAAGAAATTCAGAAATGTACAGTGAAGGAGAAATTAGTTGTTTGAGGGTTCGTAGATTTAGAAACGTGTAACTACTCTGAGAAAAGAGGAATGGGGTTGATACCTGAAGTATCAACCCCATAGATAGAAGTATAGATGTCAGATTCTAAGTAATAGTGCCAATGCAAGTTACAGACCGCAGCAAGAAAATACTGCCTCCAAAATTAGTACAACATTGAAGATAAAAATTATACAAGTTAAGGACATCAAGGAGAATACAAAAAGGGAAATTGAAGTGATAGCGAAGCTGTGGTAAAGAAATTCATGTTAAATTTGAATATTAGGTAACACTTAGTGATAAAAAGCAGATTTCAAAAGGTCAATAAAATGGGGCTTTAGGTACAAGTTAAAAGAAATGGCAATGGGCAAACACTGACAGTCTAAATGGTGATTTCAGTTTAATCAGTGCGACGCAACATTAGCAGAACAGAGAGAGGAAAGGGTTACTACAGTCCAAGCTCTCTGGTCCAAGAACTGAGCATTAAAAGAGGACTTCAGCAGATAAGAAATTTTGCAGTGATGTTGATGATCTTCAGAAGCGGGCATTTTTTAATTAGGCCAATGAATAATAAGATGTCGGAACATGCGCAAATGTCTCTGCTGAACACATGAAATGGGTAATAGGTTCCTAGAGCAAATAGACTGAGGCATTTGTTTGAGGGACAGAGAGTCTGGTTGAAAACAACTAGTCTTAGGAAAAATATCCAGGACATTATCTTAAGAAATAGACGGCAAATAGTTCTTAGTGCTACAATATTCTGAGAAATAGAAGCCAATAAGCTTGGAAACATTTATAGAATGCCAGCAAATTTTGTGATAATCCCAAACATAGTGCTGAACAAAATTCCACATTATGCAATTTTATTTTCACCTGCAGGAGGCGGGTTCACAAAGAAAACAAACAAAAAAATGTCAGAGACTCATGTCCTACTTGAGCCAATTTCCTACTGGTATCTTGCTTGAAATTTTTATGTGAAGTATTCACTCTAGTGTAGAAGTCATGTGGCTTTCCATCATTTTACGTTGTGCTCAAAGTCAAATATTTTGCAAAACTACCCATTTTTGCACACCACGAATTGAAAACTTTCACTAGAGTTGGGCAACAGACAGTTGTCAGAAACACATCAATGTTCATATAAGCTTACGGCTGGTTTAACTAACATCTACTGTGAAATATATTTATTGATTTCACAAGAACCATATCACACTTATACTCAGGCTCTTTACTTGAAAATGGAATTGACCAGCAAAGCCACATTGATCATCTTAGTATTTAGGGGTCACGGAAAAAAGCATATTATTTCATCAAGGGGAATGTAGCAAAAAGTTACTAGTAATGAGCAAAAATCTACAATATCTTTCACAACACAATTGCAACTGCCCAAAGAAGAGTTCCAACAAAATTGGCCTAAAAGATTTTGAAACAATTGCTCGAAGTTGAAATGAAAAAAAAAAAAAAAAGCCTTAACTGGTCTCGACCCGAAATCCATTATTTTTACATTAATCCTAACATCTGTTGCCGATTTCAAAAGGGGATAATGAATTGTCCCGATTCAACGTGCAATCATCCATTTCAGAAAAGCAAATGATCATAGTGGTTCAGTAGCAACTACTAAGGTACATAAACCATTCGTAAAAAAATGTATCTTCTACTGCAGTCATGAGCTGCTCCACAACAAGGGATGTAGTTTTTAAAAGGTTACCATAAGACTAGGAGTATATGTAAGGAAATGCCTCCTTGGCATGGTTACCCCCTGACTTTGTGCCTTTGCTGATGCTAGGTTTTGAATTGAAAGTGTGCTGAGGCCTGCTAACCAGGCCCCAGCACCAGTGTTCTTTCCCTAACCTGTACTTTTGTTTTACACAATTGGCACACCCTGGCATCCAGGTATGTCCCTTGTAACTGGTACCCCTAGTACCAAGGGCCCTGATGCCAGGGAAGGTCTCTAAGGGCTGCAGCATATCTTATGCCACCCTGGGGACCCCTCACTCAGCACAGACACACTGCTTGCCAGCTTGTGTGTGCTGGTGAGGACAAAACGAGTAAGTCGACATGGCACTCCCCTCAGGGTGCCATGCCAACCTCGCACTGCCTATGCAGTATAGATAAGTCACCCCTCTAGCAGGCCTTACAGCCCTAAGGCAGGGTGCACTATACCATAGGTGAGGGCACCAGTGCACGAGCACTGTGCCCCTACAGTGTCTAAGCAAAACCTTAGACATTGTAAGTGCAGGGTAGCCATAAGAGTATATGGTCTGGGAGTCTGTCAAACGCGAACTCCACAGCACCATAATGGCTGCACTGAAAACTGGGAAGTTTGGTATCAAACTTCTCAGCACAATAAATGCACACTGATGCCAGTGTACATTTTATTGTAAAATACACCCCAGAGGGCACCTTCGAGGTGCCCCCTGAAACTTTAACCAACTACCCGTGTAGGCTGACTGGTTTTAGCAGCCTGCCACACTCGAGACATGTTGCTGGCCACATGGGGAGAGTGCCTTTGTCACTCTGTGGCCAGTAACAAAGCCTGCACTGGGTGGAGATGCTATCACCTCCCCCAGGCAGGAGCTGTAACATCTGGCGGTGAGCCTCAAAGGCTCACCCCCTTTGTTCCAGCACCGCAGGGCACTCCAGCTAGTGGAGTTGCCCGCCCCCTCCGGCCACGGCCCCACTTTTGGCGGCAAGGCCGGAGGAAATAATGAGAACAACAAGGAGGAGTCACTGGCCAGTCAGGACAGCCCCTAAGGTGTCCTGAGCTGAAGTGACTAACTTTTAGAAATCCTCCATCTTGCAGATGGAGGATTCCCCCAATAGGGATAGGAATGTGACCCCCTCCCCTTGGGAGGAGGCACAAAGAGGGTGTACCCACCCTCAGGGCTAGTAGCCATTGGCTACTAACCCCCCAGATCTAAACACGCCCTTAAATTTAGTATTTAAGGGCTTCCCTGAACCTAAGAATTTAGATTCCTGCAACTTACGAAGAAGACTGCTGAGCTGAAAAAGCCCTGCAGAGAAGAAGAAGACACCAACTGCTTTGGCCCCAGCCCTACCGGCCTGTCTCCCTCCTTCAGAAGAAAACTGCTCCAGCGACGCTTTCCCCAGGACCAGCGACCTCTGAATCCTCAGAGGACTGCCCTGCTTCCAAAAGACCAAGAAACTCCAGAGGACAGCGGCCCTGTTCAACAAAGACTGCAACTTTGTATCCAGAGGAGCAGATTTAAAGACCCCTGCAATCCCCGCAAGAAGCGTGAGACTTGCAACACTGCACCCGGCGACCCCGACTCGACTGGTGAAGAAACGACGCTACAGGGAGGACCCCCCAGGCGACTCCAAGACTGAGTAACCAAAGTTGTCCCCCCTGAACCCCCACAGCGACGCCTGCAGAGGGAATCCCGAGGCTCCCCCTGACCGCAACTGCCCGCCTCTAAAATCCCGACGGCTGGAAAAGACCCTGCACCCGCAGCCCCCAGCACCTGAAGGATCGGAACTCCAGTGCAGGGGTGACCCCCAGGAGGCCCTCTCCCTTGCCCAGGTGGTGGCTACCCCGAGGAGCCCCCCCCCTTGCCTGCCTCGCTGAAGAGACCCCTTGGTCTCTCATTGAAACCTATTGGAAACCCGTTGCGTGTTTGCACACTGCACCAGGCCGCCCCTGTGCTGCTGAGGGTGTACTTTGTGTGAGGTTGTGTCCCCCCCCCCGGTGCCCTACAAAACCCCCCTGGTCTGCCCTCTGAAGACGCGGGTACTTACCTGCTGGCAGACTGGAACCGGGGCACCCCCTTCTCCATTGAAGCCTATGTGTTTTGGGCACCACTTTGAACTCTGCACCTGACCGGACCTGAGCTGCTGGTGTGGTGACTTTGGGGTTGCTCTGAACCCCCAACGGTGGGCTACCTTGGACCCCAATTTGACCCCCGTAGGTGGTTTACTTACCTGCAAGAACTAACATTACTTTACCTCCCCCAGGAACTGTGAAAATTGCACTAAGTGTCCACTTTTGAAATAGCTATATGTGTTTTATGTAAAAAGTATATATGCTATTGTGATTATTCAAAGTTCCTAAAGTACTTACCTGCAATACCTGTCAAATGAGATATTACATGTAGAATTTGAACCTGTGGTTCTTAAAATAAACTAAGAAAAGATATTTTTCTATAACAAAACCTATTGGCTGGATTTGTCTGAGTGTGTGTTCCTCATTTATTGCCTGTGTGTATGTACAACAAATGCTTAACACTACTCATTTGATAAGCCTACTGCTCGACCACACTACCACAAAATAGAGCATTAGTATTATCTCTTTTTGCCACTATCTTACCTCTAAGGGGAACCCTTGGACTCTGTGCATACTATTCCTTACTTTGAAATAGTGCATACAGAGCCAACTTCCTACAGTATACATCTATTCATCCGATAAAATGTACAGTTTCCACCAGCCACAATTCATTTTCTATCCATAATCACTTAAGTTCACTTTGGAAAAGTAAAAAAACAAAACAATGTGTTACTCTACTTTAATACTAAACTCTTGACTGCCAAACCTTTTCCCCTTATAATACCAAGTCTTTGGCATACTTCGCACTTAGCTCTCCATAACCATTATTTTCCCCACATAAGGTATCCATGCCAAACCTGCATCATCCCAAATCCACACCCCACCCCTAACATCATGGGGATTCTAAGGGTACCCAGGGTTTGAGAATTCCTATAGAGGAGACAGAGGAAAGAAAAAACTACAAAAAAAATCTGGTACTTTAGTAAAAACGAGAAAAAACACTGCAGCACTAGAAAGTGTCTAGCTTTCAAAGGATCGCTGAATTAAAAAAATCTCCGGCGGGAGCAAGGGCTCCTATTGGCTGTCAGCAAAATGAAAACAAATGTAGTTGGCAGCCATTAGGGGACTCATTATTATTTTTTAAAACTTCAGACTTTAGACTAAATTCCTATTAGTATGAGGGGCAGTGTAGAGGTATCTCTAACCCCCCCCCCCTTCCACCGCCCGTCCCTGTTATGGCAGGTGGGGGTCCCCAGAAGGACCCCGCCCCAGGCCAGAAGAAAAAAAAACAAACAAAAAAAATGACAGTCACCATTTTCTTTTAAAAGGATATGTAGAGGTGGCCATGAGTAGGGCACCCCTCCCAAAGCTCATTTTGGGCCCAGGGAACCCAATCCTCTGGGGTGGAGCAGGTCAATTAGGAGAGGGTGGCATCACACAACTCCTCTCTTCGAGCCTCGTTAGGCCCAAGGTAAGCCAACTCTGTTCGCGGGGGCCAGCTCATTAGTGTGTACTAGGGAGCCCATGCTAGGACACAATAGTTCCCTTGCCTGCACCAGCACCGGTAGGACACTTGTTTGCTCCCGTCTGGTGGGAGCATTTTTAAATGTCTCACCAAACAAAAGCAAACACCAGCTGGGAGCAGACTTCTATTTCCCTGCCTGCAGAAATAGAACACAGCTGCTCCCGATGGGTGGGAGCAAGCAGAACACCGCTGCTCCCGATGGGTGGGAGCAAGCAGAACACAGCTGCTCCCGATGGGTGGGAGCAAGCAGAACACCGCTGCTCCCGATGGGTGGGAGCAAGCAGAACACCGCTGCTCCCGATGGGTGGGAGCAAGCAGAACACAGCTGCTCCCGATGGGTGGGAGCAAGCAGAACACAGCTGCTCCCGATGGGTGGGAGCAAGCAGAACACAGCTGCTCCCGATGGGTGGGAGCAAGCAGAACACAGCTGCTCCCGATGGGTGGGAGCAATGCTTGCTCCTGCACCATGAGGTGAGACAGCTGGGGCTGTAGGGGCTCTGGGACTCCCAGCAGCCACACTCTCCCTCCCCCCACCCCTCCTCCACTGTGCTGTGTGCGCCCCGGGTGGGCACTGAGGCAACCACCCATGATAAAGAGGACCTGGAAGATGGGGTTCTCAGGGCCTTATAGTGCTCGGGGGCACCTTTGTGGTGAACTAAGGCTCGGGAGGGGGTGCTACACACACACACCCTCAATATATATGCAAGCCAGGCCCTGTGCCCAAACCAACACCATGCATGACCAAATGCTGTGCGCAGTATGGGGTTGGATGCCTGCAGGAGTGTTGCCTGCCAAAGGTCGTGCACGGTGCCTTTGTGTACGGTAATAAAATATATATATATTTTTTTTTTTTTAACATTATAAAGGCTTACATGATTGCTGTAACATCTGAGGTAATTAGTGCATGACAACCGCACGAGTTAGATACCTTAGGGCACGAGTTATAGTTACTTGAATTAACTAACTATAACTGCTGAATGTCTAAGGTTTTGTACGAGTAAAAAATTTGGAAGCTAACTAACATCCCTGTAACTTTTTTTTTTTTTTAAAGTGAATTTCTATGTTTTTTAAAATGTAAAGTATTTTTCATTACTACACGTTAATCCAACCACGAAGCGCACGGCCTTGCATGGCGTCAGCTGGCAGCCAACCCCCATAACCACCCAAACTCGTGCTGCGAACGGCCTTAGCTCATGCGCTGCCTGAGTTGGCCACAGGTCCGCATGGCCTCATCCCCAGGTCGATTTTAGACTCCGAACCCAACCCCAGTCAATTTTGGCCCCAGGGACCCAGGGAAACGACCAGACACATTCACTTGAGCCCTCAACCTTCAGTGTACGGGTCTGAGACCTTAACCACTAGGCCAAAAGTATCTTCTTAGCATGTGGTGCCCAGACTTAGCTATGACATTGAACCCAGGCCTTGAAAAATCATAAAAATGTTACTAGACCTGCAGGTCGAGTAGCTTGAACAAATATACTCCAACTGTAATGTACATGACCCGAAAATGGGTCGCAAATTGTGTGATCCTATGCAAAAATTGCATTTTACAGTCACCCTTTTCTTCATTCTCTCATATGAGTGCACCTTCAAATATGAGAGTTCAGCATTACTGCTGTAAAAAAAAAAAAAAAAAAAAGTCAACTGCTTGATTAAATACACTAAACATTTGCTCCATTTGAAATAAATATAGTCCACATATGGGGTACACATGAGTCATGCACGACTTGTCCCTTAGTTTACTAATAGCTTTGCCATCAGGGCTGGAGTGTTTCTCAGTTTATGTTTAAACACTCACTTTTAATAAGTATATTACTAAAGCATGATGTGGTAGCGCACTCTCACTTACAGTAAATTTCCAAGAAATATCCAAAAAACTTCCCACTAACTTGCAGCTTTACGGATAAAACTATATAGTGGATTAACAATGTGAAAATTAGGTTTCAAAAAAATATTTATCATTTGCACATCAAGTGTTCTGACTTTTTTCCCATCCTGTTAAAATATTTTTTCATCACACAAGTACAAAAAAATGGTCTTTCACAGCTACTGAAATATTTTTTGAAATGTTTGTTAAGTTGACTTCATTATATAAATGTTGTGTGATAGGAAAGACCGGATACCCCCAGCCTTTCATTTCACATAGGTGTAGTAAAGTACTATCTTGCCTGGCATGTTACCCCATATTTCACTGTATATATGTTGTTTTAATCCATGTGTCACTGGGACCCTGCCAGGCAGGGCCCCAGTGCTCATAAGTATGTGTCCTGTATTATGCCTAACTGTCTCACTGAGGCTCTGCTAACCAGAACCTCAGTGGTTATGCTCTCTCTGCTTTCCAAATTTGTCACTATCAGGCTAGTGACTAAATTTACCAATTCACATTGGCATACTGGTACACCCATATAATTCCCTAGTATATGGTACTGAGGTGCCCAGGGTATTGGGGTTCCAGGAGATCCCTATGGGCAGCAGCATTTCTTTTGCCACCCATAGGGAGCTCTGACAATTCTTACACAGGCCTGCCAGTGCAGCCTGAGTGAAATAACGTCCACTTTATTTCACAGCCATTTACCACTGCACTTAAGTAACTTATAAGTCACCTATATGTCGAACCTTCACCTGGTGAAGGTTGGGTGCAAAGTTACTTAGTGTGTGGGCACCCTGGCACTAGCCAAGGTGCCCCCACATCGTTCAGGGCAAATTCCCCGGACTTTGTGAGTGTGGGGACACCATTACACGCATGCACTATACATAGGTCACTACCTATGTACAGCGTCACAATGGTAACTCCAAACATGGCCATGTAACATGTCTAAGATCATGGAATGGTCACCCCAATGCCATTCTGGCATTGGGGGACAATTCCATGATCCCCCGGGTCTCTAGCACAGAACCCTGGGTACTGCCAAACTGCCTTTCCGGGGTCTCCACTGCAGCTGCTGCCAACCCCTCAGACAGGTTTCGGCCCTCCTGGGGTCCAGGCAGCCCTGGCCCAGGAAGGCAGAACAAAGGATTTCCTCTGAGAGAGGGTGTTACACCCTCTCCCTTTGGAAATAGGTGTGAGGGCTGGGGAGGAATAGCCTCCCCCAGCCCCTGGAAATGCTTTGATGGGCACAGATGGTGCCCATCTCTGCATAAGCCAGTCTACACCGGTTCAGGGATTCCCCCCAACCATGCTCTGGTGCGAAACTGGACAAAGGAAAGGGGAGTGACCACTCCCCTGACCTGCACCTCTCAGGGGAGGTGCCCAAAGCTCCTCCAGTGTGTCCCAGACCTCTGCCATCTTGGAAACAGAGGTGTCTGTGGCACACTGGACTGCTCTGAGTGGCCAGTGCCAGCAGGTGACGTCAGAGGCTCCTTCCGATAGGCTCTTACCTCTCTTGGTAGCCAATCCTCCTTCCTAGATAGCCAAACCTCCTTTTCTGGCTATTTAGGGTCTCTGCTTTGGGGATCTCACCAGATAACGAATGCAAGAGCTCAGAGTTCCTCTGCATCTCCCTCTTCACCTGCCAAAGGATCAACCGCTGACTGCTCAGGAAGCCTGCAAAAACGCAACAAAGTAGCAAAGACGACTAGTAGCAACCTTGTATCACTTCATCCTGCCGGCTTTCTCGACTGTTTCCAGGTGGTGCATGCTCTGGGGGTAGCCTGCCTCCTCTCTGCACCAGGAGCTCTGAAGAAATCTCCCGTGGGTCGACAGAATCTCCCCCCTGCAACCGCAGGCACCAAAAGACTGCATCCCTGGTCCTCTGGGTCCCCTCAGCACGGCGAGTGTGGTCCCTGGAACTCAGCAACTCTGTCCAAGTGACTCCCACAGTCCAGTGACTCTTCAGTCCAAGTTTGGTGGAGGTAAGTCCTTGCCTCCCCACGCTAGACTGCATTGCTGGGTACCGCGTGATTTGCAGCTGCTCCGGCTCCTGTGCACTCTTCCAGGATTTCCTTCGTGCACAGCCAAGCCTGGGTCCCCGACACTCTAACCTGCAGTGCACAACCTTCTGAGTTGTCCTCCGGCATCGTGGGACTCCCCTTTTGTGACTTCACGTGGACTCCGGTTCACTCTTCTTCTAAGTGCCTGTTCAGGTACTTCTGCGGGTGCCGCCTGCTTCTGTGAGGGCTCCCTGACTTGCTGGGCGCCACCTCTGTCTCCTCCTCCAAGTGGCGACATCCTGGTCCCTCCTGGGCCACAGCAGCACCCAAAAACCTCTACCGTGACCCTTGCAGCTAGCAAGGCTTGTTTGCGGTCTTTCTGGGTGGGAACACCTCTGCAAGCTTCATCGCGACGTGGGACATCCATGCTCCAAAGGAGAAGTTCCTAGCTCTCTTCTTTCTTGCAGAACTCCAAGCTTCTTACTACAGGTGGCAGCTTCCTTGCACCCTCAGCTGGCATTTCCTGGGCTCCTGCCCACTCTCGACACTGTCGCGACTATTGGACTTGGTCCCCTTGTCTTACAGGTACTCGGGTCCGGAAATCCACTGTTGTTGCATTGCTGTGTTTGTTCTTCCTGCAGAATCCCCCTATCACGACTTCTGTGCTCTCTGGGGGTAGTAGGTGCACTTTACACCTACCTTTCAGGGTCATGGGGTGGGCTATTTTTCTAACCCTCACTGTTTTCTTACAGTCCCAGCGACCCTCTACAAGCTCGCATAGGTTTGGGGTCCATCCGTGGTTCGCATTCCACTTTTGGAGTATTATGGTTTGTGTTGCCCCTATACCTATGTGATCCTATTGCAATCTATTGTAATTCTACACTGCTTGCATTACTTTTCTTGCTATAACCTGCATTATTTTGGTTTGTGTACATATATCTTGTGTATATATCTTATCCTCAAACTGCGGGTGCTCACAGATACTTTTGGCATATTGTCATAAAAATAAAGGTACTTTATTTTTAGTACTTCTGTGTATTGTTTTCTTATGATATTGTGCATATGACACCAGTGGTATAGTAGGAGCTTTACATGTCTCCTAGTTCAGCCTAAGCTGCTTTGCCATAGCTACCTTGTACCAGCCTAAGCTGCTAGAAACAGCTCTCCTACATTAATAAGGGATAACTGGACCTGGCACAAGGTGTAAGTACCTCTGGTACCCACTACAAGCCAGGCCAGCCTCCTACAACAGGACAGACAGTTCACCTTACAATATCCTGGAACTTTGCAGTCACAAGGAAAAATATTTCCATTGCAAGAAGACAAACTGACTTTTGACCTCGGTCTCTAAACAGAGCAAATGTGACAAGAATAAGATTTAAAGGCATCTTAATTGCCAATTCAGTTTTTGTCTAAACCAAACACCTGTTCTTTGTCCACTTCCCAGAAGGGGCCAGTAGGTTCTAAAAATAGTTCGACCTCATAAAAAAATGAATCGTTATAGCAAGTGGTAGAGTAGATTTTGGTTAGGCCAGAAGTGACCATGGCCTGCTGCCCATCAAAACTAAATAATATTCTTATCAAATATCTTGCTAGTCGGTTTCTTTAGTTATTGAATGGACAGACCACTGCAATAATCTTCCTCTTCTATTCCATATGGTCCTTGCCGGCTCCTGGCGTACCGTGGAATCCTGCATTGCTCCCATAAGCAAGGAGCTGCTTTAAACAGAAGCTCCCTGCTTACTGTTTTTGGGAACAATGTTTTATCTGTTTCCCTGGACGCATATTTGGGTGCAGGGAAACATGATAACTTCACTTGCGGCAAGTGAGAGCATTTTGACAGCTCTCACTTGCAGAAAGTGGAAGTGTTTGCTCTGACTTGGCAGGAGCTGGCAAAGCTCCTGCCAAGTCAGAGCAAACAGCTTTGTCTCTGGCTGGGCACCCCAGGACATATCATGAGTTGGCCCTGGGTGGTGACAGTCCCCAGGGCCATCATTGGTTGCTTAAGCCCCCCCCCCCCTTCCAATGTTCTATTTGCCACAGGGAGGTGGTTGTCCCCCTAGGGGCCATTCATTTTTTTTTATTTCAGCCCTGGAGAGTACCCCCTGAACATAGTGTATTATGCCCCAGGGAGGTGGCAGGGTGGGGGGACCCCACATAAAATTGTATGTTTGTCCCCTCCTTCTCCACTGCATATATAGTGTATTCTGCCATAGGGAGGTGGCGGTCCCAGGGGCAGCAGGGGGTCCGTGCAGCCCCCTGCATTTTCCTTGTGATCATCCCGGGAAGGTGGCTGTCCCCGTGACTAATAGAAGCCCATAGAGGGGGCCCCACAGGTCACCCATCTTTTTAAAAGCCTTTAATGCCCCCAGCACCTGGCTCACCAAGGGGCTAACTAAAAGGAAAGGGTGGAAAATCGGTCAGAAAAAACTGTAGATTCACGGGTTTTCCAGACTAAACAAAAAAATAAAAAATGCTTTTTAGCCCTGGCAAGTCCCTAAGACCTAAGCAACAGATCTAAGCCCACTTTCTTTTTTTCATATTTTTTTTTTTGTGAGACTCTGCTAAAGCGGAGTCCCAAAATGGCTGTCAACACTTCCTTGTGAAGAGTTGTCAGGCAATCAGACATCAGCACGGGGCCAGTTGGATCCACGGAGCATTCGCGAGCCCAGATTTCTATATTATTTAAACTCTAATCTCTCTAAAACTAATGATGTGATTTACACCAAATTCTGCCACATTTGGTGTAATTCCGTTCAGCAGTTCGTGCTGTATTAGTGTTAAAAAAATCCCATTGAAATACATTAGCTGAACTGACCGAGGTATAAGGTTTAAAAAAATTCTTAGGATTCATCAAATGGCACCAAAGTTAGACAGTGCAGCCATGAAAGCTCACACCCAGCAGAGGCCACCGACAGCTGTCAGTGCCAAGAACCACACCTATAGTTCTTCAACAAGGGAAGCGGGTAACTTAGAGGCTTCTTTTGGGTTCCAGGTGCCCGTCTGCTGTGGTAGAGTGAGGTGGATTGCCTACCTCTTGTAGTAAACACTCTTCTTCCACTCTTTCTTCTGTTAGCTGAGGAGCCACCCACTCATGCTGAGGAGTCATCCCCAAATGGCTACACTGGTCACCCCTGGGGTTTTGCTACAGGGTTTGTTTTTGGGACAATTCTTGGGGAGAAATTGGACCTAGGTCTACCAGATATTGATGCACATTTTCATTGAATCAGTTACTTAAAATGTGTTCTTTCATAAAAAAATTATAAAGCCCATCATAGTCATGCACTTCATTTCCAGATGCCCAACCATCCAGTGTTTTCACTGATTAGTCTATAAAATCAACCCAGGACTAGCTCGAAGTTTTGTAAACACCACCCCCCCCCCCAAACTGGAGAATCCAAAGCCCTCAATCAGGGTAGCATTCATGAGGTCATAGGATTCAGCATCTGCACCAATGAGTGTGAGGAGCCCATCCCTACACTTACCAGTAAACAGTTCCCAAATGAGAGCTCCCCAGTGAGACGTTTTTAATCTTCTGGTTCCACAGGCCCTCTAAATGGCTATGATCCACTTGGTGATGTCATCACCATCCTAGGGATTTCTAGGGGTATCAGAATACTCTCGGTCATTTTGTTACTGCCACCATTTATGGGTTCTAAACCCATTTTTCTTCTCTCCCTTTCTATAGCCAGGAGCTGTTTATCCAAAGCTAATCTTTTGGCCATCCTTGATAAAAGGATGTCCTCTTCATGGAGGCTCCCCTCAATGTTCTCATAGGAGCAGGACTCCTCTGTGAAAGATCCAGATCCTGTGAGTACTCTTTGGAGACAGGGATCTTGGAACCCTGTTATCCCTAGTTAGTGTAGGGAAAGGGGGACGGGGTAGGTCATCCTCCTGATCCCTAACTTCTTCCCCAACCAAAGGGAGGTCTTCCTCCTTAGTAGGGTGGTCCCTTGCATAGTCTGCCAAGAGCTCCTGGAGCTAGAAACTGTTTGGATTTTTCTGAGGCTGCAGAGACTCCTTAACTCTCATATCCCAAGATGGGAGAAAAGGGATGAGGTTGAGTTCCCTCACCATGTCCTCTGAACTACTCATTTTGTTTCTGAAGTGGAGGATTACTTTTAGGAACTAAAACTACTTCTGGTTACGAATCCCTAACCTACGACTTAAATCTAAAAAGAAATGCTAAGGTGACTTAACCAAGGCCCTAGCAGGACTTTTAAAAATTTAGAAAAAAATAGTCATATTCAGTTTTCTAAAGGCAATTTGGAATTTAGCCATGTGATCAGCTATTGGCTGAGCAGTCTAGCAAATGCTAAGTCGTAGACCCCACAGCTGACCCACCAATGTAGTAAGCTGGCTCTGTATATACTTTATCAAAATGAAATATAGTGAGCACAGAGTCCAGAGGTTCCCTAAGAGGCTTGACAGAGGAAATAAAAACATACAAGCAATAGAGGAAACACACACTCAATGACTTAACTCCAGACCAATAGGATTCTATATAGAAAAATATATTTTTGTTACTTTAATACTAGAACTACAAGACTCAGTTCAGAAGTAAATATTGTGGCAGTTAAGTACTTAGCATAGACAATGTATCTGTGTCACTTTAGACAAGTAAATATTTTTTAAGAAAACAGAATATCTATTTTAAAAGTGGGCACCATTTTCAGAACAGTTCCTGGGGAAGAAAATAAAGTACAGTTTTAGAAGGAATTACAGCACTTACAGTCTCCGGTTTTAAGGTAGTCCACCGTTGGGGGTTCAAGTGAACCCCAAACACCCACCACCAGCAACACAGGGCCGGCAGGGTACAGAAGTCAAAGTTGAGCAATTTTAACGTAGGCTCCTATGGAGACAGGGGGTACTCGGAATTCGGTCTGCCAGCAGGTAAGTACCTGTGGCTCGGAGGGCAGACCGGGGGGAGGGGAATGGGGGAATTAGAGGAGCACTGGAGGGACCCCACGTAGGCACCAATCCCACACCCTCAGGGGCACAGGGGCTGCCGGATGCAGGGTGAAAACAGGGCATCTGGTTTCCAATTAAACTCTCTGAGGGGGCTCCAGGGGTCACTTAGGCGCTGCAGGTGAGGTCGTGGGGTGAGGAGCATCTCAGGCACACAACCAGCCGGACAGGGAAGAGGGCCGTCTGTTGATCGTCATGGCTGCACCGGTTGCCCAAGGCTTGGGGGCTGTAGGTGCAGTGATCCTTTGGCGATGGTTATCTTCATCCAGGGCAGTCACGGTCAGGGGGGGGAGGTCCTCAGGATTCCCTCTGCAGGCATCGTCGTGGAGGGGTTGAGAGGTCAACCCAGGGTGGGCTCTTGGTCGCAGTCGCCTAGGACTCCTCTATGGTCAGTTGGGCCACCTGGACTCAGGCCGTGGGCGTCGGGTGCAGAGTGGTTAGGACTCACGCTTCTGGAGTGAGGTGGGAGTCCTTCAGAAGAGGTTTCTTCTTTTTTTCTTTGGACGGGGCCACTGTCCACTAGAGTTCGTGAACCTCTCTGATGCAGGCAGTCCTCAGGAGGTTTTTCAGAGGTCACTGGACCTGCAGGGTGCATCGCCTTTCTTCTGCAGGTTCTTTGAAGCAGGAGACAAGCCGGTAGGGCTGGGCCAAGTCAGTTGTCTCCTTTCCTTCTCTGCGGGGTTGTCAGCTCAGCAGTCCTTTTCTTGAGGTCGTCAGAAATCTGACCAGCTTGGTTCAGGGAGCCCTTAAATACAAGATTTAGGGGCTGTTTAGGGGTCAGAGGACAGTAGCCAATGGCTACTGTCCCTGAGGGTAGCTACACCCTTCTTTTGCTCACTCCCTTTGGGGAGGGGAGCACATTCCTATCCCTATTGGCCCTAATCCTCCAAACCAAGATGGAGGATTCTGCAAGGAGGGGGTCACTTCAGCTCTGGACACATTAGGGGTGGTCCTGGCTGAGGGGGTGACTCCTCCTTGTTTTTCATAATTATCCCTCCAGACTTGCCGCCAAAAGTAGGGGCTTTGTCCGGGGGCCGGGCATCTCCACTAGCTGGAGGGTCCTGGCACATTGTAACACGAAGCCTGAGCCTTTGAGGCTCACCGCTAGGTGTTCCAGTTCATGCAGGGGGGAAGGTGTGAAGCACCTCCACCCAGTGCAGACTTTGTTCCTGGCCCCAGAGCACAAAGGCTAACACACCAGGGGGTCAGAAACTTGTCTCAGTGGCAGGCCGGCACAGACCAGTCAGTCCTACACTAGAGAATTGGGTAAAATACAGGGGGCATCTCTAAGATGCCCTCTGTGTGCATTTTCTAATGAATCCAACAATGGCATCAGTGTGGTTTTATTATTCTGAGAAGTTTGATACCAAACGTCCCAGTATTCAGTGTAGCCATTATGGATCTGTGGAGTTCGTTTTGACAAACTTCCAGACCATATACTTAATATGGCCACACTGTACTTAGTATATCTAAGAATGGACTTCGACACTGTATGGGCATATTGCTCATGCAGCTATGCCCTCATCTGTGGTATAGTGCACCCTGCCTTAGGGCTTTAAAGCCTGCTAGAGGGGTGACTTACCTATGCCATAGGCAGTGTTCTGAGTGCATGGCACCCTGAGGGGGAAGCCATGTCGACTTTGCCCTTTTCTCCCCACCAACACACAATCTGCAATGGCAGTGTGCATGTGTTAGGTGAGGGGTCCCTTAGGGTGGCAGCACACGCTGCAGCCCTTAGGCACCTTCCCTGGTCACAGGGCCCTTGGTACCACTGGTACCTTTTACAAGGGGCTTATCTGTGTGCCAGGGGTGTGGCAATTGTGGGAACAATAGTACATTTTTAGAGGAGGAAGAACACTGGTGCCTGGTTAGCAGGGGGCGGAATCCACTTAGCACCAAAGGGGCCAATATTGGCCTATTTATTTTAGGCCCTTCTGCAGAAACCATAAAGGCCCATCTGTCCCCCCCCAAGGGGGGCAGAAAAACCAATTAGCGCCAGGGATCGTGTGTGTGTGTGTGTGTGTGTGTGTGTGTGTGTGTGTGTGTGTGTGGGGGGGGGGGGGGGGGAGGCAGGCATTGGCCCCTTGGGCAAGGGTCACCCCCCCAAAGGGGGCAATTTATTCTATGGCATTTTTGCCCCCCCTTGGGGGCAGACTTGCTTATTGTTTTCTAGGCCCATCTGCCCCCAAACAGAGAATACTGGACACCAGGGAAAATTTAAAAATGGTTGGTGGAGGGGTGTTTGTCAACTGGTGAAGTGTTTGCATTTAAGATACTAACAGTTTATTTCTCCATTTTGTTCTAGTTCAAAGCTTTTGCTTCCTTTGCTGTGGTTTGCTGCCGTTTTGGCAGTGGTTGTCCTGCGGTTTGCGTAATTGCATGTTTTAGGTAAGTAAATAAATGTACTCCAAAGGAGTATTGTTGCCATGAATGAATTACATGTTTGTAGGTGGTGTACTGAATGCAGGATTGTATGTGAAAATGTCCTTAGATTTATGCACAATGATTATTGTTCTGTCTTATGTCTAATTTGTTTTTTCTTCTTAGTGGGATATCATTGGTGATTGCTGTGGCGAGTAGTTGCTGGTGAGAATCGTTTTCAAGCAAATAACGGTACAGTTTTTGAGTTTAGAACTCTTAGTGATAAAGCTACACTTTGTTTACTACTTATCTTTCACAGAGCTAGTTTTTGGTGGTGTATTTGCCCAGTTACTTTTTTTCGGAACGATCATGGCTAGCCATAGGATGACCGCTCAGCAGGTTGTTGGTGTGCTTTTTGAGTCGTCTTCTGACATGATTATGAGACTGGCTCTACATTTGAGGCAGAGGAGGAAGTGCTAGAATATGGTAGTGAGTTTTCTGTCAGAGAGGAATCATCTGATGCAGCCACTCAGTCACCTATGTTTTTGGTCCCGGGTGAGGCCTTCATCTAGCGAAACCAACCAATCCCAGACATGTTTTAAAACTAGACACTACAAGGAGTCCAGGGAGGTGTGGCTTGCCTGGATCCCCCAACATTTTCTTACTCAGACTTCTCTGCAAACCTCAAAATTTGCTTAAAAAACAAAACAAAAAAAAGCATATTTTCCTCACTTTTCTTGGTAGGATCACCACTCCGGCACAAATTTCCTACCACCCAGCGTTCCCCTAAGTCTCCCAAGTAAAATGATACCTCACTTGTGTGGGTCCCCAAAGCAGAGTCAGCCTAAAAGATGTATAAAAGAAAAATAAGTGCTTATCAACTCGCTGTCCTAACCCCTCAAATTCTACAGGTTACTGGCATTTTTCTGTTGCAGGCACCTGGGCCACCCACACAAGCGAGGTATCATTTTTATCGGGAGGCTTGGAGAAATGCTGGGTGGAAGGAAATTTGTGGCTCCCCTCAGATTCCAGAACTTTGTCACTGAAATGTGAGGAAAAAGTGTTATTTTTTTTAAAGCCAAATTGAGGTTTGCAAAGGATTCTTGGTAAGAAAACACTGGGGACCCACGCAATTCACACCTCCCTGGACTCCCTCAGGTGTATAGTTTTCAGAAATGGTTTGGTAGGTGTCCCTATATGGCTGCTGAGCCCAGGACCAAAAATGCAGATGGCCTCCACCCCGCAAAAAAACAGTTTTGTATTTGATAATTCTGATGTGTCCACATGGTGTTTTGGGGTATTTCCTGTCACGGGCACTAGGCCTACCCACACAAGTGAGGTACCATTTTTATCTGGAGACTTGGGGGAACGCTGGGTGGATGGAAATGTGTGGCTAATCTCAGATTCCAGAACTTTGTCACCGAAATGTGAGGAAAAAGTGTTTTTTGGGCCAGATTGTGAGGTTTGCAAAGGGTACTGGGTAACAGAACCTGGTAAGAGCCCCACAAGTCACCCCATCTTGGAATCCCCTAGGTGTCTAGTTTTAAAAAATGCACAGGTTTGGTAGGTTTTTCTAGGTGCCGACTGAGCTACAGGGCAAAATCTACAGCTAGGCTCTTTGCAAAAAACACGTCAGATTTCAATGTAAAAATGTAATTTGTCCATGTTGTGTTTCCTGTCACGAGCATTAGGCCTACCCATGCAAGGGAGGTACCATTTTTATCGGGAGACTTCGGGGAAACACAGAATAGCAAAACAAGTATTATTGCCTCTTGTCTTTCTCTACATTTTTTTCCTTCCAAATGTAAGACAGTGTGTAAAAAAGACGTCTATTCGAGAAGTGTCCTGAAATTCACATGCTAGTATGGGCACCCCAGAATTCAGAGATGTGCAAATAACCACTGCTTCTCAACACCTTATCTTGTGCCCATTTTGGAAATACAAAGGTTTTCTTGATACTTATTTTTCACTCTTTACATTTAAGCAAGTGAGTTGCTGTATATCCGGTCTAGAATGAAAACCCACTTCAAGGTGCAGCTCATTTATTGGCTCTGGGTACCCAGGGTTCTTGATGAACCTACAAGCCCTATATATCCCAACAACCAGAAGAGTCCAGCAGACGTAACAATATATTGCTTCAAAATATCTGACATTGCAGGAAAAAGTTAAGAGTAAAACGTGGAGAAAAATGGCTGGGTTTTTTTCACCTCAATTTTAATATTTTTTCATTTCAGCTGATATTTTCTGTAGGAAACCCTTGTAGGATCTACACAAAATTACCCCTTGCTGAATTCAGAATTTTGTCTACTTTTCAGGAATGTTTAGCTTTCCGGGTTCCAGCATTGGTTTCACACCCATTTCTGTCACTAACTGGAAGGAGGCTGAAAGCAGAAAAAAAAAAAAAAAAAAAAAAAATAGTAAAATTGGGGTATGTCCAAGTAAAATGCCACAATTGTGGGTTTTCCGATACAAGTCTGCCTGTTCCTGAAAGCAGGGAAGATGGTGATTTTAGCACAGTAAACCCTTTGTTGATGCCATTTTTAGGGGGAAAAAAAAACCCAGGCCTTCTTCTGCAGCCCCTTTCTCCCCATTTTTTGTATTTTTAATAAAACACAAATTTTTCGTTGTATTTTGGCTAATTTCTTGGTCTCCTTCAGGGGAACCCACAAAGTCTAGGTACCTCTAGAACCCCTAGGATGTTGGAAAAAAAAAAAAAAGACGCAAATTTGGCATCTGTAGCTTATGTGGACAAATTGTTATGAGGGCCGAACCGTGAACTGCCCCAAACAGCCCAAAAAAGGTTTGGCACCTGAGGGGGAAAAGGCCTGGCAGCAAAGGGGTTAAGGTTAAGCCTGTCTGATTTGTGACACAATTACCAGGGATTGAGCTCAGGTTTAGATTACTGAAACCTTGTTTTAGGCCTAACAAATTGGTGACATTACCTGTGATGACTACCATCCACCCCAATAAATAAATCACTTTTACATTTTCACATTATAATGTTTTACTATAGTGAGGCTGCAGCTGCAGCCGCTGCCCCACCATTGTTATTGGTTCCTTGTGTCTTCATATGGGCAAATTGTGTGCGGTGTCCCCACACAAATATTCTAAAATGGCCACCAGTAAATATGCATGCAACAGTTGGCAAGCTGTGTTAGCCTTGCAATGTTGTGCACTCAGAGGCACATACTTCAAAGGTTTTTTATAATCTAGCTTGAAAAAGCTATTCACTAATAAAGCAAGGATTGTCGAAGCCAAAAGGTCATCAGCCAACAGAGATGTTGCCTATGTCAATGATCGTTTTAACTTAATTTGTATAAAGGAAAATAACTACTGCTAGTACCTTCACCAGAGACCATCACCACATTCCAGAGAGGAGGGTACAAATGTGTAAAAAAGATCAAGTCATAGGAAAGCAATTTCATACAGCAAAGATTTTGAAGTCTCTCCAGTACTAAACTTCTACAATCAATTGCATTTAAGTTCAGGAAATTAAGTTCAAGACCACATGAGAAATTATAGATTAAATTATTGAGATTTAATTAAGCATTGCTTAACAGGTGTTAGTATTGTTTACCTCTTCTTGTGGATGGGGTTTATCGGAGGTCCATACTTGTAACATCGATAAATGTATCTTCTGACGCCTCCTAGAGATTTAAAATATATGTGTAAAATGCACAAGCAAAGCCAATACATCTGGCATGCCTTTCGAGCCTTGAATAAAATGTAAAATAAAACAAAAAAATAACTTTCTGTACACAATGCATCCAAGAGGGAAACAATTTAACGTAAAAAAACTGAGTGCACTTTCGAGATGTGAAACATATTAACATGCAATGCACGCAATACATAGGAGGCTTAACCACACAAATCAGCCAATAGTATGACGTAAGAGATTACAAATCAACTAAGCAGGTCTGAAGTCCACTAGAAGTGTACTTTAAAAACACTGGTAAAAAACGGTCAAGAAACAGCTGCGCTATCAAGCCAGACCTACAAACTAACAGCAAGACCTAGTAAATGGCACCCCTGGTATCTAGGGCCTGAGTTAAAGAGGGTTCCTAAGGACTGCAGCACGAATTGTGCCACCCTAAGGGATCCCTCTCCAAGCACGACAGGCTGTCATGGTGCAGACAAAAGTGAAAACGCAACATGGCACACACCCTGTGTGCGGAAACCACCTCACAATGCATGAAATATATTTAAGTAGCCCATCTAGCAGGCCTTACAGCTCTAAGGCAGCATACATTGTATTGCATGTGAGGGCATGTCTGCACAAGCAGCTATGCCCATGCTATGTCTGTCAGTTCCCAGACATAGTAAGTGACCAGGGAGAGGATGATTCCTCTCAGACAGAAAACTCACTACCAAGCTACATGATGGCTTCACTGAAGACAGGGAGGTTTGGTATCAAATATCTTGTGTTGGTGAACCCAAACTGATGCCAGTGTTAGATTTACCAATACATTCACTCAGAGGACACCTTACAAGTGCCCCCTGGAGCCCTACTAGCCTCTGGTGTACTCGCTGACCAGTTTCTGCCAGCCTGCCACATGACACACCGTTCTGGACCCCTAGGGTGAGAGCCTTCATCTCTCAGGAGGCCCAGAACAAAAGCCTGTCTGGAAAGAGTGTTCAACACCCCCAGCCACAGGATGACCTGCTGATTAGTCTCCCTAAGGCGGCAAGCCTCAAAGGACTGCAGCCTTTAAAAAGGCAAATCTGGCTCCCCTCTCAGGAGAGGAAGCCACCCCCTCTGTCCATAGCCCATCTGGCACCTGGACAGGCGGGAAAATTAGCTAGCCAGGTAGGCGTGCCACCTGCAGGCTAGTACCACCCGAAGATGGGCTACTGCGAGGTGGACACAATTTTACAGAAGTAGTAACCTTTGTGATGGCATACTTAGGAATTCTGATTCAGGGTTATGCCCACTTTCAACAAGAAGTAGTCATATAGGGGGTATAGTGACCCCAAGAGTCAGTATCCCATTGGCTACTACCCTAGACACCCGTAACACCCCTCAAATCAGTATTTAGGGGTGTCCCTAAAACAAGAGAAGCAGATCCTGACAATCTAAGAAGACCAAGGACACAGAAGAGCCACAAAAGCAGATGAGTAAAAAATGAACCAGCTGACTTGATACCAAATCCTGCTGGCCTGTCTGCATCCCTCAACAAAATCTGGATCAAAGTCAACTCGTCCTGCAGCTGTGACTCCAGGAACCTAGGAGGACTGCCGCCTTTGAAGAAGACTCAAGCCCTCCCGTGAACAACGGACCTGTTCTCCTGCACATTCCAAAAGAACGGACTCTGAAGCCTCTGGAACCACCAAAACCAGACACTTGAAGTTACCACTGCACCATTGTAAGGAAATGCCTCCTTGGCATGGTTGCCCCCTGACTTTTTGCCTTTGCTGATGCTATGTTTACAATTGAAAGTGTGCTGAGGCCTGCTAACCAGGCCCCAGCACCAGTGTTCTTTCCCTAACCTGTACTTTTGTATCCACAATTGGCAGACCCTGGCATCCAGATAAGTCCCTTGTAACTGGTACTTCTAGTACCAAGGGCCCTGATGCCAAGGAAGGTCTCTAAGGGCTGCAGCATGTCTTATGCCACCCTGGAGACCTCTCACTCAGCACAGACACACTGCTTGCCAGCTTGTGGGTGCTAGTGAGGACAAAACGAGTAAGTCGACATGGCACTCCCCTCAGGGTGCCATGCCAGCCTCTCACTGCCTATGCAGTATAGGTAAGACACCCCTCTAGCAGGCCTTACAGCCCTAAGGCAGGGTGCACTATACCATAGGTGAGGGTACCAGTGCATGAGCATGGTACCCCTACAGTGTCTAAATAAAACCTTAGACATTGTAAGTGCAGGGTAGCCATAAGAGTATATGGTCTGGGAGTCTGTCAAACACGAACTCCACAGCACCATAATGGCTACACTGAAAACTGGGAAGTTTGGTATCAAACTTCTCAGCACAATAAATGCCCACTGATGCCAGTGTACATTTTATTGTAAAATACACCCCAGAGGGCACCTTAGAGGTGCCCCCTGAAACTTAACCGACTATCTGTGTAGGCTGACTAGTTTTAGCAGCCTGCCACAAACCGAGACATGTTGCTGGCCCCATGGGGAGAGTGCCTTTGTCACTCTGAGGCCAGTAACAAAGCCTGCACTGGGTGGAGATGCTAACACCTCCCCCAGGCAGGAATTGTCACACCTGGCGGTGAGCCTCAAAGGCTCACCTCCTTTGTGCCAACCCAGCAGGACACTCCAGCTAGTGGAGTTGCCCGCCCCCTCCGGCCCGGCCCCCACTTTTGGCGGCAAGGCCGGAGAAAATAATGAGAATAACAAGGAGGAGTCACTGGCCAGTCAGGACAGCCCCTAAGGTGTCCTGAGCTGAGGTGACTAACTTTTAGAAATCCTCCATCTTGCAGATGGAGGATTCCCCCAATAGGGTTAGGATTGTGACCCCCTCCCCTTGGGAGGAGGCACAAAGAGGGTGTACCCACCCTCAGGGCTAGTAGCCATTGGCTACTAACCCCCCAGACCTAAACACGCCCTTAAATTTAGTATTTAAGGGCTACCCTGAACCCTAGAAAATTAGATTCCTGCAACAAGAAGAAGGACTGCCCAGCTGAAAACCCCTGCAGCGGAAGACCAGAAGACGACAACTGCCTTGGCTCCAGAAACTCACCGGCCTGTCTCCTGCCTTCCAAAGATCCTGCTCCAGCGACGCCTTCCGAAGGGACCAGCGACCTCGACATCCTCTGAGGACTGCCCCTGCTTCGAAAAGACAAGAAACTCCCGAGGACAGCGGACCTGCTCCAAGAAAAGCTGCAACTTTGTTTCCAGCAGCTTTAAAGAACCCTGCAAGCTCCCCGCAAGAAGCGTGAGACTTGCAACACTGCACCCGGCGACCCCGACTCGGCTGGTGGCGATCCAACACCTCAGGAGGGACCCCAGGACTACTCTGATACTGCGAGTACCAAAACCTGTCCCCCCTGAGCCCCCACAGCGCCGCCTGCAGAGGGAATCCCGAGGCTTCCCCTGACCGCGACTCTTTGAACCTAAAGTCCCGACGCCTGGGAGAGACCCTGCACCCGCAGCCCCCAGGACCTGAAGGACCGGACTTTCACTGGAGAAGTGACCCCCAGGAGTCCCTCTCCCTTGCCCAAGTGGAGGTTTCCCCGAGGAATCCCCCCCTTGCCTGCCTGCAGCGCTGAAGAGATCCCGAGATCTCTCATAGACTAACATTGCGAACCCGACGCTTGTTTCTACACTGCACCCGGCCGCCCCCGCGCCGCTGAGGGTGAAATTTCTGTGTGGACCTGTGTCCCCCCCGGTGCCCTACAAAACCCCCCTGGTCTGCCCTCCGAAGACGCGGGTACTTACCTGCAAGCAGACCGGAACCGGGGCACCCCCTTCTCTCCATTCTAGCCTATGTGTTTTGGGCACCACTTGGAACTCTGCACCTGACCGGCCCTGAGCTGCTGGTGTGGTGACTTTGGGGTTGCTCTGAACCCCCAACGGTGGGCTACCTTGGACCAAGAACTGAACCCTGTAAGTGTCCTACTTACCTGGTAAAACTAACAAATACTTACCTCCCCTAAGAACTGTGAAAATTGCACTAAGTGTCCACTTTTAAAACAGCTATTTGTGAATAACTTGAAAAGTATACATGCAATTTTGATGATTTGAAGTTCCTAAAGTACTTACCTGCAATACCTTTCGAATGAGCTATTACATGTAGAATTTGAACCTGTGGTTCTTAAAATAAACTAAGAAAAGATATTTTTCTATATAAAAACCTATTGGCTGGATTTGTCTCTGAGTGTGTGTACCTCATTTATTGTCTATGTGTATGTACAACAAATGCTTAACACTACTCCTTGGATAAGCCTACTGCTCGACCACACTACCACAAAATAGAGCATTAGTATTATCTCTTTTTACCACTATTTTACCTCTAAGGGGAACCCTTGGACTCTGTGCATGCTATTCCTTACTTTGAAATAGCACATACAGAGCCAACTTCCTACATTGGTGGATCAGCGGTGGGGTACAAGACTTTGCATTTGCTGGACTACTCAGCCAATACCTGATCACACGACAAATTCCAAAATTGTCATTAGAAATTGATTTTTGCAATTTGAAAAGTTTTCTAAATTCTTAAAAGACCTGCTAGGGCCTTGTGTTAGATCCTGTTTAGCATTTCTTTTAGAGTTTAAAAGTTTGTAAAAGTTTGAATTAGATTCTAGAATCAGTTTTAGTTTCTTAAAAAGTATTCCAACTTTTAGAAGCATAATGTCTAGCACAGATGTGAATGTGGTGGAACTCGACACCACACCTTACCTCCATCTACAGATGAGAGAGCTAAGGTCACTCTGTAAACTAAAGAAAATAACAATGGGCCCCAAACCTACCAAAATACAGCTCCAGGAGCTTTTGGCAGAGTTTGAAAAGGCCAACCCCTCTGAGGATGGCAACTCAGAGGATGAAGATAGTGACTTGGAGGGAAATTCCCCCCCTCCAGTCCTACTTAGGGAGAGCAGGGCTTCTCAAGCCCTGACTCCACAAATAATAGTCAGAGATGCTGGTTCCCTCACAGGAGGGACCAACAACTCTGAAATCACTGAGGATAACTCCAGTGAAGAGGACATCCAGTTAGCCAGGATGGCCAAAAGGTTGGCTTTGGAAAGACAGATCCTAGCCATAGAGAGGGAAAGACAAGAGATGGGCCTAGGACCCATCAATGGTGGCAGCAACATAAATAGGGTCAGAGATTCTCCTGACATGTTGAAAATCCCCAAAGGGATTGTAACTAAATATGAAGATGGTGATGACATCACCAAATGGTTCACAGCTTTTGAGAGGGCTTGTGTAACCAGAAAAGTGAACAGATCTCACTGGGGTGCTCTCCTTTGGGAAATGTTCACAGGAAAGTGTAGGGATAGACTCCTCACACTCTCTGGACAAGATGCAGAATCTTATGACCTCATGAAGGGTACCCTGATTGAGGGCTTTGGATTCTCCACTGAGGAGTACAGGATTAGGTTCAGGGGGGCTCAAAAATCCTCGAGCCAGACCTGGGTTGACTTTGTTGACTACTCAGTGAAAACACTAGATGGTTGGATTCAAGGCAGTGGTGTAAGTAATTATGATGGGCTGTACAATTTATTTGTGAAAGAACACCTGTTAAGTAATTGTTTCAATGATAAACTGCATCAGCATCTGGTAGACCTAGGACCAATTTCTCCCCAAGAATTGGGAAAGAAGGCGGACCATTGGGTCAAGACAAGGGTGTCCAAGACTTCAACAGGGGGTGACCAAAAGAAAGGGGTCACAAAGACTCCCCAGCAGAAGGGTGATGAGACAACCAAAACTAAAAATAGTAAAGAGTCTTCTACAGGCCCCCAAAAACCTGCACAGGAGGGTGGGCCCAGAGCCTCTTCACAAAACAATGGGTACAAGGGTAAAAACTTTGATCCCAAAAAGGCCTGGTGTCATAGCTGTAAACAGCATGGACACCAAACTGGAGACAAGGCCTGTCCCAAGAAAGGTTCCACTCCAAACTCCCATCCAGGTAACACTGGTATGGCTAGTCTCCAAGTGGGATCAACAGTGTGCCCAGAGCAAATCAGGGTCCACACTGAAGCTACTCTAGTTTCTGAGGGTGGGGTGGATTTAGCCACACTAGCTGTCTGGCCGCCTAACATGCAAAAATACAGACAGCAACTCTTAATTAATGGGACTAGAATAGAGGGCCTGAGGGATACAGGTGCCAGTGTCACCATGGTGACAGAGAAACTGGTTTCCCCTGGCCAATACCTGACTGGAAAAACTTACACAGTCACCAACGCTGACAATCAGAGAAAAGTACATCCCATGGCAATGGTTACTTTAGAATGGGGAGGGGTCAATGGCCTGAAACAGGTGGTGGTCTCCTCAAATATCCCAGTGGACTGTCTGCTTGGAAATGACCTGGAGTCCTCAGCATGGGCTGAGGTAGAGCTAAAAACCCATGCAGCAATGCTGGGTATCCCTGAACTGGTGTGTGTGAAAACAAGAGCACAGTGCAAGGCACAGGGTGAAAAAGTAGAGCTGGAGTCTGGAAAAATGGCCCAGCCTACCAAGAGAACAGGAAAGTCAGTTGGGAAACCAACTGCAACACAGCAAAAGAAAGGGAACCTCTCTTCTCAGGAAGAAGTTCTGCCCTCTGAGGGAACTGAGCCTTTGGAGCTTGAACCTTATCAGGTTGAGCTCTTAGGCCCAGGGGGACCCTCCAGGGAAGAGCTGTGTAAGGGACAAGAAACCTGTCCCTCTCTTGAAGGCCTTAGGCAGCAAGCTGCTGAAGAGTCCAAAGGCAAGAAAAATGGAACACATAGGGTCTATTGGGAAGATGGGCTCCTGTACACTGAGGCCAGAGACCCCAAACCTGGTGCCACTAGGAGAGTGGTAGTGCCTCAGCTGTTCAGAGAGTTCATCCTAACATTGGCCCATGACATTCCCCTTGCTGGACATTTGGGACAAACCAAGACGTGGGAGAGGTTAGTCAACCACTTCTACTGGCCCAATATGTCCAACATGGTTAAGGAGTTTTGCCTCTCCTGCCCCACCTGTCAAGCCAGTGGTAAGACAGGTGGGCATCCAAAGGCCCCCCTCATTCCACTTCCAGTGGTGGGGGTGCCCTTTGAAAGAGTGGGTGTGGACATAGTTGGTCCACTGGAACCTCCCACAGCCTCAGGAAATATGTATATCCTGGTAGTAGTGGATCATGCTACCAGGTATCCTGAAGCTATTCCCCTTAGGTCGACTACTGCCCCTGCAGTAGCCAAGGCCCTCATTGGTATCTTTACCAGAGTGGGTTTCCCTAAGGAGGTGGTGTCTGACAGAGGTACCAACTTCATGTCAGCATACCTAAAGCACATGTGGAATGAGTGTGGAGTGACTTATAAATTCACTACACCATACCATCCACAAACTAATGGCTTGGTTGAGAGATTCAACAAGACATTAAAGGGCATGATCATGGGGCTCCCAGAAAAACTCAAAAGGAGATGGGATGTCCTCCTGCCATGTCTGCTTTTCGCTTACAGGGAGGTACCACAGAAGGGAGTAGGGTTCTCACCCTTTGAACTTCTGTTTGGTCATCCTGTAAGGGGACCACTTGCCCTTGTTAAAGAAGGCTGGGAGAGACCTCTCCATGAGCCTAAACAGGACATAGTGGACTATGTACTTGGCCTTCGCTCTAGAATGGCAGAGTACATGGAAAAGGCAACCAAAAACCTTGAGGCCAGCCAACAGCTCCAGAAGTTTTGGTATGACCAAAAGGCTGCACTGGTTGAGTTCCAACCAGGGCAGAAAGTCTGGGTTCTGGAGCCTGTGGCTCCCAGGGCACTCCAGGACAAATGGAGTGGCCCTTACCCAGTACTAGAGAGGAAGAGTCAGGTCACCTACTTGGTGGACCTGGGCACAAGCAGGAGCCCCAAAAGGGTGATCCATGTAAACCGCCTTAAGCTCTTCCACGACAGGGCTGATGTCAATCTGTTGATGGTAACAGATGAGGATCAGGAGGCAGAGAGTGAACCTCTCCCTGATCTTCTGTCATCAGACCCAAAAGATGGTACAGTAGATGGAGTGATCTACTCAGACACCCTCTCTGGCCAACAGCAAGCTGATTGTAGGAGAGTCCTACAACAGTTTCCTGAACTCTTCTCCTTAACCCCTGGTCAGACACACCTGTGTACCCATGATGTGGACACAGGAGACAGCATGCCTGTCAAGAACAAAATCTTTAGACAATCTGACCATGTTAAAGAAAGCATCAAGGTGGAAGTCCACAAGATGCTGGAATTGGGAGTCATTGAGCGCTCTGACAGCCCCTGGGCTAGCCCAGTGGTCTTAGTCCCCAAACCTCACACCAAAGATGGAAAGAAAGAGATGAGGTTTTGTGTGGACTACAGAGGGCTCAATTCTGTCACCAAGACAGATGCTCATCCAATTCCAAGAGCTGATGAGCTCATTGATAAATTAGGTGCTGCCAAATTTCTAAGTACCTTTGACTTGACAGCAGGGTACTGGCAAACAAAAATGGCACCTGGAGCAAAAGAAAAGACAGCATTCTCCACACCTGATGGGCATTATCAGTTTACTGTTATGCCCTTTGGTTTAAAGAATGCCCCTGCCACCTTCCAAAGGTTGGTGAATCAAGTCCTTGCTGGCTTGGAGTCCTTTAGCACAGCTTATCTTGATGATATTGCTGTCTTTAGCTCCACCTGGCAGGATCACCTGGTCCACCTGAGGAAGGTTTTGAAGGCTCTGCAATCTGCAGGCCTCTCTATCAAGGCATCCAAATGCCAGATAGGGCAGGGAACTGTGGTTTACTTGGGCCACCTTGTAGGTGGAGGCCAAGTTCAGCCACTCCAACCCAAGATCCAGACCATTCTGGACTGGGTAGCTCCAAAAACCCAGACTCAAGTCAGGGCATTCCTTGGCTTGACTGGGTACTACAGGAGGTTTGTGAAGGGATATGGATCCATTGTGACAGCCCTCACTGAGCTCACCTCCAAGAAAATGCCCAAGAAAGTGAACTGGACTGTGGACTGCCAACAGGCCTTTGACACCCTGAAACAAGCAATGTGCTCAGCACCAGTTCTCAAAGCTCCAGATTATTCTAAGCAGTTCATTGTGCAGACTGATGCCTCTGAACATGGGATAGGGGCAGTTTTGTCCCAAACAAATGATGATGGCCTTGACCAGCCTGTTGCTTTCATTAGCAGGAGGTTACTCCCCAGGGAGCAGCGTTGGAGTGCCATTGAGAGGGAGGCCTTTGCTGTGGTTTGGTCCCTGAAGAAGCTGAGACCATACCTCTTTGGGACTCACTTCCTAGTTCAAACTGACCACAGACCTCTCAAATGGCTGATGCAAATGAAAGGTGAAAATCCTAAACTGTTGAGGTGGTCCATCTCCCTACAGGGAATGGACTTTATAGTGGAACACAGACCTGGGACTGCCCATGCCAATGCAGATGGCCTTTCCAGGTTCTTCCACTTAGAAAATGAAGACTCTCTTGGGAAAGGTTAGTCTCATCCTCTTTCGTTTGGGGGGGGGTTGTGTAAGGAAATGCCTCCTTGGCATGGTTGCCCCCTGACTTTTTGCCTTTGCTGATGCTATGTTTACAATTGAAAGTGTGCTGAGGCCTGCTAACCAGGCCCCAGCACCAGTGTTCTTTCCCTAACCTGTACTTTTGTATCCACAATTGGCAGACCCTGGCATCCAGATAAGTCCCTTGTAACTGGTACTTCTAGTACCAAGGGCCCTGATGCCAAGGAAGGTCTCTAAGGGCTGCAGCATGTCTTATGCCACCCTGGAGACCTCTCACTCAGCACAGACACACTGCTTGCCAGCTTGTGGGTGCTAGTGAGGACAAAACGAGTAAGTCGACATGGCACTCCCCTCAGGGTGCCATGCCAGCCTCTCACTGCCTATGCAGTATAGGTAAGACACCCCTCTAGCAGGCCTTACAGCCCTAAGGCAGGGTGCACTATACCATAGGTGAGGGTACCAGTGCATGAGCATGGTACCCCTACAGTGTCTAAATAAAACCTTAGACATTGTAAGTGCAGGGTAGCCATAAGAGTATATGGTCTGGGAGTCTGTCAAACACGAACTCCACAGCACCATAATGGCTACACTGAAAACTGGGAAGTTTGGTATCAAACTTCTCAGCACAATAAATGCCCACTGATGCCAGTGTACATTTTATTGTAAAATACACCCCAGAGGGCACCTTAGAGGTGCCCCCTGAAACTTAACCGACTATCTGTGTAGGCTGACTAGTTTTAGCAGCCTGCCACAAACCGAGACATGTTGCTGGCCCCATGGGGAGAGTGCCTTTGTCACTCTGAGGCCAGTAACAAAGCCTGCACTGGGTGGAGATGCTAACACCTCCCCCAGGCAGGAATTGTCACACCTGGCGGTGAGCCTCAAAGGCTCACCTCCTTTGTGCCAACCCAGCAGGACACTCCAGCTAGTGGAGTTGCCCGCCCCCTCCGGCCCGGCCCCCACTTTTGGCGGCAAGGCCGGAGAAAATAATGAGAATAACAAGGAGGAGTCACTGGCCAGTCAGGACAGCCCCTAAGGTGTCCTGAGCTGAGGTGACTCTAACTTTTAGAAATCCTCCATCTTGCAGATGGAGGATTCCCCCAATAGGGTTAGGATTGTGACCCCCTCCCCTTGGGAGGAGGCACAAAGAGGGTGTACCCACCCTCAGGGCTAGTAGCCATTGGCTACTAACCCCCCAGACCTAAACACGCCCTTAAATTTAGTATTTAAGGGCTACCCTGAACCCTAGAAAATTAGATTCCTGCAACAAGAAGAAGGACTGCCCAGCTGAAAACCCCTGCAGCGGAAGACCAGAAGACGACAACTGCCTTGGCTCCAGAAACTCACCGGCCTGTCTCCTGCCTTCCAAAGATCCTGCTCCAGCGACGCCTTCCGAAGGGACCAGCGACCTCGACATCCTCTGAGGACTGCCCCTGCTTCGAAAAGACAAGAAACTCCCGAGGACAGCGGACCTGCTCCAAGAAAAGCTGCAACTTTGTTTCCAGCAGCTTTAAAGAACCCTGCAAGCTCCCCGCAAGAAGCGTGAGACTTGCAACACTGCACCCGGCGACCCCGACTCGGCTGGTGGCGATCCAACACCTCAGGAGGGACCCCAGGACTACTCTGATACTGTGAGTACCAAAACCTGTCCCCCCTGAGCCCCCACAGCGCCGCCTGCAGAGGGAATCCCGAGGCTTCCCCTGACCGCGACTCTTTGAACCTAAAGTCCCGACGCCTGGGAGAGACCCTGCACCCGCAGCCCCCAGGACCTGAAGGACCGGACTTTCACTGGAGAAGTGACCCCCAGGAGTCCCTCTCCCTTGCCCAAGTGGAGGTTTCCCCGAGGAATCCCCCCCTTGCCTGCCTGCAGCGCTGAAGAGATCCCGAGATCTCTCATAGACTAACATTGCGAACCCGACGCTTGTTTCTACACTGCACCCGGCCGCCCCCGCACCGCTGAGGGTGAAATTTCTGTGTGGACCTGTGTCCCCCCCGGTGCCCTACAAAACCCCCCTGGTCTGCCCTCCGAAGACGCGGGTACTTACCTGCAAGCAGACCGGAACCGGGGCACCCCCTTCTCTCCATTCTAGCCTATGTGTTTTGGGCACCACTTGGAACTCTGCACCTGACCGGCCCTGAGCTGCTGGTGTGGTGACTTTGGGGTTGCTCTGAACCCCCAACGGTGGGCTACCTTGGACCAAGAACTGAACCCTGTAAGTGTCCTACTTACCTGGTAAAACTAACAAATACTTACCTCCCCTAAGAACTGTGAAAATTGCACTAAGTGTCCACTTTTAAAACAGCTATTTGTGAATAACTTGAAAAGTATACATGCAATTTTGATGATTTGAAGTTCCTAAAGTACTTACCTGCAATACCTTTCGAATGAGCTATTACATGTAGAATTTGAACCTGTGGTTCTTAAAATAAACTAAGAAAAGATATTTTTCTATATAAAAACCTATTGGCTGGATTTGTCTCTGAGTGTGTGTACCTCATTTATTGTCTATGTGTATGTACAACAAATGCTTAACACTACTCCTTGGATAAGCCTACTGCTCGACCACACTACCACAAAATAGAGCATTAGTATTATCTCTTTTTACCACTATTTTACCTCTAAGGGGAACCCTTGGACTCTGTGCATGCTATTCCTTACTTTGAAATAGCACATACAGAGCCAACTTCCTACAACCATCCATCTCCGACCAGAATTGACGTGGACCACTGGGGACAACAAGGTTCCAAAGCCCTTCAGAGTCACCATCTATCATAGTTTCACTGCTCCACTGTGATTGCTCCAGTAAAGAAAACCCAACACTTAAGAGCACCTCTGCACCCATTGCCCCCGAGCTGTAAAGAATAGGACCAAAGCATTGTGAGGCCTGAGCCCTGCTGCTGGTTCAGCCAGACGGCCCTCCTGGCCAGAGCCTGCAGCTTCTTTCCGCAGTGACCAATCTCTGTAGGTACGCACTGGGCACCCAATGCGGTTTTACACTGCACCCAGCAGCCCCATGCCGCTGAGGGTGTACTTACCTGAATGATTTTCCTCGGATGCCTCAACATATTTAAAGATACCAGCTATTTTAATAAATTGGTGTGGATCACCTTTCCGAGTCAGGTCTCATTTATCGACTATTGTGTGTATTTGTACATGCATTACACTCCTCTGTGTTAAGCTTAAGGCTACTCGAACACAGTATCCCTAAATCGAGCACTCTGGGATTGCATAGCAAGCCTTGTCCACTCACCTGGGAATCCCCTGGACGATTTACACAGTATTCGCATACCTCATTAAGGGCCAGCATCATACAATGATAATGAAAATGTCACTTACCCAGTGTACATCTGTTCGTGCCATCAGTCGCTGAGATTCACATGGTCTGCATAGCTCGCCATCTGGTGTTGGGTCGGAGTGTTACAAGTTGTTTTTCTTCGAAGAAGTGTTTGAGTCACTGGACCGAGTGGCTCCTCCTTCTGTGCTCATTGCGCATGGGCGTCGACTCCATCTTCGATTGTTTTCCCCGCAGAGGGTGAGGTAGGAGTTGTACTATAGTAATAGTGCCCGCGCAATGAAATGTGTAAGTATGTACCTATTAAAGGTTTAAATAATATATATACAAATGTACAAAATTGAAGGTAACTTCTGAACTGCTACAGGCTTCCGGGGAGGTGGGTGGGCCCATGTGAATCTCAGCGACTGATGCCACGAACAGATGTACACTGGGTAAGTGACATTTTCAGTTCGATGGCATCTGTCGCTGTAGATACACATGGTCTGCATAGACTAGTAAGCAGTTATTTCCCCATAAGCGGTGGATTAGCCTGTAGGAGTAGAAGTTGTCTGAAATAGAGTTCTTAATACAGCTTGACCTACTGCGGCTTGTTGTGCGGATAGCACATCTATACAGTAGTGTTTGGTGAATGTGTGAGGCGTAGACCATGTGGCTGCCTTACATATTTCATGCATTGGGATGTTTCCTAAAAATGCCATTGAAGCACCTTTTTTCCTGGTTGAATGTGCCCTGGGAGTAATGGGCAGTTGTCTTTTTGCTTTAAGGTAGCAGATTTGGATGCATTTAACAATCCATCTGGCTATACCTTGTTTTGATATTGGGTTACCTGCATGAGGTTTTTGGAATGCAATAAATAGCTGTTTAGTCTTTCTGATGTTCTTTGTTCTGTCAATGTAGTACATTAATGCTCTTTTGACATCTAATGTATGTAGTGCTCTTTCAGCCACAGAATCTGGCTGTGGGAAAAAAACAGGTAGTTCTACCGTTTGATTTAGATGGAACGGTGAAATAACTTTTGGATTAGGTCGTAGGACGACCTTATTTTTATGTATTTGTATAAAAGGTTCCTGTGTTGTGAACGCTTGAATTTCACTTACTCTTCTCAGAGATGTAATGGCGATGAGAAAGGCAACTTTCCAGGTTAGGAATTGTATTCCGCAAGAGTGCATGGGTTCGAAAGGTGGGCCCATGAGTCTTGTTAGGACCACGTTTAGGTTCCATGAAGGAACAGGTGGTGTTCTTGGTGGTATAATTCTTTTAAGACCTTCTATGAATGCTTTGATGACTGGTATCCTATACAAGGAAGTTGAATAGGTAGTCTGCAGGTATGCAGATATTGCTGCAAGGTGTATTTTAATAGAAGAGAAGGCTAGCCTTGCTTTTTGTAAATGGAGCAAGAAATTTATTATATGTTTTGGAGTTGCGTCTAGTGGTTGTATCTGATTATGATGGCAGTAACAAACAAATCTTTTCCACTTACTTGCGTAGCAGTGTCTAGTGGATGGCCTTCTGGCCTGCTTTATGACCTCCATACACTCTTGGCTAAGTTGTAAGTGTCCGAATTCTAGGATTTCAGGAGCCAGATTGCTAGATTCAGCGATGCTGGATCTGGGTGTCTGATCTGTTGGTTGTGTTGCGTTAACAGATCTGGTTTGTTCGGCAGTTTGATGTGGGGTACTACAGAAAGATCTAGCAGTGTTGTGTACCAGGGTTGTCTTGCCCACGTTGGTGCTATTAAAATGAGTTTGAGTTTGTTTTGACTCAATTTGTTCACTAGATAAGGGAGGAGAGGGAGAGGAGGAAAAGAGTAAGCAAATATTCCTGACCAGTTCATCCATAGGGCATTGCCTTGGGATTGCTTGTGTGGGTATCTGGACGCGAAGTTTTGGCATTTTGCGTTCTCTTTTGTTGCAAATAAGTCTATCTGAGGTGTTCCCCAGAGTGTGAAGTAGGTGTTCAGAATTTGTGGGTGGATTTCCCATTCGTGGACTTGTTGGTGATCTCGAGAGAGATTGTCTGCCAGTTGATTCTGGATCCCTGGAATAAACTGTGCTATGAGGCGAATTTGATGGTGGATTGCCCACTTCCATATGTTTTGAGCTAATAAGCTTAACTGCATTGAATGTGTCCCTCCTTGTTTGTTTAGATAATACATCGTTGTCATGTTGTCTGTTTTGACAAGGATGTATTTGTGGGTTATGATTGGTTGGAAAGCTTTTAGTGCTTGAAAAACTGCTAATAATTCTAGATGATTTATATGCAGTCTTGTTTGATGTATGTTCCATTGTCCTCTTATGGTGTGTTGATTGAGATGTGCTCCCCACCCTGTCATGGAAGCATCTGTTATTACGTACTGTGGCACTGGGTCTTGGAAAGGCCGCCCTTTGTTTAAATTTATACTGTTCCACCATAGAAGCGAGAGGTAAGTTTGGCGGTCTATTAACACCAGATCTAGAAGGTGACCCTGTGCTTGAGACCACTGTGAGGCTAGGCATTGTTGTAAGGGCCTCATGTGCAGTCTTGCGTTTGGGACAATGGCTATGCATGAGGACATCATGCCTAGGAGCTGTAGTATTGTTCTTGCTTGTATTGTTTGATTTGGAGACATGTGTTGAATGACTCTGTTGAAATTGTGAATTCTTTGTGGAGTTGGCGTTGCTACTCCTTTTGTCGTGTCTATTATGGCTCCTAGATATTGCTGTACTTTGCTTGGCTGAATGTTGGATTTTGCAAAGTTGACGGTGAACCCTAGTTTGTAGAGGGTTTGTATGACTTGATTTGTGTGGTTTGAGCATTGTGTGAGCGAACTGGTTTTGATTAGCCAGTCGTCTAGATACGGGAATACATGTATTTGCTGCCTTCTGTTGTGTGCAGCGACTACTGCTAGGCATTTTGTGAATACCCTTGGAGCGGTTGTTAAACCGAAAGGCAATACTTTGAATTGGTAATGTATTCCTTTGAATACAAACCTTAGATATTTTCTGTGCGATTGGTGTATTGGTACATGGAAATATGCGTCTTTGAGGTCTAGGGTTGTCATGTAGTTGTGTTTTTTGAGCAATGGTAACACTTCTTGTAGTGTGACCATGTGAAAGTGGTCTGATTTGATGAATGTGTTTACTACTCTGAGGTCCAGAATTGGTCTCAGTGTTTTGTCCTTTTTTGGTATCAAGAAGTACAGTGAATAAACTCCTGTGTTTATTTGTGTGCTTGGTACTAATTCTATTGCATTTTTTTGCAGTAGTGCTTGAACTTCTATCTCTAGAAGCTGTGAATGGTGTTTTGATAAATTTTGTGATTTTGGTGGTATGTCTGGAGGGAATTGCAGGAATTCTATGCAATAACCATGTTGGATAATTGCTAGGACCCATGTGTCTGTAGTTATTTCCTCCCATGCTTCGTAATATTGACCTATCCTTCCCCCCACTGGTGTTGTGTGGGGGGGGTGAGTGACGTGTGAGTCACTGCTTGTTGGTAGTGGTTTTGGGGCTTTGAAATCTTCCTCTATTCCTAGGGAATTGCCCTCCTCTATACTGGCCCCGAAAGCCTCCCCTGTACTGTCCCTGGTAGGTGGACGGTGCGGACTGTGAGGTACTGGCTTGTGTGGCCTGACCCCGAAACCCTCCTCTAAAAGGTGTTTTGCGGAAGGTGGTATAAGATCCTCTGCTCTGCGGGGAGTAGAGTGCGCCCATGGCCTTGGCAGTGTCAGTGTCCTTTTTGAGCTTTTCTATGGCTGTGTCGACCTCCGGACCGAACAGCATTTTTTCGTTTACTGGCATGTTAAGTACTGCCTGCTGAATTTCCGGCTTGAATCCAGACGTTCTGAGCCATGCGTGCCTACGGATGGTAACCGACGTATTAATGGTCCTTGCGGCTGTGTCTGCTGCATCCATAGAGGAGCGTATTTGATTGTTGGAAATGTTTTGACCCTCTTCAACAACCTGTTTTGCTCTTTTTTGTAGATCTTTTGGGAGATGTTCAATGAGATGCTGCATCTCATCCCAGTGGGCTCTGTCGTATCGCGCTAGCAGCGCTTGTGAGTTTGCGATGCGCCACTGGTTTGCTGCCTGGACAGCGACCCTCTTCCCGGCTGCATCAAACTTTCTGCTTTCTTTATCTGGGGGAGGTGCATCCCCAGAAGTGTGTGAATTTGCCCGTTTTCTGGCAGCCCCTACCACCACAGAATCTGGTGGCAGCTGAGAGGTGATGAATACAGGGTCCGTAGGAGGCGCCTTATACTTTTTGTCCACTCTAGGCGTTACTGCCCTGCTTTTGACTGGCTCTTTGAAGATCTCCTTTGCATGGCGAAGCATGCCTGGGAGCATAGGCAGGCTTTGGTAGGAGCTGTGAGTGGAGGAGAGGGTGTTAAATAAAAAGTCATCCTCTACTTGTTCAGAGTGTAGTTCCACATTATGGAACTGAGCTGCTCTAGCCACCACTTGTGAATAGGCTGTGCTGTCCTCAGGTGGTGATGGCCTAGTTGGGTATGTGTCTGGGCTGTTATCAGACACTGGTGCATCGTACAAGTCCCACGCGTCTTGATCTTGGTCGTCGTGGCTCATGGCGGTGTGAGCTGGCGAATGTGACGGGGTGTAAGTTGGTGAAGCCGGAGTTACAGGTGGAGGCGAGGGAGGAGGTGTTACCGTCTTTGCTGTTTGTTGCTGAGGAGCCTCTCGTGCTACAAACTGAAGTGTTCCCTTTCTTTTGACAGGTGGAAGGGTACTGATCTTCCCTGTCCCCTGCTGAATAAAGATACGCTTCTGCGTGTGATCCACTTCAGTGGATTGCAGTTCCTGTTCGAATCTGTCTTTTTTCATTTGTGAAGACATAGAAAGTTCTTCAGTATAGGAGCCTGAAACTGGGTCTGTTGGTGCTTTTTTCGGCTCCGAAAACCCTGTTGTTTGTTTTTTCGGCTCCGAGGTAACCTTCCTCTTCTTTTGTGCCGAAAAATCTTGGCCTCTATGATCTTCGGCGCCACTGTCTCGGCGTCGATCCGTGTCGACACCGAACTCTCGGTGTCGATGCTTCCCTTTAGCACTCTCTCGGTCCCGAGGAGGCTGCGTGCCGGTGTCTCGACCGGAGTCGGACGATCGACACTGAATGGGCCTTTTTCGGTGCCAATTGTTGGTCACCGTGAATTTGGGTTGAGCCATGGCCGGTTGGCAGTGGCGTCCCCTGGGCCTTTTTGCCTTTTTTAATTTCTGATCTCGACGTCTTACTCACTTTTTTTGGATGGTCGAGTTCGGAGTCTGAATCCTGGATGGAAAAGGATTCCTCCTGTTCCTCTTCTGTCTCGAACTGTCGATGCTCTTTTGGCGTGGACGCCATCTGCAGACTTCTCGCTCGACGGTCGCGCAGAGTTTTTCGGGACCGGAACGCCCGACAGGCCTCACAGGATTCTTCGCTGTGCTCGGGTGACAGGCACAGGTTACAGACCGAGTGTTGGTCCGTATAAGGATATTTGTTGTGGCATTCAGGGCAGAATCGAAACGGGGTCCGTTCCATCGGCGTTGTTCTCCACGCGGTCGGGCCGACTAGGCTCCGACGGTGTGCCGAAATCTACCCCGAAGGGCACCGAAGCGCTTCGATGTTCAATGCGTTGTCGTATGTGTTTATCTCGAACCGGATCGCAACGATACCGTTGAAAATCTTCCGTTTTCAGCTATCTTTCCGTTCCGAAACTCGGAGCGACAGGAACACGTCCGAACCCGATGACGGAAAGAAAACAATCGAAGATGGAGTCGACGCCCATGCGCAATGAGCACAGAAGGCGGAGTCACTCGGTCCAGTGACTCGAAAACACTTCTTCGAAGAAAAACAACTTGTAACACTCCGACCCAACACCAGATGGCGAGCTATGCAGACCATGTGTATCTACAGCGACAGATGCCATCGAACAAAGGATACTGATGAAATTAGTGACTTTCATGACTGATATAAACCAACAGGACAAACAGATTGCCATCGTCCCATATTCAACTGAATAAAGAAGGTTTATGTCCTGGATGAAAAAGCATACTAGCCTAGAGTAAACTTACAAAAACCAAAAATAATGGAAATAGATTTTTGTCAAATAAATGTCAGTGCACCTAGAACAGCACACCACAAAAACTACAAACAAATAGGATCTATGGTCATTTATATCTGTGCAGTATACATAGATTAGGCATGCAGACATTAAGAGAATGCGGTCCCCTCAATCACCTTTTTCTTTCAAAAAAGTCGTTTTTCCTTTAGCATCCAATATTTTAATTATAACTACATTTTATTTATAATCAACAGCACCTTTGACTTCTTTTGGGGAATTTGCTGAGGAACTCAGTGGGAGGCTTTAATCTGGTGGCTTCATACTTATAACTGCACTGTCTACCATTTGCCCAGGTTACATCAAAAATAGTGCATTTGATAGTATACCCTTGCAGAAAGGTTACATTTTGCCCAAGGACATGAAAGGGCCATGAAAATCGAGAATCAAGTTCAGGTTAATGCTCAGCCACCATACTACTTTTAAATTTGCAGTCATAATAATTTAAGCCAGAATCTTCGTACTCGAAGTATCAGAGGAGCAATTCCCCAACTCTTGACAAATGTTGACTAGTTTTGCTTCAACAGAAATGAATAATAGAAGCAGACACTTCAAAAACAGTTACTTACCATCTGTAATACTTCTAGTGAACAGTTAATATACTTACAGATTATTCACCTCTTGAATAGCCAAACACCCTTACAGGTGCTAGACTGGTCTGGAAAATAGTCTTCCATCGCTCTCCACTGAGGACAGAGTGCCCTCCTTTTATCAGCCCTGGAAAATGATGAAATGCATCTTCAGAGAAGTCAAATGCAAATCCGGTCGAGGCGACGTCTATTTCCCATCCAGTTCTTCTATGACTCCAAAGCAGCAAGACAGGGGTGTAGGTTGGTTATGCGTATCCACCAAAAACATTCCTTCTAAGGGTGGGCACTTACCTGCAGATTCTTCGCATGCTCAATAGATTCCCAAGAGTTATCAACATGGGAATGAAAGGCCTAATGAATCGTTATACTACGATGACCTGTAGCACACATCAGGAAAATGCCTATCACTCCTCACCTCCGAACCCAAGCAATACCAAGTGGCTGCTCTGCAGATGTCTCCAACAGGGACTCTCCTAGCTAAGACAGAAGCTGAGGACTTGGCTTTCACGGAGAGAGCCCCAATGCCCCCAGAGGTCCTTGTGGGCTATTGTTTAGCAGATCTTAAACTAAAGGATAACCAATCTGAATAAGGACCTTTTACTGCACCACTTTCCCCTTTCTGTTGCAACATAGCCAACAAAAGAGCTGGTTGTCCACTTCAATTTCTTAGGGTGGTCACTAAACACCCTCTTCAAATCCAACCTAACAAAGTGCCTGTCCTCCTTTGTACAGTTAGGTGGCAGAAGGAAGGAAGCATGACAAGCTGACCTAGATGGAAGGGGGTCACTCTCAAAAAGGAAAGCAGCCCTGGGTTTCAGCACAAGCTTGCTGAGGAATTAAAAAGGGGCCAACACTCATGTAACTCACTGACCTACCTGGTATATGTAACGGCAACAAGAAAAACATCCTTAAGGGTCAAAAATATAAGGTGCAACTTTGAAGGAACTCATACAGCGATCCCAATAAGGTCAGCAGCAAATTTAGGTCCATCCCACTGGGGCACAATAAGAGGAGTGGGAGGAAACATGGTGGTTAGATATATTGGAAACCTCAGCACAATCGAGGATTTGAGAAGGGACTACTGATCTGGGAGGCAAAGGCAGGTCAGGAAGGCTGCTAGATATCCCTTTACAAAACACAAGGCACATTCTTCTTGTAGTAATGAAAGTGAAAACTTCAGGATGTCAGTTAATTGTTATTTTAAAGGGTCTGTATAGTGGGGTCTGCCTACAAAGTGACAAACATAGGCCACCTTCTGGGGTACACATAGTAGGTAGAAGATAGACAGGTAGATAAGATGACATTCCCCACATAGTCAGGCAGCTGAAAAACATTGAAATGTCCCTGCTCAATTTCCATGCATAGAGGTTAAGGCTCTTGGGATTCAGCAGGCCTTGACCTTCCAATTGGGAAAGGTGGCCCATCCTGAAAAGAGCTCTGGCAAAGGAAACAGTACAAAAGATCTGTGTACAAGACCTATTTCAGCAAAGAGGACTTCGGCCCAGTCTTGGCTGATCAGGGCCAGAAGAGTCAAAGGCATGTGAGGGAACCCATAGTGAAAAGGAATATTCCACTGAAACGTATCCACCATAGCTCCTTGCATAGGCCATTGAAGAGGCAATGAGAACTGGAATGAGTGGCAAACAAATCCACGTGGGGCACCTGCTCCCTCACAGCTAAGATGCTTTTTACAACCTCTGAGTGGTGTTGCCACTTGTGGTCAAGCAAGATGCCACTGCCTCAGTTAATCAGCCCTGGTGTTCATAAGACCAGCAAGATGATTCACCACCATCTAGATTCCTTGTTGGTGCGGCCAACACAAAAGCCCACGTGCTTTCTGACAGAGGTTGAGACCCCTCTCCCCCATGCTTGTTTATATGCCGCCTCATGGTCATATGAGTAGTCATGATTTGTACTGACCGACTATGAAGGGAGGGATGCTGTGAGCACTAGTAGAAGCACCCGCAGGCTAAAGCATATTGATGTTTAAGATATGCTCTGCTGGTGACCAGAAACCTCATGTGTCCAGTTTCTCAAGATGAATTCCCCTCTCAAGAGTGGAATCAGTCGCTACCATGCCAAGAGCTGGATGTGGGGGTCAATGATAACCCACTGGATAGGTTCCACCTCCACCTTTCCAGGCAAGCTCTGCTGCAGTGTCCGTGGAGATCACTATGGAGTCAAACAGATATTCCCTATACTACAATCACGGTCAGCGGGAGAAGTAACTGGAGGGCCCTCCTGCGCCAACAGGCCATGAGTGACTAGGACGATGCAAGAAGCCAGCAGACCGATCAGGCACCGGGCAAACAGAAATAAATACGATCCTGAAAGCACAGGAGGAATTTTGGGTCTGCTGCTCTGCAACGGCTGCCTGCAGAAACCGAGAACTCTTCTGAAGCCACAAAACGTATGGAATCCCTGGCTGCCTCTCCTACGACTGTAACCCAAGCACTTTGCAGTGGTCCAGCATTTTTTTTTTCAAATGATCCAAGGCAGAGTCCACCTTTCATTTGAAGAGTTTGGAGCCACTGAATGGGAGGTGCATGGGGGTTGAGTGGTCATAGTTAGAAAACCCAGATGTCCTGAGCCATGATTGCCTACATACTGCCCCTGCTGTAGCTACTGAGCCTGCATTTTGAACACCAGACTGGATAACTTGCCTTCAAGCCACCTGATTGTCATGTCCAAGGTCCATGGGGAGTGTCTGGAGGTCACTGGGCAGCTTGGGTACAATAAAACGGACCATGCGGCTTCAATATACCTTTTTAAAAGCCACTTGGCATTAAGAGACTTAGAACAAACATTTCAGCTACCTTCCTAATGGTAGGAGTAAACACCTAGGATCTAGGAATTCCAGTTTGGTGAAGTGTGGAGACCACTGGCCTCCACAAGTTCTAGAAAACCTGATCTCAAAGTGTGCGAAATAGGTTACATAAGGAGCAGCTATTCTCAACTTACCAAAACATCACATGGCATAATTTATGGTGTCAATACGAGGCCAGGGCCTCCAACTGTTCGGGGAAAGCTACAGAAAAAAATTCCAGACCAGTGTAGCACCTGGAAGGATTTTCAAGAGGAAAGGGATCTGCAGGTAGACTTATCCATCAAAATTAATTATAATGGGGTATCGCTGTCTGTAGTGAAAGTCAGTAATGGGACTACAGAGGCAAAAACAACTGCTATCAAGCACCCAACATGCTTTTACAACATTTCAAGAGTACTCCAACCCCAGTGTCTGTCACCTAAAATCAAGGTCAGCAGTTCAAAAAGCAATAAAAAGCAGCAAACAGAGCAGGTGTAGGAAAGTGCCACTTTTTGATCACTGTAACCCCAACCCCCTTTTGCCATTGTTACTGATTTTGTTCGATTCCTGCTAACCAGGCCCCAGTGCTCTTCCCTAAAAAGACCGTAAAATTGTTTGTCACACAATTAGCATACACTTAGGTACCCATGCCCTAGGTAGCAGGGGTATTACCTACGCGGGACTTACAGGAGTACCAAAGAGGGTCCCTAAGCAATGTAGCATGTATTATGGTCCCCCTAAGGGACCCCCATAAAACTGCATGCAGCCTGCATGTCATGGTGCAAACCATAGGTGAAAACATGACACCCTCAGTGGGTGCCATGCCAAAGTTGCTGCATATAATATATGTAGGTCACCCCTACAGGAGGCCCTGAAGCCCTAAGGAAGGGTGCATTATAGTTTGTGAGGACATAATTGCAGGAGCAGATATGCCTGTGTGATGTCTAGTTCCATTACTAGATATTACAAGTGAACAGAGAAGATGTCTTAAGGTATGTACTGGGCACTGGTCATTCTGCGTTACCCAGCTACATAATGGCTTCACTGCAACCTATGGTTTTTGGTATCAAAAATCACATCTCAATAAATCTATACTGATGCCAGTATCTGATTTATTGTGACATGCACCTACAGGGCACCTTAGAGGTGCCACCTGAAAATCTATTAGTCCTGGTATCAACCAGCATCCACCACAGACCCCCTAGAGGTGAGAGCCCATGCTCTGAGGCCAGAAACAATGCCTGCTTTGGAGGAAGGTATCCACACCTCCTCCAGCAGGATTGTTAGTGAGTATGCATGCCAAAGGCCCATGCTGATTTTTGATATGGGACCCCAGCTTCCCTCAGACCCAGGAGATGCCACACCCTACAAGCTCATTTTTAACCAGAACAGATAGAAATGTTGCTATGCAAGTAGGTGTTTTGCACCACCAGGCTTGTCTCACCCCTAAGGTGGGCTTCCTGAAGTGCTCCACAAAAGAAGGGTTCCACCATCTTGTTTTTGGTAGAACAAGAAACTCTGAAACAGGGTTAGGCCCACTCCCCTAGGAAGTGGTCATATAGTGGGTGTAGTTTCCCTACTGGAGAATAGTCCGTTGGCTACTACCCGGCACCCCCCTAAATGCCCCATAATTCAGGATGTAGGTGGCACAGACACCAGGAACTCATAGCTGACTGACCCAAGAAAAAGAAGGACAAGGAAGAGCTGATCAGTGCAAGAACAGTGGACTAGTTGTGGACTTTGAGGTCAAACCCTCCGCCCAACAATCAAAGACCAACTTGTCCTGCAGCTGTGCATCCGCCAAAAGCCTTGGAGAGCCCCCAGCACTTGGCCAACCACCCAGCATCTCCCTTGGAGTGGAGGAGCCACTTCCTTGTAGCTTGCTGGCACCAACTGCGACTGTCCAGTTTGCAGCTGGCCATCAGGTCCACTGACAAAGCAACTCACCAGGAAGAGTATCCCGAGCATTAAGGAGTGGAGCCCCCCACAACCCATCCAGTTTCGAGATGCTAAGCCTACCTGGAGCACCTCTGCAGCAATACCCAGGGTACCACCGTCAGTTGCAAGTATCAAGGCTCGTGTGTGTTTAATCCACACACGACCAACATCAAAACTTACCTGCATGTCGAGAGACTTCAACAGAGGCCTGCTCCATGTCAGAAGGCATCTTGTTGTGTTTCCTTCCCCTCTTTTGCAGGTACAGCCGAGAACTGAGAGGGCCTCTATCAAGTAGCCCACCAGCCAGCACCTCTGCACCCAAGCCCAACAGCTCGGTTACGCATCTTCTGCTGGTGTCCCCTTGGCCCAGAGGTCCCGTCAAGTCCCAAGTTGGGTTCCTCTGAACAAACCCTGTTTGACAGGTCCATTTTAAATTTGAAAGCAAAACCACATAGCTCAAGGCTACTAATGCGATGGGCATCTTAGCACCCGGACACCCCAGGACCGAGTGGCCCAAACTGCTGGTAGTTTCATGGATTCTTGGACCTAAGCACCTTAATCTTCAAAACAGATCTTCTACAACCGTTTCCAAGTATACCTATGCAGAGAATGTTACACCTAAAGGATAATATTACCATGTTAGAGGTTCATACCTCAAATCTGACAACTGTGAATTTCTACTGATTATTTGTAGAAATCTAAAAACATCTAAAGTATTTACCTGATCCCAAGGGTCTGCCGTCTTAAACATAATTAAAATACTGTGCGAATTTCCTAAATTGGTCTCGGATTTCCTTATTGTCTCTCTCATTTATTGACTGTGTACAGCAAGTGCCCAACACACCCCTCTGATAAGCTGAAGGCTGCTCAACCATACCACGACAAAAAACACCATGGGATTGGTAAAGCAAGCCCCTGTTCACTGATAAGGGATACCTGGACTCTCTGTAAACTATACTTCCTTTTGTTATACTGTATATAGAGAGACCGCTTCCTACAGCTGTGCTTTCCACTGAGGGATGCTAAAGAGTAACACATACTGTTGAAAACCTTAATAAAGTGCTGCAAATTGCTGCCGTCAAAAGCAGAATTGCCTGCAAGATGGCACACGCAGCTTAGAACAAATGTAGATTATGTTACTACGGTTTCTTAAGAAGATCATGTCAGTATGGGAAATGGAACAAGATGATGCCCTGCCCCCTTACTAGACAGACCTTTGTCTGTTGTATGTAGACTAATACAAAGTAATACCAGATGTACTCCTCCCAAAGTTAGGGGGGATTCCAATCCAAACTGTTAAATATCAACAAGATTTTAGAACAAAACAAAAGAGTTAATCTCCAGCACAAACTAATGGTTTACATTCGGGATAGTTACCAACAGCTTAACAGAAGTAAAACAAATATCACGCTTAGTTGTAAATCCTGATATTTGGAATGGGTAACCATCTATTTGGGAATCTGTGCAGAAAAGATAGCCACAATAACATCAAAAAAACAGAATCAAAGTTGAGTGCACCATAATTTGCTACGTGCACACTAGGGTCACTCATGCTATTCCATTCTTCACTTCTTAAGCTTAATAACAGCAAGTTTGAGAAACATATTTCTGCAAACTTGAATCTGTCTACATTCAACAGTCTGGAAAAGGGCTGTACTTATCACTTAGCTATACCTTACGATTAAAACAAAAAAAACTACTTAAATTGTTAAACATAGGGTCCTTTTATATGTACCCTTCAAGATTTTGTTAAAAGTGGAGTGAAGGCCTTTTCCTTTTATACCGATGTTGCTGCTATTACTAAAAGGAAACTAGCTTTACATTTACTCCACACTTAGAGCAACCTTAAACCCTAACATAATTTGCAGACTCAGATTATGAGGAAGAGTTAAGAGGATTTTATTTAATTTCACTTCATCCCACCTTCTCTCAAAGCACTGAAGTCGTCAATGAGAATTTGTTTAGTCACTTGTGGTGGCTATATATTGTGTGGCTATCAGAAATAAAACATTTCCCATCTACTTCGAATATGTTCTAGCCAAAGAAAGGCTTTATTGCCTGTACCTCTATTTTGTGGAGTATGGCGGTTAAAGCAATTTGAAATTGCACTGCATTATGTTTTATTGCTAACTGTTGGGAGCTGACCCTTTATGTGGTATGTGAATACCATGTAAAGGGTTCAGGGATTCCCCAGTGAGTGGACAGGCCTGGCTATACAATCCCAAAGTGTTCTATTTAGGGGTAGTGTGGTTGAGCGGCTTTAGGCTTAACACAGAGGAGTGCAAGACATCGGCAAACACACAATAGTTCATAAATGAGACACACAACTCAAAGGAGGTCCATTCCAATTTATGGAAATAGCAAGTGTAGGAAGCTGGCCTGGTGTGTGGTGGGTACCTATGGTACTTACACCTTATACCAGGTCCCGCTTAGTGAAGTGTGGGCAGTATCTAGAAGCCAGGCTTTCTAGAGGTAGCTGTGGATGAGCAGCCAAGGCTTATTTAGGAGACATGCAAAGCTCATGCAATACCACTCTAGTCACACAGCACTTACACACATGAAAGGAAACGCTCAGTTCTACAAAAATTAAAAGTACTTTATTTTTGGAACACAATACCACAAAATACTAGAATGGTAACCCACCATTAGGTAAGTAATACGCTAAGTATACACACTAGCAATCAGAAATAGGCTTAGTAAAGATTAGAAAAACAGTGCAAATAGCAATAACCCAGTGGCTCTCAAACTGTGCGCCACGGCGCCCTGGTACGCCGTCAAAACTAGACAGGGGCACCATGAGCTGCATCATTACCGGACAGCAGTGACCTAATTCTGCAGTTGCATATTAGAACTTAGATAATCACCTCCATTAAAAACAAAAAAAAAAAAAAAAAAAAAAAAGGTCAGAAGCCATCTTCCTTATTTAGACTGCACAGCTCGTATAGCTGGTGATTGGGGAATTACTAGTGAGAAATTGAAATACAGCAAGGAAGGGCCTTGAAGTTTAATCCTCCAACACCATCTAGTGGAAGTAATTATAGTACACGCTAGTTCTATTCACAAAAAACTGCATAATGAATGTGTACTAGGTCTTCGGCTAGAAAAAAGACAGAGCATTTTTCAATGCCAAAGCCGAAAATGAATATAGGAAGAATGTGGTGAGCGGTTTAATGTATTTAATTTCTTATGCTCCTTGTAAAAGCAAGGATCTATATTTGGAGTGCCAGAGTACCCCCATCCTCGGGTTGTTCTGTTCAAGACAGCAGGTAGGTATTTGTACACCCAATCGAGACCAAAAGCTTTTTAGTTTAACCTTGGAGATCCTGCTTTGTCCTGGTAGCCTGCTCCGCCAGTCCATATTTATCATCTCTTCTGCAGCTCCTGCAGAAATCTGTGACCTATATGGCAAATGACGTACATGGCGTGCATTTCAAGCTATTTCATTTATGATTACCACCACTCTGACTGTATTTTATGTTTGAGCGACTAGTTGAGACTGATTTGCTGCCACCGGCAACAATGATTACCACAAACTTAAAGTGCTAACTTGTCAGCAGTAATTAAAACAGCAGTACTTGATCCCCAATTTTAATAGAAATTAACTCTTCTCTAAAGACCAGTAAATTACTACTCACAGTATTTTACCACTAACATAGGAAGTGCTGTTGCTTCTGTTAAGGTTTTTTAAAATAAAAGTATCTTGGTGGACAAGTGAAAGACTAATATAGTAAAATGCTGACAGAACGAAACCTACAGCAACAAAAATATTCAGTTGGCAGAAAGACAGGTCAGCATTATTTTTAAAATCGGTAATGTATACTACTGTAATCCCCCAAAGGTAGAAAACCTAGATAGACCATATTTTTAATGCTTAGCTCCTCAACACAAAGATATGAGAATGAAATAAGAGAACATGCAATGTTGGTAAAGTCATCCTGAAAAAAGACCATTACACACTATTTATAGTACTCAAACGGAAATTGACATACAGGCTCAAGTTTACTAACATTTCACACAATGCGATGAAACTTCAAAGTTTGCTGTGCATTGTTGCATTAAAGATAAAACCAAGTGCTGCACCATATATACGAAAATGTGCATGCTGCTGGTGTCACCTCCCCAGATCTGGCACACAAATAGGCTGCTTTGTGCGATGCACAGTCAAACACCAGAGTGCAGAGGAGAGCATATGCTGTCTAGCATAGGATTAGTACTGGAGACATTCCCCTCCAGTACAGATTTCTAAGCATAGTTCATATTGTTTCTGACTTAACCAATTATATATTTTTTAAACAACTGTTATATTTTTATGTTATTACATCTATGATTAGAATACCTTCATTGGCTTTATTCCAATTATTTTCAGGGTGAAAAATGCAAGTACTCCTGAGGCCCGTCTCATCCCCACATCTCCACCCCTCCCCATCTCCCCCCCACCTGAAAAAAGTAGCATAATAGTGAGCCGCGGCCAATAGCCATTAGGTCAAAGAAGTTTGGGCACCACTGCAATAACCAATAGTGGCCCTATGGGGAGCACATATACTAAAAAAAAAAAAAAAACAATTATGACATGCAAACACAGGAGCCCAATAAGTAAAATGTGTAGAGAGCAGCTAGGAGTACTAGAAGACCAAAAGGCCAGTAACAGTACCCCTCCCCCCCGTGACCAGGAATGCAGGAGTAAAATCACTGGATGTTTCCCCTAACCACCCAAAAGGAGGAAAAGAAAAATAAAAAATAAAACAAAGACAAAAAAAAAGAACATACACCCGATGTAGGAAGTTGGCTATGTATGCACTATTTCAAAGTAAGGAATAGTATGCACAGAGTCCAAGGGTTCCCCTTAGAGGTAAGATAGTGGCAAAAAGAGATGATACCAATGCTCTATTTTGTGGTAGTGTGGTCGAGCAGTAGGCTTATCAAAAGGAGTAGTGTTAAGCATTTGTTGTACATACACACAGGCAATAAATGAGGAACACACACTCTGAGACAAATCCAGCCAATAGGTTGTTATAGAAAAATATATTTTCTTAGTTTATTTTAAGAACCACAGGTTCAAATTCTACATGTAATATCTCATTTGAAAGGTATTGCAGGTAAGTACTTCAGGAACTTTAAATCATTACACTAGCATGAATACTTCTTACACAAAACACAATAAGCGGTTTTAAAAGTGGACAATTTTCACAGTTCCTGGGGGAGGTAAGTTTTTGTTAGTTTTCACAGGTAAGTAAGTCACTTACAGGTTTCAGTTTTTGGTCCAAGGTAGCCCACCGTTGGGGGTTCAGAGCAACCCCAGAGTTACCACACCAGCAGCTCAGGGCCGGTCAGGTGCAGAGGTCAAAGAGGTGCCCAAAACACATAGGCTGCAATGGAGAGAAGGGGGTGCCCCGGTTCCGGTCTGCCAGCAGGTAAGTACCCGCGTCTTCGGAGGGCAGACCAGGGGGGTTTTGTAGGGCACCGGGGGGGGACACAAGCCAGCACAAAAAGTACACCCTCAGCAGCGTGGGGGCGGCCGGGTGCAGTGTGCAAACATGCGTCGGGTTTTCAATGTTGTTCAAGGAGAGATCAAGGGATCTCTTCAGCGTCGCAGGCAGGCAAGGGGGGGGGGGGCTCCTCGGGGTAGCCACCACCTGGGCAAGGGAGAGGGCCTCCTGGGGGTCACTCCTGCACAGGAGTTCCGTTCCTGTCGGTGCTGGGGGCTGCGGGTGCAGAGTCCTTTCCAGCTGTCGGGAAATGGAGTTCAGGCAGTCGCGGTCAGGGGGGGAGCATCGGGATTCCCTCTGCAGGCGTCGCTGTGGGGGCTCAGGGGGGACAACTTTGGTTACTCACAGTCTCGGAGTCGCCGGAGGGTCCTCCCTGAAGCGTTGTTTCTCCACCAGTCGAGTCGGGGTCGCCGGGTGCAGTGTTGCAAGTCTCACGCTTCTTGCGGGGAGTTGCAGGGGTCTTTAAATCTGCTACTTGAAACAAAGTCGCAGTTCTTTTGGAGCAGTGCCGCTGTCCTCAGGAGTTTCTTGGTCTCTTGGAAGCAGGGCAGTCCTCTGAGGATTCAGAGGTCGCTGGTCCTGGAGAAAGCGTCGCTGGAGCAGGGTTCTTTAGAAGGCAGGAGACAGGCCGGTAGGACTGGGGCCAAAGCAGTTGGTGTCTTCTTTCTTCTTCTGCAGGGGTTTTCAGCTCAGCAGTCTTCTTCTTCGGTAAGTTGCAGGAATCTAAATTCTTAGGTTCAGGGAAGCCCTTAAATACTAAATTTAAGGGCGTGTTTAGGTCTGGGGGGTTAGTAGCCAATGGCTACTAGCCCTGAGGGTGGGTACACCCTCTTTGTGCCTCCACCCAAGGGGAGGGGGTCACATCCCTAATCCTATTGGGGAATCCTCCATCTGCAAGATGGAGGATTTCTAAAAGTTAGTCACTTCAGCTCAGGACACCTTAGGGGCTGTCCTGACTGGCCAGTGACTCCTCCTGGTTATTCTCATTATTTCCTCCGGCCTTGCCGCCAAAAGTGGGGGCCGTGGCCAGAGGGGGCGGGCAACTCCACTAGCTGGAGTGTCCTGCGGTGCTGGCACAAAGGGGTGAGCCTTTGAGGCTCACCGCCAGGTGTGACAGCTCCTGCCTGAGGGAGGTGTTAGCATCTCCACCCAGTGCAGGCTTTGTTACTGGCCTCAGAGTGACAAAGGCACTCTCCCCATGGGGCCAGCCACATGTCTCGGTTGTGGCAGGCTGCTGGAACTAGTCAGCCTACACAGATAGTCGGTTAAGGTTTCAGGGGACACCTCTAAGGTGCCCTCTGGGGTGTATTTTACAATAAAATGTACACTGGCATCAGTGTGCATTTATTGTGCTGAGAAGTTTGATACCAAACTTCCCAGTTTTCAGTGTAGCCATTATGGTGCTGTGGAGTCCGTGTTTGACAGACTCCCAGACCATATACTCCTATGGCTACCCTGCACTTACAATGTCTAAGGTTTGGCTTAGACACTGTAGGGGCACAGTACTCATGTACTGGTGCCCTCAACTATGGTATAGTGCACCCTGCCTTAGGGCTGTAAGGCCTACTAGAGGGGTGACTTATCTATACTGCATAGGCAGTGTGAGGTTGGCATGGCACCCTGAGGGGAGTGCCATGTCGACTTACTCGTTTTGTTCTCACCAGCACACACAAGCTGGTAAGCAGTGTGTGTCCTGAGTGAGGGGTCCCCAGGGTGGCATAAGATATGCTGCAGCCCTTAGAGACCTTCCCTGGCATCAGGGCCCTTGGTACCAGGGGTACCAGTTACAAGGGACTTACCTGGATGCCAGGGTGTGCCAATTGTGGAATCAAAAGTACAGGTTAGGGAAAGAACACTGGTGCTGGGGCCTGGTTAGCAGGCCTCAGCACACTATCAATTCAAAACATAGCATCAGCAAAGGCAAAAAGTCAGGGGGTAACCATGCCAAGGAGGCATTTCCTTACACCCGAGGAAGACAGAAAAACCAGCGGTGGACACCTGAAGAAAGAAAACCTGTGGCGAGAGGGAACCAAGTCCAAGAGTCACACTGGAGTCCAGGAGGAGTAGGAGCTACTACCTACCCAGCTGTAGTTGCAGGAGTTGGTCGAATGTGATAAAGAACAAGTCAGCATTGCAGCCGGGGAAGAGTACCCGATGGATGCAGATGCTGTCCCATGCTGGAAGGTAGACTGCATACGGATGTCGGTGCAGGAGTTCCACCAACGAGCCTTGGCAAAGGCAAACTCGGTTAGTGGGAAAGTGGTACTGCCAGGGACCAGCAAAGGCCCAGGAGGACTCAACCCAGGAAGGGGAGTCACAGGGGACCCTCCGCGTCGTAGAGTCCACTGGAGTAGAGGCAGCACCCACAGGAATCCCACAGGACGGGGGACACTGGAGTCGCAGAAGAGGCCCACGCAACACTACAAAAGAGGATCCCACGCCACCGCAGAACCACGCAGGAGGCTGGGCTTTGCAGGAAGGAGTGCTGGGGGCTGGAGCTATACCTCGCCTTATGACCCCTTGGAGGAGATGCAAACAAGCCTTGGCAGCAGCAAGCGGTGCACAGGGCAATGTCCTGCATGGGAAGGCAAGGGCTTACCTTAACCAAAGTTGGACTGCTGGCAGAGAGGACTAAGAGGACTACTCCAGACCACCACCCATGATACAGGATACCCGCAGCTCAAGATGAGGGTAGAGCCACACAGCTGGTCGTCGCTTGCTGTAGGTGCCAAAGATTGCAGGGCAGTCCTTCACTCCAAGGGAGTTTCCTCCATCTTGAGCAGGCTTAACAGGTGCAGTCTTCTGAGGATGCATGGCGAGGTAAATGTTGCAAAGCTGGCAGGAGCACTGGAAACAATATTCCAGAAGAGACCTTTCTTCTTGGAGGCAGCTTGTCGGGTCCTGGAGGGTCCAGTCGCAGTTCCGGAAGCTGAAGCAGAGGTTTCAGAGAAGTCCTGCTGGAATCTTGGAAGCTGAATCTGAGGACCCACCCAAGAGAGAGACCCTAAATAGCCCTGAAAGGGGATTGGTCACCAAATGTGCTCTTCAAAGCAAACCAGTGTCTTTGGGAGGCCACCCCTCCCAAGCCAGTTTCACCTATTTCCAAAGGGAGAGGGTGTTACCTCCCTTTCCCAAAGGAGTTCCTTTGTTCTGTCTTCCTGGGTTTGATCGGATCAAGCAGCAGGAGAGCAGAAACCTGTCTGAGGGGTGGCAGCAGTAGGGCTGCCCAGAAAACCCTGTAAGTCTGGTGGTAGCAATGCTGGAGGTCCTCTAAGGGGCCCCTAGAGTGCATTGGATCATACTTCCAATACTTGCAACAATATTCGTGTATGATTCTGACATGATTGTTACCAAACATGCCCAGGTTCAGAGTTTCCATTATGTAGCTGGACATAGGTAGTGATCTGTGTCCAGTACACACCTAAAATGGTGTCCCAGAACTCAAAGTCCAGGAAAATGGATCTGAAGTTTGTGGGGGTACCTATGCTAGTGAAGGGGTGCCCTCACACACAGGTACCTGCAACCTGCCCTCTGGGCTGAGAAGGCCTACCACACGGGTGACATAGTGACCTGGTCAAGTGACCTGTAGTGAAAACTGGTGCATGCACCCATTTCAAGCAGGCTGCAATGGCAGGCCTGCAGAATCCTTTGCATGGGCTCTCTATAGGTGGCAGAATAACTGCTGCAGCCAACCGAGATCCCCTGGAATCCCAGTGCCCTGGGTACCTAGGTACCATATACTAGGGACTTACATGGGAGGGCCAGTATGCCAATTGTGGGAAGAAAAAGGTACAATTTAGAGGAGAGAGCACAACTACTGGGGTCCTCGTTAGCAAGATCCTAGTAGACACAGTCAAACACACGGACAACAGGCAGAGTATGGGGAAAGAGGGCACTTTCCTACAGCAAGTATCTTTATGTTTAGGCATGAGAGAGAAATCATTCAGGTATGTATGTTTTTAAATAGGAATTCTTTTCACTTTAAAAAGTGGACACTGCAATTTCTGAGTTCTGCAATTTTATCCTATACAAGGAAAAACAAGTTCTGCAAACAAGTAGAGTACAGCGACTTACAAGACAAATCTCCAGGAGTTAAGTTGAGTAGTGGGCAAGGTCCAAGGTAGCACCAGCAGTACACCCTCAGCAGCACATGGGGCGACAGAGTGCAAGACAGCGCTGGGTGCCCAATGCATTACTAGTGAGATTGGTCACTGCAAAAAGATGCTTCAGTCTCTGAACAGGAGGCCAGTCGGGCTGAACCAACAGCGGGGCTCAGGCCTCACGATGCTTGGGCACAGGTAGGCACTCTTGGTCCTCTTCTCCATGGCTCAAGGGCAAAGGGTGCCTAGGTGCCCTTAGTGGAGCAGTCGTGGTAGAGGGGGGCTGCAGGTGTCTGGGAGTCCAGGAGGAGTGAAACCAGAATGGGCTCCGATTCTGGAGGGCTGGAGAACCTCATTGCCACCGGTGCTCCACTTCAACGCTGGTCTGAGACGGCGAATGGAGTACTAACTTCAGGTGCCAGGTTTTGGCGGTTCCAGAAGCCGCAGATTCCCTTCTTTTGGAGTTTGATGGAGAATAGGTCTGCTGTTCACGGGAGGTTTTAAGTCTTTTTCAAAGGCAGGCAGTCCTCCTGGGTTTCTAGAGTCACACCTGCAGGACAAGTCATCTTTGGTGCAGAATTTGACGAGTGATGCAGGGAGGCTGGCGGCGTTGGTACCAGGTCAGCTGCTTCTTTTCTCCTCTTCTGCTCTCATGGCTCTTCGGTGTCCTTGATTTAGGGACGTTAGGGGTGTGTAAAGTAATAGCCAATGGGCTACTGACCCTTGGGGTTGCGTTGCCCCCTATATGACCACTTCCTGTTTTAAGTGGACATAATACTGTCCCAGAATTCCTAGGTATGCCATCACAAAGATGGCTACCTCTGAAATGTTGTGTCCACCTCGCAGTAGCCCACCTCAGGAGTGGTACTAGCCTGGAGGTGGCACTCCTACCTGTCTAGCTATCCCTCCTACCAGTCCAGGTGCCAAATGGGCTCAGAGTAGGAAAGTGCCCATTTTGGCATGGTTACCCCAATACGTTTTGCCTGTTATCTGATGCTAACTTCACTGTGTATGTGCTGGGACCCTGCTAAGCACGTGTTCGTTCCTCAACTGAACCACTGCTTCCACAATTGGCACACCCCTGGCTCACAGCTAAGTCCATTGTAAAAGGTAGCAAGGGCCCTGTGGCCAGGGAGGGTCTCTAAGGGCTGCAGCACATATTGTGCCACCGTAAGGGACCCCTCACCAAACACATGCACATTACTGCTGCAGATTGTGTGTTGGTGGGCAGAAAGGTGAATTCGACATGGAATCCCTCTCTGGGTGCCATGCCCACAAACCACAGCTTGTGGCATAGTTAACTCACCCCTCTTGCAGGCCTTACAGCGCTAAGGCAGGGTTCACTGAACCACAGAGCAATATGCCCCTACAGTGTCTAAGTCTATTCTTAGACATTGTAAGTGCAGTGTGGCCATATTGAGTACATGGGCTGGGAGTTTGTCATTACGAACTCCAAGGCTCCATGATGGCTTCACTGAAGACTGAAGTTTGGTATCAAACTTCACAGCTCAATAAACCCAAACCGATGCCAGTGTTGGATTTACTGAAAAATGCACACAGGCTGCATCTTCGAGATGACCCCTGTATTTACTCTCCTGGGGCTAATCAGATTTTTAGTTTGTTTGAACTGTAACCACCTCACTCGGTTCTAGATTTCTGGCTGACCAAAGAGAGGGTACTCTGCAGGGTACCAGAGGAACTCGATAGCCACAGCGGAGGTCACTGACAGCAGTCTTTTAGAGCTGACAGAATCAGGAAAAGTCTGCAAGGTACATCTGGAGCAGCTGTGCGACTGCTTTGATACCATAGCCTGCTGAGAGAGGGGAGTGGAAGATCTCTCAAGAGGGAGACTACCCCACAAGAGGTCAAGCCCCTACACACAAGCAGAAATGATAGCCCAGGAGTGTGGCCTAGCAAGGTGGGGTGGGGGGGGAGAAACAGTGGAGGAGCTGACCCAGATGCTGGAGTTTGCTACTTCAACCAAGGAAAAGAAGAGCATTACTGGGTCTTTGGCCTCCAATGACATGTGCTGACTCTGTATGGGAGCAGAGTATTAAGATTTAGCTGTGGGTACGACACTGGACTTGCAAAGGATGCCTTCAATTGGTTGCAATTCAAACTAACATGTTGAGACCCAAATGTCATGAGACAATCATTCCACCAGTTCTGTGTTTAGGAAGCTGCTTTCAATGTAACACTCTCCAGGGGTGTAGGGTCAATAGGAAGGGAGTGGTGATGGCTTACATTACCCTCTCAGAAAAAGGAAGATAAAAGCATCCACAGATAATGGGTTTGACAACCTTCCATAGGATCTCCTGGCCAGTTAAGGGTTGGACACCAACACAGCAATGTAGATACCTCAGAGTTCTTCAGTACGTCACCAGGATGCCAAAGTGTCCTGTCATGTAGATGTCACTGAGGTTTTCTTGGTTCCATCATAGTCAGTTGGTTTTATCTTCTAGGTGGATCCTATGCTGGCTCTTCTCCAGGCTTAATATCATCACAGATCGCAAACACTTAGCTGGTGTTTGTCAAATGATGCTTCACTGCACTCCAAGCCTGACAGTTCTTCTTAGATCAAAAGAAGCATACTGGGGGAAAGCCAGAGCTCAATGAAGTACGCGTCACTTTCAAATACTCATTAACACAGCAAATTTGAGCAGACCACTGATTGTTAGATTTTCCTGAGCTTCCTGCACTAAAGTGAGATGTAACAGGAGGGGTGTCAACCAACGGAGATTGTTTCAGTAGTACCAGTTCAGACATTACAAGTGGAGTGGTTTGAGGACTTTCTTCAGTTTCTAAGAACTGCTAATGTAGCAGATGTGCTGTTGGGATTCCTTGCTTTTCAGTGTTATTTCTGCATCGGTAAAATGCAACTTTGAGACCAGCTAAGGGTTAAATTATCTCGGTCAAGCCATCCTTTACCAGTTTGTATCAAGCCATCCAAAACGTATGGTGTATTAAACAGGATGCAGTTTGTTTTCCATTTACTAGTTTCTTTTTTAGACAAATGTTAATAAAAATGCTTACTAATCTATTGTTGATCATTACTTCATGTCTATATTGTGCTACACCCTAACATATATGTCTTTTATTCTCTAAGATTCTCCCCGACTCTTTAGGACTGCTCACACAACCAAACATTTAAAAACCAAAATCACCAGTGTTCCTTATCCTATACAACTAACTTCCACTCATTAGCAGAGTTAGATGAAATAGAGGCTTTACTTATTTCTCCTTTTGACTGCTCTCCCAAATTCCTTTCACACAATTTGTGTTTGTTTGGCATGGCACAGAAAAGCATTTAGATCATTTATTATCAATGCAATGCGTATAAAACTTGCAGTACTTCATTCTATAGGTGTATTGCAATTTGTAGCCCAACGCCACACCAGCATTCACCAACATCTTTAATTGAAAAAATAAAAAAATAAAATATGTAGATTAGCAAAATAAAAGCCTTACATGTGGAAGGGATTACATGAGCAAGACAAGTATCCTGCATAGGGTGACTAATTTGGAGGAGGTCTCAGCCATCTTACATAAAGTGGACCAAAAACACTCCAGAACAGTGGTTCCCAACCTTTTGACTCCTGAAGACTCCTGCTGAATCACTACTGGAAGTCAGGGGGGGGAAAGCAATTTGTACGATTTAAATTGCAAGCATTAAAACAGTAATTCGCAAAAAATACACAAACAAGAACACACCGAACAAATACTCAAATTTGTAAAGATATAATTATTTTATATTGAAACAATATGCAAAAATTGAAAAACTTTAATGGGAAGGTTGGTGCTGCATCTCGGCAACTAACTTTTCAATATTTGGTTTTATTTAGGAAAGCTTAATCCTCAAGTCAAATATTACATTTCCCAAGCGATTTTTGTTTTTATTGTAGATATATAAGATCTGAGAAAGCTTTTTCATATAAAGTGTGGTAGGGAAAAGAAGTAAAACCATAAGGGCCTCTCAATTCTCCATTACCCCTGTCACATGTATTTAATTTATAGCACCTCTCATACCAGTGCAGGGTGTCAAAACACTTTACAGGGGTCTAACAAGGTGCAGGATTCACATCAGCCATACTGGAGTGCATTTTCTAAGAGTGCTTTGTCTGTAGAAGCACAAACTCAGGATTCAGAAGATAACATTGGCTAGCGTTGACTTTAATAATAGTGGATTCCTATGCAAGCAAAACCTTTTTTAGCAGAATAAGGTTAGTGAAAGAATTGGGGGAAAAAAACATAACTTTCTAATTTGATCCATGTAGTTCTTTGTTGGCAGTTCTTACCTCACTGTGCTAGAATATCATTGTAACTTATGAACTGCACAATAACAGAAGAATATCTGTGACCAAAGTGGTAACCCACTGTGCTATGCACAGAAAATACGGTTCTCTGTAGGATAAACGTTCTTTGCAGCAGGCACATTAACTATCTGAGCTACCGCCGAAGAGTCAAAACTGCCACTAGACAAAACTCCCATCAATTTGATTTCGCAGACCACAGGTTGGATAACACTGCTGTACAGCGTTTAAACAAATCAGAACATACTTTACAACTGTTCATCTTTGATACATTTTACAGCACAAATTTTACCAAAAATACTAACAATGCACCTCCATCAAAACAGAGAGCACAAATGCTTACTTGAGATAGCTTTCAATCAGGGTAAATATACGATCCATTTCCACATCCTTCTTCTCATACAATTCCTTACCAACCCATGGCAAAGATGAAAGAACCACGAACACATACCAGTCACACCGCACCTATGGTCAAGATAAAACGTTTTGAGAGCAAGAACATAATTTGGTGCTGGACTACAGAAAAGTTAAGTAGCACAATCAAAAAGCACAGAATCAAATAAAGAGAAATCCAACTCCTACAATTCAGGTATTTTGTAAATTGAAAATAAAGAGTCCTAATTCACTGTTTGGCAAAATAGTACAAAAGACTAGTTACCTGAGGTATATCCTCTTCTTGCGTCACGTTAATAAAGTTTTCAAACATGGCAACCAAGGAAGGTGCAGCGATTACATGACAATTCACAAGATCAGATAGGAACCGCACCTGTTTTCAAACGAAATAAAAAGAAGGTACCAGAGCATTTTCAAATATTTTGTGGTTTAGACAAAGTGGTTTTCAGCATTTTGGATCACCCTGGATTTATTAACTGGATGTACTAATATTTCAGTAGCACAAGGAACAAGCATGAACAAAAGCCAATGTGTTTGATTTCTGTACAATGCATTAACACAACAATCATCCACAGATCACAAATACATGCAAACATACAGATACAATATTCCAGACAGAGTGATGCAAATAAAACACTCAATTTGCAGTTACTAATGCATATAGAGCAAGTGTAATGGTTGGCTCCAAGGCACATTGAGGAAGCATTAGAGTGGCACAAAGTGAAAGTGTTAACAGGAAAGCAGGAACAAAGGGAAGGAGAAAGGAGTCAAGTGAACAGAAAGATTTTTCTTAAACATTTCTATTTTCTGGGATGGACAGATGTTATTAATCAACATTTGGCATCTGGCTGGCAACGATCAAGGAGAAGATGGAGAAAGGAAGTTGTGAGGGACAGAAGCAGAACTCAATAGGGCAAGAGGCAAACAGTGAGAACAATCTGGAACCATCATGAAACGTTATAGTATAAGAGGTTGCAGGTAACTGCAGTAGATCCAGATATCCATACAAACACACAAACCGGACCAAACAACAGAGTGAGGGAGACTGCATACAAGCAAAAACAGAAAGCAGGTGAAGGATATTGGGTGAATGGTTGCCTGCTTCATGTTCACCTAATCTTTACCCCCTTGGCTGAGCAAATAAAATTTGTAAAGTTGTAAAAGAGTGACTCCAATAGGATTTCAATCAGTGGTCTCTTTGGAAAGGTCACTTGCTGGGTGATGGAATATTTTAATCTCCTGTAGGTGACAATACAGCGCTCTCTCCATGCCAGTTTTATTCCTGGCCACACTGATACCGTCATACACCAATAGCAATGCAGATCTATAACTTTATTCCCTTTATAATATATCAGTCCACTCAAGTTTGTCAAACCATTCCTCGCACACCAAACACCACGCATGCAGCACTAGTTTTCCTGTTATAGAGCATTAAGATTGGTTCATGTGAAGTAAACAGACAACAAACCCCAGAATGCACCAATTTAAGCGAAATACTATAACCATGGTGCCTGGCACACACGGTGTACCCTGGCAACGCCACTGTGGTTTGCCATCATGAAAAAGGTTTGTAAGGTTCAAAATATAGTGTTTCAGTATTCATGTTTTTAAATTTAACATGATTATGCAACTCAAGTGAAAAGCAAAATACAAACATGTATTCTATATCCATTACATTTGTTTCTTGCTCACAACTGGTTTCATGCAGCCCATCTCTAATGGGATGAAGAGATTTGAACACACAAACCCATTCCCTCTTGTAGATTGTTTGCAAAATAAATATCCATAAAAGGAGAAAAAAAGGTCACTAGGTCAAATTTAAAAAAAAAAAAAAAAATGAGCTTCAAATTCGAATTTTAAGTTTCACAAAACTGAAGGTCATGAAAGCTTTTATTATATTCAGCATCAAGCAATCTCCAAAATGAAACATTGTTGCTTTCAACTTAAATGTGCATGCTGAATATACTGCCCAAAGATATTTACTTCATGCTATAAATCTATGAACATTAAATCTTTAGTGTATTTTATTATTTTTCCTATCCACTAAACTATGGAGTTATGAATCATTCTGTCTCCGATCATTTTTGCTCTTCATTGGACTTCATGACCGTTCCTTATGTCTAGCACTGTAGAATTAATTAAAATCTGGTCTGAATTAACAATGAGTAAATGCCAGTGTTCAAATGGTAAGTGTCCTTAGAAAGGGTGTGCAAATAAACCAGAATTACTTACTAAATATACAGCATCATTGTACTGATTGGCTTTTAATGACTCTTTCAACTGCCGAATCATGGCTTCGACAAACTCGCCTCCAAAGTTGTAGTTTCTGGCATTGAGCAACCCAACCAACGTTGTGTAAACAGTCAACTTCTCAGGCAAAATCCGGGCGCTGATTTTAGGAAATAAACACATAATTAGAATGAGTCTTGATTAGTAGTGAAGGTTCACCCCCAAGTGAATAGTTTGAACACATCAATCTAAAATGGATTCTGAACTACACCTGCAAGTTAGTGCCCATAGTTCCACTATCATTAGTGTACACACATTCTGCAATGCATGTTATTCATTTCACTAGTGTGAGTTAATGATACAGTATTAGTAAAAACTGTAGGAACTTCATTATTGCTGGACAGCTGTTAAGACTATTCAGAATGAGACACAGGACAAAATGAGGCAGAGGGCGGGCAGTTTCTTGCACAAACAATGCCTTGGAAACTGAGTTCCAGAAACAAATACCTTGGACACAAGGAGAATTATTATTATTATTTTTTTTTAAACCAGCAGTTCGCCAAATTTTCAAAACTTGTTTAATAGTCAAGCATGTTTACTTGCTTCAATGATATATAAATCTCTGCTTTATAAAACTGCAGAGCTATCAAATATTTAGAGAACTTTTTTTTTTTTTAAAGAAGCAGGAAATATTCTCCATTGCAGATGTTTCACATTCTAATCATTTATCAAACTGTTGAGTGTTTTACATACACTGCGCAGAGGATCCTCAAGATCTTGCTCTTGAAGTTTGGTAGATCAGCTTCCAGAACGCCAGCAAGACCTTCCAGGTTGCTCTCTAATGAAGAGGTACTCTAAGGGAAAAGAGCAACCACACAAAATGAATGAACAAATACTAGCCTTATGATGATTTCCCAAACAAGTCTGATAAAGTGGAGCTTGATTAAGGCATTTTTTAAAAGTTGTGCTTCCTCATCAGATCTTCCTAGGCATATTTTTATTTTAAGGAGACATCTAAAGTAGCATTTAGAAAGGTCCTTCACAGAAGTATTAAGATACACACCAATTTAGCGCTCAGGGCTTCGACCTAAACACAGCCCCTCTAACGTCAAATAGAATTGGAGAGTGGAAAATATTCATTGTCATGTCAATCACTGGGACTGTTGCAGCACTGTACGGCAATTGCATATATAGTGCTACCCACCCCTGACCGAGCACTGATGCAGAATTAACAGGTAGTTTGCTACATCATGAGGGCTGCTTGGATTGGAGAGTGTTGTAATGCAGTGTGACCTATTCATTAAGCATTTTGGTGCTCTTGGGATTAATAAGAATGGAGCACCTTTTACTGACCTTTGTCACTGCCGCTAAGCATGCAATAGCAAAAGGAGTAGGAAAGAGGAATTAGTGACAGAACACTTGTGCTTTATTTTAACTTATTGTTGTGTCTAGTTGAGTGTACCTCAAAGGTTAAGAGTGTACCTCAAATACAAAGAGGTTTGGTGTAATGGGCAGTGGAAGCCAAGTGTGACACTGCAATCATTTCGTAGCACTTGCGCATGGAATGGAACGAAATTGAGTGAGATTCCTGCAGTTGTGAAATTGCCTATCATCCTGGAGATGGAATAAGTTCTTGATTTGTTTGGAGTAGCAGAGTAGCAACCTACAGGAAATTGTGTTGATATCAGGCAGCTAGGTAAACACTGCAGAGTTCATCCAAAAGTCACATAGAAGCAACCTAGAGTAATCCATTCGTCATGATAAATGCTATTTACATTCCACGCAGACGCGAACAATCCCCAGGTACGCACTGGTTATGAACAGTCATTGTGAATTACTTGAGTCCACAAAGAATTAATAGGGACCAACTCACAGACAGGCACTAGATACGGGCAGTCATAGTAATGGGAAGGGGCCACCTGGAATGGAGCAGTAACACAGGAAAGCATAGGAGACATGCAGCAGTGGTAAATGCTTCTTAGAGATTACCAACAGAAGAGTGACCCAAAGACATGCCCTGGTTACCATCATCCAGGGCTCAGAGTTAAAGATTTGGTGAGCAGGTCCACACACACAAGTTAAACATGTGAGGGAAGGAAACAAACAAAATTTAACAAATCAAGGTGGCCTTAAAGAGCGGACTATGATGCTAAATTCATGTTCTACTTTTTACCACTATTAACAGAGGTAGGCTGGGTTTGTTTAAAATGCTCTGAAGTCAACCCAAGATCGACAGAGGATCAACCCATAGAAATGAACTGGTAACAGTCAATAAGGGTTTAATATTCTAACTCCATAGTGTCCACCTTGGTTCAGCCCATGTCATACAGTACACAGAAGTGTAGACTAATAGACCAGGTAGCTACCAAATGGAATATAGCATTCTTGGGAGCCAGTGTTGGCAGCCTGGTATTGCTGTTGAAAGAATATAATTAGGTTACATTAATGAAGGAGAGAGTGGGATATGGGAAGAATCAGTAAGAAAGGAAGGTCTGGTGACAGTGGTTCTGGACAATATAACTACAGCTAAGAGTCCCAAGTAGGACAGATGCCTTTAATTTTGCCACCCTTCATCAGTCTGCGGTGGCTTGATGCCCAGGGAGGAGAAAATAAGTAGTCAAATGATAATGTTCCATTAGTGGGGTGGGAGGATCTTTGCTGTGGGAATCCCTAGCTAAGTGACAGCACTACAACAGTCTGCAAAACCAAGGACTAGGAGGGGAGGGGAGGGGAGATTGATATCTTCACAGAACTAGACACAGACAGAGAGACATAAGGCAAGCTAGTAATCCAGTCAAAAACTCAAACTCTGTTCAGGTGCAGAACAAAGGCTGCAGAGTGAAATCAACATAGGCCTATCACCTGAGTACAACCTCTCCAACCCAAGAGATTGCAAGTACCACCCTCCTCAAAGTCCCCCGGTGAACTGAGCAAAATAATTATGACAAGAGGCCAACTCATACGTGGAAAGGCTATCAATGAAGGGGAGGGGGGGGGGTAAAATGTGATGACATAACTAATTATTGTTTTGCTATGCAGCATACCTTGCCAGTGCACAGCTGGTTTGGGTGTTTGTAGAACATGTAGTGAAATTCAAAATGAGTATGTAGTTTGTAAAATCTTGTTAATGGAAAATTCCATGCTAAAAAATTCAGCAGCTTATTTTATAAAAAAAAGTAATCAAGTGGATATTCACATAGGCACCACATTCTTTAAATACTTTGGCAAAACACCCTTTTGTTTCTCCTCTCACCATCTATAAGTTTTCTCGTATGGTTTACATTTCCAATAGGTCTACAGTTTGCTGGTTAATGAGGAATAGATAAAAAGAATGCCACCTTCTCTCCCACTCTGCAAATCAACGATTCAAGTCGATCTTCAATTTCAACTGGTTCAGATGTTCTTCTCCTTTTGTGTGGTTGCCCACCTCCTTAGAAAAGGAACAAACAAAAGGTTTAATTAGGTTAAGAAAGCCATTCAACATGTATTTAGACTGGCACTGCATATTTAATTAAGAACTGGCAAAGCTAACAGGTCTCACCTTTGGGACCCAATTGCTTTGCCAATAGTTTTTTAGTGACGCTGTACACTGTGGGTAATGGTAAACATTTTCCCAGGGGCCCAAAAAGTACAGTCTGTGGTGTGGCCAAGGACCACATTTATACCAGAAGGGTAGGGGTCGATGGGGAGGTGGTTGGAACATGGGTGTAGGTGGACCAAAGAATATACAAGGTGTAGACAGATGTGGAGACATTGAGAGCTCTCAGAATGATGCCCCTAGTTTTTAGGGGAGACAATTTTGACAAGGCCTTGTTTTGTTGTATCCTGGTCGCTATTCATCTACTAAACCCTGGCATAAGCCTGCTTTGCTTACTATCTCTAGAGATAGTCAAGCGTGTAAAGAAAGCAACCAGATTACTTAATTGGCATGGAATAGAATCTTAGGCCTCACAATTTGCTTGTTCCGTTAGTCTCTTATCTGTAAAACTTAGGACTGCGTAGAAACAGGCTAAATTAAGCTGGCATGTGCTGTAAAAACTCTAACAAAGGCTGCCTGCTTTGCTGAGACTTGCACTATAAGTGCTGCTGATAAAAGTAGCATATTGGGAGTTAATCTAATTGTTGTTTGTTATGTTTGTGCACACATTTCCTTTACTGCTTCTGATTAAATCACTGAAATTCATTTTTGTGAAAAGCCCTCTGAATGGATCCCTGCTCTGTTTTCAGAGGGTCCTATTAACATTTCGTATGTTTTGTTGAGATCGGAATAAGAGCCAATACAGTAATTTCCATATACGCTTCACTGATGGAAGTCTACTTTTTTGCGCGACTTAATACGGATGTAAAAAAACTGAAAAGTGCTAGGCAGATTTTTGAGCATATTCTATTTAAGTTACAATATGCTGCTTCCTCCAAGACGTGCATAGAAACAGGATTGTTGAAAAGAAGTGAACCAACAGGGCTCACGCGCAAATAACATTTCTCAATTGGTATGCGCCAGTGGTGCCATAACAATTTTCAGAATTGTGGGTGCTAGCATTAATGCTTCCTCACTGAAGTCAAAGGCATTGTAAACATATCACACAAAGAAAAGTTTAGCTAATGTATTAAGCAGAAGAAAAGTAAGAGTGTAGCATCTAGTTGGTTGTATATTTTGGAGTACACTGGTACAAATATATTATAAAATATGGTGTGGCAGTGCACTGCACTGTCAGTTACAGACAACATGTTATACTGAAATGAACATCACATTTGCAGACACATGCACTTTAAATGAAAACTATGCAGCACACAAACACTAATATGCGGAAATAGAGTTTCAGCTAATATTTCACTTGTTTATCACTAAGTGAACGAATTTGTTTTGTTTCTATTTAATTCTGTTTGACACTTCAAAATAGCAAAATTTGCTTCAATTGTAATTTCCTCACTGCTGCTATATATTCTGATATAGATGTACGTTTCATTTACAGGTATTTGAATGTTTGCTAGAAAGAAAATGGCATCCTGAAGTCTTTCCTTTCACATTCCCTGTACCCAGCAAGATTACATAGTTCATTCACATTGCATAATGAGAGGATTTTGTAATCAGAAAAAAAAGTAAACCTCGATTTTAAAGAGGAATAAACAGCAACTTGTTAAAACACGACCTCTGTTTGCACACTAGATGTGCCAAAGGGAGAAAAAAAACAAAAAAAAAACAAAGGGCTTTTTATTACTCATTTGACTTCTGAACTCCATCATGGTCACGCCTAACTGATGAACCATTAGTCTATAATCAGTCATGCAGAAAGAATTCTCAGAGGAAAAGAGAACTGCTTGAACACAATATGGACAGTATCTTGAAGTGGCCTGCTTTGAATGGTGGCTTAGATATTTATCATCCTTGTCATCAAAAGTGTAGCAGCCCACATAAGATGTAGGAAACCTTTCCAAAGAAATACAGCAAGGTTATTAGAACCCACTGAGCTGCATTGGCTGCTCTTTTAACTGAAATTCAGGGACACAGCTATAACACAAGCATTCTCAAGATGGGCCTCACGATTTACAAAAAATAAGTCCTGGAAATCATGTAGAAGAATACAAGGATGCAGGCAGGGGAAGTAAAGATGTTTTTAGACCTGGCATCCTTGGCGTGATTTCCCCTAACTTTATGCCCTCTGACCCCCTGTTCTTCAGACTTCATTTATGCTGGCTTTGGATTCTAGGAACTTCTGACAAGTGCAAACGTGCAGATGCTCTGTACTTTAAACACAGTAACATTGGCTTATCCACAATTGGCATACTTAGTTTACATGCAAGTCCCTAGTAAAGTGCACTAAATTATGTGCCCATGGTTGGTAAATTAAATGCTACTAGTGGTCCTGCACTTTCAAACATGTCTCAGGCCTGCCGCTGCACAGACTGTATGTACAGTTTTAAACTTCTACTGCACCTACTTGCCATGCCCACACCTTCCTTTGTAGTACATATAGGTCACCCTGAAGGTAGGCCATGGTTAGCCCCAAGCAGGGTGCAGTGTATTTACAATGTTGGAACGTGTACATTTAAAATGTAACATTTCTGGGCAGTGAAAACCTGATAAATTTGTTTTTCACTATGCAAGGCCCATCACTCCCATAGGTTAACATTGGGGTTACCTTCAAGCATCCTTTAACTGTAACTTTAAATTGGGAAATATAGAAATATTAAGTTTGGTTACTCTGGACTCAACTTAAAATCACAACTTATGGTGAAATCAGATTTAAAAACTTTTAAATCTGGAAATGCCACTTTCAGAAAGTTGGCATTTTCTTACTTTAACCATTCTGTGCCTCTGCCTGTCTCTGAATACACATCTGGGGTAGATGACAGCTGGAATTTGTGCATTCTCTCCAGACAATCACATAAAAGGGAGCTTGGGTGTGACATCAGCTTCCTGATGGCCCATCACTAGGCTGATTGCTCCTTCCACCCCTCTGACCCAGGAAGACCTGACACTCACACCAGAGTAGGGCTGTGCCACTCCTCATATAAAAGCTGTATAATGCCCTGTAGTGTGTCTGGAAACAGGGAAGGAAGGGCAGGGACCTTGCCATCTTCAAAGGCCTGATGTGTCTCCCACTTCAAAAGGCACATTTGGGTATAAGTACTGGACCCCAAACCCCACCAAATCAGAACTCTACTAGAACCAACATTCTGCCAGGAAGAACTGGATGTTTTGTAGGAAAGTGCCCTTTTTTGACATGTTCACCCCTCACTCTTTGCTTGGTATTCGATGCAATTTTGACTGACGGTACACTGGGTTCCTGCTAACCAGGTCCCCAGTGCCTGGTCTCTTTCCCTAAAACTGTGCAATTGTTCCCTAATTGGCAACAGCTTTGGTCCCCCTCTAAGTTCCTAGTAAATAGTATCCCTGGTACCTAGGGCATGGGTACCAAAGAGGGTCCCCAAGGCCTACAGAATGTGTTGTGCCACCCAAAGGGACCCCTCACCTAGCAAATGCAGACTTCCACTGCAAGGTGTGTGTCTTGATACAGCTAAAAGTGAAACCACAACATGGCACATAGCCTCTGTACCATGTTCCCCAGCACTGCATGTAACAGAGGTAAGTCACCAATAAGATGGCCTTACAGCCCCAAGGCAGGGTGCATCAAATTACATGCAAGGACATATCTACACTGGCGGATATGCCCCTGCTATGTCTTTGTTGATTCTTAGACAGTGAGTAAATAGTAAAGCTATTCTAAGTACATGTGCTGGACACTAGTCCCTACGAGTTCCCCAGTTACATGATGGCTTCACTGAAAGTAGGAATGTTTGGTACCACACATCTCATATTAATAAACCTCACCAATGCCAGTGAAGGATTTATTAATACATGCATCAACAGGACACCTTAGTGGTGTCCCCTGAAAACCTACCAACTACCTGTGTGGGGACTAGTTTTAGTCAGCCTGCCACCATCAGACAGATCTGACTCTTTCCTCCTCTCCCTCCCCTCCCCCCCCACCCATGAACCGCTAAATGGGACTCCAGACCGCCAAAACCGCTACCGGACAGCGTAACTGCACCCGAGCCTCCTAGCCCATGTTGAAGTGAGCCAACAGTGCCAAACCAGGTCCTCAACCTCTCCAGAGACAAAGTTCATTGTGTGTTTCCCCACTGCGACCTTCACACCAACACCTGCAGGCTCTTTGTGACCACTTACGGTGATGGCAACCCAAATGGTCCATTGCACTTCTGCACCTGGTTCGAGAAGAAGAGGACCACTGCTGCCTCTGCATCCATCAGGATCCTGAGACTTGTGCCACTTGTTGGTTCACTCGAACTGGTCCCCCAGTCCACACCTGTAACTGGATTCTGTGGGCTCACTCCACTGCGACTGCCACCGGCGACGGACACTTAACGGTCCAGGAACCCTCCTCATCTGGCCACCCCGGACCAAGGAGAAGAGGATCACTGATGTCTCTACATCCCAAAGTATAGCAAGACCAGATTCCACTCGGTGGTTCACCCAAACTGGACACCTAGTCTTAACTTGCAACCTCTTTTCAACTTGACCGATCCCCATTAACTAACGCTGAGCACACAACGCCGTAATACACCTCTGCAACCGCCTGCCCCAGTACCACCCGGTGTGACCTGTTGGTGTGGTCCTGACTCTTGCCCAATACTTACCTTAAGTCCAGGAGATTGGTCCCGTAGGTCGCTGTATTATATCTGAATACAGTACTTGTTTTCTCTCCATAGGATAACATTGCAGTTTCTGAACAATGCATTGTGTCAACTTTTGAAACCTGAAAGTATTTTTCTTGCAAAATGTACTTAACTGAGTTTATTCATAGGGGCGTGGCCAAGGGTCCGGAGATGGCACACGCCTAAATCCCTCACTCCAGAGGGGCCGACTAGAAAGTCGAGGAGAAGCGTGCCATCTCCGGGCCGATCTGAGCCCTTGTGGGGGCACCGAAATGGGGGCCGGCCCTGGGCGCTGCCCGGTCCCTGTCGCGGCTCCGGAGGGTTGCTGAACAGACCCAGCCCGGCTGGCCGGAGAGGAGACCGGCGGCCTGTCTCCGCGGCTGAAGCCGATGCCGCGAGTTGTGCGGTGGCCCGCCGCAGGACAAGGGCGGAAGGCCCGAGAGCGGCTGGGGACCCTGGCCGAGTCTCCCCGCTGCTTCGGAGGTGCTGGGGCTGCCGGCGGGGGCCCTGGAGGGGCCTGCCCCGTGGAGCGGTGGAGCAGCGCTGCTGCTGGATGCGGGCGCGGCCCCTGTTTGTGCTGGGGCCGGCCCGCGAACATGACACCTGGCCCGGGCAGGGCACAGAGGCATTGAAGAGGCGGCGTGGCCCCGGAGCTGAGCCGGGGCCGGCTGCCACATCTGTGGCAGGGGGCTAGTGCCCCGAACATGGTGAGAGGCGGGGGCCCGGCTGACCGAGAAGCCCGGTGGGCCCCTGAGAGCCCCTGCAGGATCGTAGGAGGCTGGTGAGGTAGGTGGGGGAGCTGCCCAGCCTGGGGCAGGTGCCGGCCTGTGAACACACTGGGCTGTGGTTCCTCGGAGCTTGACTGGGGACGATGTGAGGCCGTCCCCCTGGCTGGACTTAGCCAGCGAGGGAAAGAAACGCTCGGCGGAGCTGGAGAGTGAGGAGGCAAACCCCGCAAAAGGAGCAGAGGGTAGATTGCCTGGCGGGTGAATACCACAGACCGCCTCTGGTACCCTGGAGCGCCAACAACCCCTGAGTGAGTAGCACTGTGGACGGAGCGCCTGGAGAAGTTGGAGCTCGAGAGGTGAGTTAATGTGCCTGGTCGTGATGCTGGCGCCACAGGGGGGAACAGTGAAGAGGTGGTAACGACACCACGAGGAAGGGCGACCGGACCGGGACTACGACGCACTAAAGGGCCCGGGTGGAGGGGCGGAGCTCTGGACACGCAGCGCACGGTGGAGCTGCCGGGACAAACGGAGCTGAATAGAGTGGCAGTTTGCCACGGACCGACAACGTGGAGCCCCCAGCTCTGCAACCGGAAACTAGAGATAACCGGCGGGGTATTTGGGACCTGCTCGGGACCGCCTCGTGGCTGCGGAGCAGCCTACAGAGACCAGGGCGCGGAGACAAGGACGGAGAAGAACTCACGATAATGTTTGGCCCACTGCCTGGGCCCCCTGGGGTGGTACCCCTTACTCATCCGATGCCCCCCAAGAGCTGTCACAAGAACAGAACCATGGACCCTGCGGCGCCGCCGGGGCACAAAGAAGCGGACTCACAAGACCATGCACAAGTTAAAGTACAGGACACCCTAGATAAAATACTTGGGGCGATAGAAGACACAAAGACAACGTTACAACGGGACATTAACCAAGTCGCGGTTGAGGTGGGTCTACTGAGAGCAGACCACCATAAACTGGTAGACAGAGTCGAAGAAACGGAATCCACGTTGGCGGACATCGTACCGAAGCAGAAAGACCTGGCGGCTGAAGTGACTTCCCTTGCTGACAGAGTGGCACGACTTGAAAAGAGAGCGGAGGATGCGGAAGGGAGGAACAGGAGGAACAACGTACGTGTGGTGGGCCTCCTTGAGGGGGCCAAGGGGACGAACATGGTGGAATTTCTGGAGAAGTGGTTCAGCACAACAGTTGCACCTGGGTGCCTGACTCCCTTCTACACGCTGGAGCGGGCTCATCGGGTGCTGTCGAGGCCTCTTGCCCCTGGTAGACCTCCCGTGCTGTGATCGCCAAACTATTACATTATAGAGACAGAGACATCCTTTTGCAGAAGGCCAGAGAGTTGGGCCCGTTTAAAATAGCAAACGGGGAGGTGACACTATTTCCGGACTTTACACTGGAGGTTCAGAACAAGCGAGCTTCATTTCTGGCAGTCAAGAGGGCCCTAAGAGAGTAAGGGATCCAGTATTCGCTGCTTTATCCAGCCAGATTAAGAGTGATGTTGGAAGGGAAGACCACGTTCCTCCAGTCCCCCGAGGAGGCATGGGAGTGGCTAGAGACACATTGGTCCCAAACGGGGCGGTCAGCAGGAGAGGGCCCGACTGGGAGCGGGCCTCGCCGGGCCCAGAGGGGACGGAGACCCAGGGATCGCCCGCGACTAACGCCAACGCAAACACAGAAAGAAAAGGGCAGACAAACTTGGCTAATCCAAAAATCGCAAAAGGCCCCAGAGATATGGCACAACGTGTGAACAAGTGGCCCCCTCCGGACCTGGCCACCCCCCTGACCAGAACCTCGCCTGTCTAGCCAGGCTGGCGAGTACTGCTGATATACGTTTGAACAAGTTGCACTGTTGCAGTTTTCTGGGCAACCTACAGTTTGGGAGGCACCCTGGGGTTTGGGAGTTGGGGTACACAGTTACAAGTTAAAATGGGAAAGTAGGTGGTGAAGTCCGACTGTAGCAAAAGTCTGAACATGTGAAGGGGCAAATCCGAGGCCCGGGAGAGCCGGGGACACTTTTACCAGACTGATATACTAAAATGGCAGACTACAATCTCTTAACATGGAACGTCAGGGGGATGGGCACGCCAGCTAAAAAACATAGAATTCTCTCCTACTTAAAGAGAAGGGGGGTACAGGTGGCAATGTTGCAGGAGACTCATCTGGCATCGGGGGAGGGAGAAAAACTGTGGCGCAGATGGAGGGGACAGGTGTTTGCCACAGAGTATTCGGCTTATGCAAGGGGTGTACTGATATGGTTCAGAGCAGGGGGTCCCTCTAACAATAGACTCTTGCAAAATAGACCGGGAAGGCAGATTTGTGATACTGGAGGGGAGGCTACACGGTACCCAGACAGTCTTGAGTTGCATTTACGCCCCTGACCAGGTCCCCTTCATGACAGGTTTATTGGGGGGGGGGGGGGGGGGGGGGGGTGTCAACGCAGTACTAGACAAATATGGATAGGTCAACCCCGCCACTACAAGGGGCAGTGGCAACTAAAACAGCCAAAAGACGGTGCGAATGGCTGGGCACTTGGGGGCTGGTGGATGTCTGGCGAGAGCAACACCCAAATATTAGAGACTACTCTTATTAGTCGGGCCTCCACTGGGTGCACACCAGAATTGATAAAGTGGTTTGCACAGCGGGTCTTATGAGTAACCTGACACACTCCGAATATCTTGCCTGCACCCTATCTGACCATAATCCCCTGTTGCTGATGTTGAGGGCATCGGAGGATAGACCCCCCCCCCCCCCCCCCCAATACCCTTGTGGAGATTGACCCCCGCAGCACTCGAAGATCAAGCATACAGAGAGGCCCTGCGCTGCCACCTGGCAGACTATATTGAGATAAATAGTGAGTCTACCCCTTCCAGGGCCACGGAATGGGAAACACAAGGTGGTGACGAGGGGCTTCTGCCTGAGGCAATCGGTGGGGGTGAAACGCACACTTGAAAGGGAATTGGCTGCCCCAGAGAAGGATATGCATGGGGGGGGGGGATTGAGACAGGGACCTGCAGCTCAGGAGAATGAGGAATAGAACCGGGTCCGTAGAGAACATTCCCGGATTGAGGAGCAGCTTATGTGTCACAGCAGGCAAAAATATTTGGCATCCCTACAATCGGAGGAGGGCAGATCGGGGAGACTGCTGGCGTGGCTGCTGCGCCCAGGCAGGTATAACGAGCCCATCACGAGTGTACTGGATTGGCTTTGGGGGGGTGAATACTTTGCAGACTCAGGCCAGGACCCATAAATGACCCATTTGGGGAATATTATACACAACTATATGGGAGACCTAGCGACCTGGGAACGGAGGCCTTTGATAATATTCTACAGCAAATCCCACTGCCAACACTGAATTCAGAAGAGAGAGCCTGGGGGGGACCAGTGCCAGCGGAGGAGATAAGCGAGGCCATAGCGCAATTAGCCCCCGGGAAGACCCCTGGTACAGACTGTCTCCCCATGGATTTTTATAAAAAAATATAAATCTCTATTGGTTCCCCAACTGGCGGAAATGTACACAGAGGAATTACACTGCGGGGTTGCCGCGCACGCTACATGAGGCCTTGGTGGTGCCACTCCCCAAGACAAACGCCAGGGAAGCATCGGTGACGGACTTTCGTCCTTTAACGATGCTAAACAGCGACTTTAAGATCCTTAGTAAGATCATGGCTGGCCGGTTGCTCCCTCTCATGACCACACTCGTGCATGCGGACCAGAACGGCTTTGTTCCTGGTCGTAGTACCTCCCTGAACCTGAGGCGGATTTTCGCTGTTTTGCACATGCCTAACGAGTCGAAGCCGCCAGCGGGGGTCTTGCTTGCTGTAGACTTCGAGAAGGCCTTCGACTCGATCAGATGGGACTTCTTAAGAGCTGTTTTGCTAAAAATGGGACTCTGGGAGGGTTGGGTAAAAGGGGTGGACCTGTTGTATTCGTCCCCACTAGCAAGAGTGAAGACGGGCAGAACAATATCTAGTGCATACCCAGTATTTCGGGGAACCAGACAGGGATGCCCCCTGTCCCCACTGTTATTTGCCCTGGCAATTGAACCCCTGGCGTTCCGGCTGCGACGGGAATGTGTAGGTAAGGGAATTGAATGGGGACCAGCTGAACATATTGTCTCTATGTACACCGACGATATACTTATTTACCTGAGGGATGGGACCAGTGGACTCCCATGGGTTTTGAGGATCCTGGAGGACTTTGGGGTGTTGTCTGGGCTTCACCTTAACCGAGGAAAAACATTTGTGTTTCCCATGCTGCCAGGCAGTGTACGCCCTGGAGCATACCCAATGGACATGAACTGGGCCCAGCGGACCTTCAAATATCTGGGCATTCAAATATGCCACGAACTGAGTGATCTCCGGGATGGTAATCTTGGCAGGGCACTCCGATCCCTGCGGTACTCTGTTGGGTTCTGGCGCTCACTGAAGTTAACAATAATGGCCAGAGTAGCGCTATCTAAAATGATTATGCTTCCTCACCTACTCTACTACTTTGCTAACTTACCACTACTGGTCCCCTCGGCGTGGTTTCGCGAGTTGAACGCTTTGCTCAGGGAGTTAATATGGGATGATGGTCGTAGACGCATGGCACTGATGACCATTTGTAGACCGACTCATATGGGTGGACTGGGTGCCCCTGACTTCGAGGCATATTACCTAGCATCCCAACTTCAATGGGTGTCTGGTTGGCTGGTGGGCAGGGGACATCTGGATTTGTGTACCGCCCACGGTGAGATAGACACAGCTCGGATTGTAGCACGTATGGCAGGCAGGAAGATTGCCCCCTTGGGGGACAACATAATGAATAGTGTTGCAATGAAATTTTGGAAACAGTGCACGAGAAGGGTTGGAGTGGGCCCACCATACTCCACGGCTTTGCGCTATCGATCCTTGCCCTGGACCCAGGAGGAAAGGGACGGGGGGCTGGGACCGTGGACAAGAGCAGGAGTAGTGACAGTCGGGGGCTGTTCAACGAGGAGGTGCTGAGGAGCTTCACTGACCTATCGGGGGTGGGGAGTTCCTCAGGGACAGTTTTTACTCTTCAGGAAGTTAGTGCATACCTTGAAGGACCATTGGGATACGATTAATGCGGAGCCCACTGTCCACGGGGTGTTACACCTCCTGATGACCTCAGGAGAAGAGCCTCATTTGGTTGCTAAAAATATACCGGGCCCAGATTGAGGTTGCATTAGAGCCTCTGCATTCTCTGAGAGAAAGGTGGGCGAGAACGATTGGGCGGGACCTGTCCGAGGCAGAATGGAGTAGAGCACTGGCTTATCCCCGGACGATCTCAAGCAACACGAGATTAAGATACATCCAATACAACTACCTACATAGGACGTACCTCACTCCTCACCAACTGTTCCGTATATATGGGGGGACCCCCAGGACATGCCCCCGATGTAGGGACGGGGAGGCTGACTTTGATCATATGGTGTGGGGATGCCCGGTACTTCCGGCTGGTTGGGGGGCGATGATGGCGGTCCTGTCAAGGCTATTTGAGGCGGAGCTGCAGCCAACACCTACTATGTGCTTGCTGGGACTCAAGGCCGGTGTCCCGCGGGGGAAAGTTAGGGGTCGTTTCCTGGACCTGACTCTGGCCCTTTATAAAAGACTGATCACGAGGGGCTGGAAAGCCTCCAGCCACCCCTCGCTGACTGAATGGAAAGGCGATGTTACGAGATGAACCAAGGCTGAACTGCAGGTCTTAAAGGCCGAGGAGGCCAGGGGAGTTCGCCAGACCCCCATTGCTCCGGAGTGGGAGGACTTCGTGACAATCTGGGCCTACCTAATGAAGAGATCGATAGCTCCCGAGGTGGTAGGATGAGATGACCAATACGTCCAAAAGACTTGGCCCTTGGGGAAGGTCCCTGGAACTAGAGCTGAGGCATTGACGGACACACCAATAGGCCGCACCCAATGACAAAGGGTAGAGAGGGACTGGACACAAGTAGCTACATAACTGCTGGAAAGGAGGGGGGGGGGGGGGGGGAGGGGGGTGAATGGATGGCTGGCCATCCCCGCTCAATGAAGTGCCCCGGCAGAGTCTTCCTTTAAAAGATGCAAAGGCCCACCCACATAAGCCATTAAGTTTATACATAGTTTGAAGTTGAGTTAAGCCTGTTATGAGGTCACATAATTCAAAATGGTAACAAAGAATCACGAAGTAAATAACCACTTAAAGTAGAAATGTTGGAATATTAGAATCATTGATTAACGAATACTATATGGTAATCAAAATGACTGAGTTATGTAACAAAGTATCTGTAAAGTATAACATGAACACGGATTGCTTGAATGAAAAGTATGATAAGAACAAGATGTTGCCGCAAATGGACTTGCACATGTAAGACACCGAATAGTTAATAAACATATTTGAAAAAAAAAACTGAGTTTATTCATTCTTATGTCTAAACATATATAAAGATACTTGATATTTTTGTAAATTGGCGTGGATCTCCTCCTTGAGTTGTGTGTCTCATTTATTGGCTGTGTGTGCATTTGCCTCACACTCTCTGAGAAACCCAAGGCTGTTCGACCACAATACCACCTTACAAGAGCACCTTGGGATATCAAGAGCGAGCCACTGCCCACTAGTAAGGAAACCCCTGGACTCCTTGCAAGTATATCTCATCTGGTATACTATATAGTCAGCTTCCTATACTGCAGTGCTGCCAGGAGGGACTGCCACTCTGCAACTGCTTTGCTATGTTAGCCTACTGCTTGCTTTGCTGTACGAAGGACTGCCACTTTGCTACTTGCTTTGCTATGTTGGTCTGCTGCTTCTAACCTGGAGTGAGAAGGACTGGACCGGTTCTCTACATCCTTGCTCCAAAGATTATCCATATGCTTGATGGCTTGCCCGTTGTTCACAGAAGTTTTAGGGCCATAAAAGACTTCCCTCGCACAACAACTGCTGTTATACGCAGCTAATCTGGAGTCCAACTCTCCTGGATTTGCCCACCACCAGCCCTGGGCACCTTATGGTGTACCAGTGGTTTTTCTGCAAGACATGCACATACCCACATTATGCGTCGACTGAAAACTCCCCCTGTCTGCACTGACAATCACAGACTGTCAAAGGTGCCTGTTTTCCCCGAAGTCGCAGTTCAGCGCAACCCGGTGCACCCAGTATCCATCAGAGGTAGGAGGCAGCTCAGATCCCCATGTGGTTCTCATCCAAGAGAGACCACCACGTCTGCCATCACTGCCTCTAAACAGTTGCATCAGACTCCAGCGAGGCTCAGCACTGCTTCACCGACGCCTGAGTTAAGGTACTGTGCACGCAGACCTGCACTCACGCAGGTGGCCCAAAACCCAAGCGGTTAAGCCCAGTCAGCTTAGTCTTACATCCTTACCTTAATACTTTGTGGAGCACTGTCTTCATGCTTCAACATTGGAGAAAAGCCTTGTCGTCTTTCCCGGCATTACCCTAAAGGACTTAATAGATGCTAGTGTGTTATCAGCACTATAACTACATCCCTTCTTTAACTAATCTTAACTTAAAATCTATTTATTGGATTTTGTCGTTTTGGTCTCATTTTACAAAGATAAATACTCTATCTTTTTTCTAAACTGGTGTGGTCTTTTTGTGGTGTCTTTCATGTGTTACTGTCATCAGGTGTTTTAAAAATACTTTACACATTGCCTCCTAAGTTAAGCATGTCTTCTCTGGGCCAAGCTAACAGAGGATGAGCACAGATTAATTTAGAGTGTGTATCTGACTTAAACTGATTAGAGTGGTGGTTCGTACTTGGACAGGGTGCATACCCCTGCCAACTAGAGGCCCCATTTCTAACAGAGGTGGTAAAGAAGCTATGATCCACAAGAGAGACAAAGATATGCTGGACAGCCTAAAACAAAGACATGAGAAGGAACGCAAACAAAGATGAGTTACAAACCACACAGCCAATGGCAAGCAATGAGTGGGTTGCATTTCTAGGTAGGTCTGCAGCATGTTCCCTGTATGTCTTTCCAACCAGACAGCTGCACTTTCTGGTAGTCTTTGACCGAAAATAAAATTTAAAAACAAACCTGGAATAGTGCACAAACCCCAAAATGACTAAGTAGCAAAAACATTACACACCAAAAATCAAGACCATTGTGCACCATAACAAAACTACAGACCAGCAAAGAAAAAACAAAGCATGGTTTACATAGAAAGCTGAATTTTAATGAGCCTACATAGTTTCTCATCAATTCATAGGGAAAATAGTTAGAATTTGAACCACCCACTTGGAATTTTATTTTGCTCATATCTGGAAGCAAAGGGCATCATCACCAGGCAGGCAAATACAAATACTTTTTGCAAGCAGTCCCAAATGCGCCCAATGTTCCTGGGGGCACAAAAGGGACTATGGAACAACTTGTAGAGCTACTCTTCATCCTGACAACTTTCTAACAACCCACACTCAGTCCCAGGCACCTTGGAGTCCTACAGGGAGGGAAGGGCCTTCATTATAGGTTATCTTCAACCTGCTACTACTGAATCAATAGCAAACATGTGCTAACTTCCAAGCCATGGCTTCGGCCAAAAGGCATAATAGAGAAAGACTACACCTGGCCATTATCTGGCAAACAAGCAGCAAATGAAAGATGTGAAGAAACATCCTACTGAAATTAAGGACCTATCCACAAGAAATGCCACATCCTTAGGAGGGTTACATATATCACTGAGAATATAAGTAGCAACAAAGTCACCAAAACAAATGCCATTATGGCTGTACCCCACATTTTGTTAAGGTCAAGAAAAGAGAAGAGAAAAAAAAACAAAAAAAGAAGTATTTGGCATTAAATAATTTGTGATCGAATTATTTTAACAGATTGGCCCAAAAAAGCAGCCAAATGAGACTAAAGTGAAGAGGGTTTGCCAACTTATCAAGTAACTACATCTTAGTACCATATTGATAAAATGTTCTCAGTTTTAGCATGCTAGACTGCATTTCTTGTTTGACTGCCTCCCTAACCAGGAAGACACAAGTTGAGTGGAGGAGTACGAACAAGAGAACCATTTACATTCCCCTTTAAATTCGATATTGGTACTGCAAATAATAAATAAAAAAACCTAATACATGCCAAACCATTTCTGTACGATTGGCAACATAACAATCAATCAGATTTATACAGTACAACTAATCACCCGAGAGAGTATTCAGGCACTTGAGGGTCGTGATGGTTCAGATGACTCAGTCGAACAGCCAGATCTTGAATGCTCTCCAGAATCCCCATAAAAAGGTAGAGGTCCGTAGCTGCAGAGGGAGGTTGTTCCAGGATCTCTCTGCAAGAAAGGAGCGTCCTCTGCTATTGTTTCAGTAGATGTGGGTGAGTCGGGGGGAGGCAGAGGGATGCATAGTTGTCTAACAGGGTGTGACCTACTCAGAAGGCTACCCCCAAGACAATGTGTGAACTCAGAGGGCATTAGCAGCTTCCTAACAATAAGACAGAATGGAATCTCTGTCCTGTTATCATTCATTAAGTACTTGAGGAAATGGAGCCTCTGTAGGAAACTGCCAAAATAGTTTTCATAATTAAAGACCACCCTCTAAATCTAGAATTGTGATTTTGACCTCCAGTCTTGCAAGCACACCTATTGCTTCCAATAGCAACTTACAATTAATTAGCACCAGTTTATTAACTTTATGATCAATTGTAGCGTGGCATTGGCAGCACACCACGGGTCAAGGTGTGCACATTGACACTGTTCAGAAAATACACAATCCCATGAGGTACGCTAAGCACCAACGTGATGCAACAGTCTCTCCTGCATTAAATAATTATTTTGGGAACCGACTTAGGAGGCCATTTCCAGTGATTAGTAAAAACAATTTAGAATGTGCCATGTATTTTCAGTAAGTCATATTTTCAACAATAATTCAAATGCCTCATTGTTCGAGTTTGTTTTTCTGTTAGGATAAGAGGTGTGATTTTGTCAAGAAATCAAATCGCTGTTCTTTTTTTGATTTCCTCTTGATTCTCAGAAGAAAGCTATCAAAATCAATATCCGGTTTCCTCAGTTCAATATGTCTTCCTTACCGTGCAAAACGTAATCAGGGTACAGTATTAATGTGACTGTGCTATTTCCATTTGGGTCTGATGATATAGGCATCAAATTAAATTTCAGGGATTCTCCAGCACTATGGGCACAAGTGTTTTTCCTTATCAGTCTGAGGCCAGTTGCTAATAGAGGGGCCCCTCAAAGAAAATATAACTTATCAGTGGTCTTGCATCTTGTGGGGCACTTTCCATCTCAACATCGCTTACTGTCATTTTGGGCTGATGTACATGAAGAGTAGAAACAAGATGAATAAAAGACTCAGGTCCACTGGAAGACTGACATGACAAGTTTTCCCTCTTTGATGCTGCAATTACGGCATCGCCTGCCAAGTGGTGCCACCTACATTCTTTGTTAACATATTATTTACACATTCCTCAGTTTGTGAGACCTGCAAAGACTGACATTCACTATTCTGAGCAATCTAAGTGTATCCTAAATTTGAAGATCTAGCAGACTCCACGACCTTGTTTGTATCCAAGATGGTTGAGAACTCTAACTCTCTAGGTTTTTTTTAAGGTTTGAATGATGCAGTTGAGCTTGTTCTCTTGCTGGGATTAGAAATATTAGATTTGGCAGTAGAGGTAAATATTAGAGTTCCCCCACATGATGACCCCGATTTAACAAAAATAGGAAAGCCGTTTTGGTGGTATAAAGAGCCCTCTTTTTTTATTTTTGTACTTTGAGTTTTTTTCCCCCAGATGTGTTTTATTCTTTTCTGATATAACTGGTCAGTTGTGAGGTAGTGTAGAATTTACATCGGTTCCACTGCTGAACTCAATTGTGCATAATTTAAAGTCCTCACCAGGGGATCTCCAGTAGGCCTAAATTTTGCAATAAGCCTTCACTGAAGTAGAAACCTATGAGGGTAGCAGGGACATGATGATCCCCGTTGCATTGTCTTCAACAAGCTTGTGTTTGAATTATTTTTTGATGTCAGGGTATCAACACCTTGGAGAACTCAGGATCCATCTCTACTCATTCCCTCCCGGTGGTTGTGGGTCGAGGAGGGGGGGTATTGGTGGTACAGAGGCGTTGATTTTTTTTGTGCCTCTAGTGTAGCACCTTCACACACAGTATCAAGATTTTTTGCACACGCTTCCAAGCACCTGTTTTATCAATCCTCTCCTTGCTGCTCATAAGTAATAGTGAATCACAGGTACGCATTCTCTTCAAGAAGTTTTACCGAGGATCCCCTTCCTCATTCACCACAGAAAGAGATGGAATAATTAAGGTACAAACAGGAGGCAAACATGGTCAACCACTGTACATTAACCACAACAGCTGCAGCCAGTTGTCCATGCCTCAGGGGCAAATCAGAGGACAAGAGAAAGAGCTGGAGCAAGCAAGGGCAAACAGGGCACGCAATGTGAAGGTGTAATGCACGGATGGGGTATCTGAGACTGTATTGTCGCCGATCGTCACAACATCTGGCATTACCATTTGGATTCATGTTGTGTATATCACACAATAATGGCTGCCACAGACATTGTGTTACCAGCGGGAAGGCAGCAGTCCTCTTTTACTCATTATAATCAATTATCCAATAGTAGTGAATGAACTTACACTTAAAAGCTATGTTTACTGTGCTATTTTGGTTTGTAGCAAGTATTGAAAAAGGCAAGCGCCAGATCACATCTACTTGCCATTAAAATTGACTGCACTTGACCCAGTGAGATAACAGTTGCAATTTTTTGCAAAATGTTATATATATCAATATCAGTTCAAACAAGACCTCCTTCTCCCTTTGCAAGCCAGGAGTATAGTAATGCCAGAAGACAGTCGTTTCATTTTAAAGCATTTTTCTCATGGGTAAACTATCATATTTCTTATTTGAATAATGGAACAGTTTTCTTGACTAAGTTCTCAAAAGCATTCAAAACGGTATGATGCCATAGAGGGATCAATTTTGATTTCTGCTTTGAAACGATCCTGGGTGTCCCCAGTGAATTGAAAAAATGTTAGGTCTAAATTGTCACAAATTAAAAAAACATTTTAGGATTTCTCCCCCCCCCAAAAAAAAGACCTGTTTTTTGCCTAAACTGCATTAAGTGTACCAACATAATAAAAGGCCCAATTGTATACACCACCCTGCATCAGGTGAAAGGGAAATTTAACTCAATCCCCAATTCAACATGAAATACTACATACTGCATTTACCTCCTCAAATGCCAATCTTGAAAGACAAAGGATGATCAAAGCAAAATCACAGAAAAACAATGTACAATTATAGCCAAAAACATCAATTCGGGTGTGGCTAGGCAATTTATATAAAAAGGACACAGCGTGACAACTAAGATTCCAAGTATTGGAAAGTGTTCGTCCACTGAAATACAGAAAAGAGAGGACAAAGGACAGTCTCAATGAGAAAAACCTTTGGGATAAATAATCGCAAAACCATGATTCAAACAGATATCAACCATAAAATGAACCGGCATGCTCACTTCTAGAGTTTTTCCTCACAATGGTTTAAATGATAACACAACCGTTAAACATTCAACACAACATTAAGAAACGTATCTTACAAAACGATGCATAGATAATGTATCAGTCTTTTTCATTCAATGATTGTTCATGATCATCTGCACTGCAGAACTAGTCAGCATTATTTCATATTTTTCAAACACAGGAAGTTTACTTTCCGACTGTTTTGTAATTTCTGCATGTTAATTACAGCACCACAAAAAGATGGATGGAATGCTGAACACTATCAAACACTCACCCCCACCGTGGGCCTGGGTTAAATTCATCGCTTTTTTGCTCATACCACCACCCCAGTTTGGACCCAGCCATATGCAAATCAGTCTTGACCCGGCTCCCCATGGGAACAGTCCAGGTCCTCCGTGGATGGGAAAACAAGCATCCCGGACTGGTTTTGGGGTATCAACCCCTCATCAGCCAGGCTAGCCTGAAGCCATTGAAACAGTGAGCTATGTTGTGGGCTATGTGCACCCTAAGTGGCTAGGGTATGCCCAGGTGTGGGTCCTTTGCTCGCTGCACCACTGGATTCAAGCTAGCCTGCCCAGTAAGGAGCAGGGTCAAGAGTGATTTGCATACGGATGGGTCTAGCCTGGAGCAACGTAGAGAGCAACCCAGTCCAAGGATTGCTTGTGTTCTGGTTCAGGGAGAACATGGCTTGGCAGTTCGGGCTGGACTGTTTCTACTGCAGCAAGGTAAAGTTGATAGCAAGGTCCTAACTAAGGTGGCATGGTGTGCAAAATAAAAATGGGTGGGGATGTGGTCCAGTGGCTGAGATTATTCAAGCATTCAATCCAACACAGTTTTGTATATTTCACCCTCTTCAAATACGGCACCCAATATGATCCAAACACATGGAATAACACTCTACAGAATGAAGCACATATGCTGTTCTGGGTTGAACTGACACTAACAAAACAAGCTTTTGCAATGCAATCGGTCTTGTATTCACTGGAGTTAGAGCTATTGAAATTGTAAATTCAGAACTGGACTTTTCTTGCCACATAAATTGGTCAACCCTGCCTCATAATTTCGTCTTTTCCTGACGTATAATTCCAGTGGCCCTGCATATCACTAAAGCACTTCCATTTACCATTTTCCTCTATCTGCAGCAGAAAATGAAACAGTTGGCATTTAGCATCCTAATTTAAATCTGCAATCCTAATTCTAATAAAATAACGCTTTCACAACCCCACCATCAAACTTGCTGGCAAACACAATTCCGCCATAAAATAAACCACAAGATAGCCACAGAGGAGAAATAAACTGGAAGGGTCACCCAAAGATATATCAAGAGTGTTCAAACAGTCATGGTCATAATTGTAATAAGGAGATATTATTAAAACATATACGATCATATAAACCTTTATAAGAAATACACTTTTGGCATTAGACTGTAATGCTTAAAACACCATAACAAAAATATCATTTGTAAGAAACATGGTCATGTTACCATATTGTTAGCTCCTAGAGGGAATAACCCCATGGAAAAAAACAGGTGAACATAATACAGTGTAACCATATATTAAGACCGTAGAGGGAATAGTGCATTACACATTTTCAAGCCTAACAGGTCTATTGTAACAAGATCACAAACAAAGTCCATAAAACATAATTTCTCCCAGCTGTATAACAAAAGTTCCAACCATGAGAGCTTAAAAAGATAATGAATGGTGATAAGGGTCATTATTTTGGAGTCCACACTAACATTGTTGGGATCCAGAGATGATGTAGACAGAAAGAGCACATCGTTCTGAGCGTTTTTGTGGTGGTCCCTTTGTCCTAGGACCATCACAGGCCAAGTTATGAGCAAAAATGTTTTGTCAAATAATGCTCTGTAAAGCATTATGTGGCATGTTTCCGTGTGCCACAAATATTTTAATATGTTGATACAATTGTTATGCTTAGAACATCTCCTAGAGGACACCGCAATGAAAATAGCATGTGTAAGAACATGGTCATGTAACTATATAATTAACCCCTAAGGATGATAACACACCACAAAAGAAAATGACAATAATGTAGCATAACCATACATTTAGCCCCTAGAGGATGTAGTTCATTATACATTTTCAAGGGCAGCAGGCCCATAAAAATGATATTGCCAACAAGACCCTAATAAACACAAACTACTCTCAGCTGTAAAAAAAAAAAGCCCCAGCCTTTAGAGAGCTGAAAAAGATATTGAATGGTGGGAGGGGGTTATTATTTTGGGGTTCCCATTAAATCACTAACCTACGGCTGATGTAGACAGAAAGAGTGCATCATGCTAAACATGTTGATTGTGGCCCCATTGTGCTAGGACAATAGGCTCAGTTATGGTAAAAAATGTTTTGCAAAAGTAATGCCCTGAAAAGCATTATGGGTTGAGTTTTCCCGAGTGCAATGAATATTGTTGTATCGGTTCGCCCGCTGTTCCAAGAGAGCCGCTTTCACTTTGAGGATTTCTGTTTTATCAGAAAGCATTTACCAATTTCAAGTGTTTTAAGGGGAGCGCCACAAGAAATTACTCCGATCAGGTAACTGAACAATGTGTCCAGCACTTCAATAGGGCAGATGAAGTTCACGGTGTTGTACCGGAGCTGTGAGTATTATGGCCGCCATGGAGCACAAAGGGGAGAGACAAAAGAAAAGGAAAAAAAAAAAAAAAAGAAGATGTTCGCCCATGCTGAAGTATATTGGCAATCGTGCAAAAATCCATTTAACAGGGACAGTCTGCAGGGCATGACAAAAACAGCCTCCAGGCAGGACAAAAGTAAAGCATTTACTGTTAATGTTAAGTGATTTTTGAAAGGCAAGTCCACGAACGAGTGACAGTGATAGGCGTGAGATGGGAGTGGTTAAAAACCCAACACTCACAACAGGTCAAATCGCTTTAACGCTCAACCTAATGATTTGGGGTAAATTCTCATTGCGCAGGGGAAAGCAGGGGCAGCATGACTTACAATGTAAGAGACGCTGAAGACTGAATCCTTGCCTTGATTTTTATAAGCGTGAAAAATACCAACTGATTTCTCACATCCTCAAGGAGATTTTAAGAACTAAATCTGCAAAAAAAGATTTTATTAGTCTCTTCTGCACTCTGATTCAGTCCCCAGCACTCTGATTCAGTCCCCAATGTATAGGACCACCGCCACCTAGTGGAAAGAAATGGAAAACGTGTGTCTGGATCTTCAATTCAAGTGTTTTGAGACATGTTGCATGAAAGCACATTGGGTTAACTCTGCCAGTTTTCTAAAGTTATGAAAAGGGCACTCAGTTTTACTTTTTTTTTTTTTTTTTTTTTTTAGCATTTCGTCTGTATTTATTTTTTGACAATCTTATCAGTATTCATCCTTGTTTCTTTTCACTTATCTAACTGAAAAATGTGCATTCATATGTAATGCCTATTTGGTTTGGCACATTTCAAATCCAAGTATAATGAAACAATACAGCCGCATGAAAATATCAGATTAATACCAAAAACAAATGTGGAGATATGGAGTTATGTAACGAAATCGCACCCTGCTTAAGCTGTCAATCTGTGCAGCTATTGGCCCGGAATTCGGGAACAAAGGTCTGGAGAGTCACACAAAAGAACTCCAACTATTTGTATTTCTTTGCTTTTAAATATAAATACTAACAGAAAATGCGCTGTTTTCCAAGATCAGTGAAAACAAAACAATGGGAGCCTTAGTTATGAATTATACTTTTGTAATACATTTAATATGACTGACCCAAAGTAAATTTTTGTGTCCTGCATTTTTATCAAGAGATACTCGGACTGTGTGTTCTAGAAGACCAATGGAATAACTAAGAGTAACGTATCTTGGGATTCCAAAATGATTATGTTGGGGCATTCCTATAGTATTCACAGTAAGTTGCAGATATATACTTGATAACAATTGTGGTGGCAAGGCTTGGCCTGGCTCAGTATGGGCTGCGAACGGATTCACCACATCCCACGGTTTGTTCATCTTACAAAAGGACATAGGGAGGATTAAGTTATTGCGCATGGGGACCCTATCCAAGCTTGACTGTCTAGGCTTCTTTCTGGTTATGACCCACGTATTGAAGGACATTAGGCCGCTCGGGGGGTCTGGGCTAAGTTAAGGCTCTAAATACTTTATTCTGAAGTTACTCAGACACATATCTGGTTGCTGCCTTAGGATTTCATTACTTTTTTGTCAGGTATTTTGAATATATGCACTCCACTTTTTTTATATGTATATGTTGAGTCCTGAATAAATAAATAATTAAATGGGACTCCCCCCCAGTAAAATGTTGAATGCAGCTTGCAATGTGTGCACTTTCCGCAAAACCAGCCTGGGTATGGTTGGGTATTTCTCTGTCTGTGGTAAATTCAATTAAGACAGAAAACACCCAACTCCACTTAAATGGGCATGCTGATGTTTGGTGGTTCTGACAAGAAAATGGACATCTGACCGTACTGACTATCCTATAAGAAATCCCTTTCAGAGAGATGTACACAACAAGTCGTTGAGTGGCCTAGATCTCAACTCCTTACCTGAAAGCGAGAGTAATTTAGTCACTTGTAAGTTGAGACTTCTGTTGTCTGCCACTGCTGTGTGAAAGGAAAGAGTGCACTTGGATTGCCATGGGGCTCTACAATGCAGGCAATCACCTGCTAGGAAATGATTAATACATACATTTATGGTGTGGATTTTTAGGCACCCTTATTTTAATCTATATGCCTCATGTACCTCTGACGATTTTTAGGTGCCACTGATTGATGCCTAGTGGCTTCAAGCTTTCACATTCCCTCATGGAAACATTTTTTAAAGCCGCCCATGTCCCTTAGAGAAGATGTGGTGTGTAGAAACATGATTAGTTTGTGAAGACAGCAGGAGGAGCAGACACTTGTCGCATGAGTCACTGCCTGTTCCCACGAGAACGTCCAATAAGATTTTCAAAAGGAAATCCATTCCCACCGGATACTATCCAACCTGGAAGTTGCAATCCGAAGGTTCTAAGTCGCTGATACATGTCATTTTGTCTCAGTTAAGAGAGGACACTTGTCACACCTATTTATACTTGCGATTCGTTATAACTCTCGAAACTCCTTCAGTGAATCAAAAAGTCATTTCCAACCTGCAAAACGTGGGTTTGTAAAGAGCAAACAACTGTTTTGCAGTATCAGAACCTTGACTTCGCAAATGGCGGGGTTTGTGGCTACAAAACCGTTTTGTACACCAGACCCTTAGTTCAGTAAAAACAGTAATTCCTAGCCGTGCTGTAGCGTTAACATTCCTAATAACGCAGGAGTTTTTTTGGCGACTTCGTTAACTGCTAGCAAGAAAAAATTAAAAAAAGTTAACATAAGCGAGCCGATTCAAAGGGCCATGGTCAACATGAGCGCAAAGGAGACACACAAAAAGAAAAGGAAGTTAGCTTGCAGTCAAATGTATCGGCAATCGTGCAACTATTCATGTAACTGGGCATTCTGCAAGGCAGCAACAAAACCGACCCAAGGAGGGACAAATGTAAAACATTTACCAATGATGACAAAGGATTTTTGAAAGGCAAGCACAGGAACGAGTGAAAGCGGTGGCTGTTAAAAGCCCACAATACTTTTGCTTGCGCACTTGACCTAAAAAGAGTTCTTCAATTTATCTCCCAGAGACTGCTTCTTTGCTTCACCAGGTTGCAAGCCTTTGAATTACTCAGACTACGACAGAATGACCCATAAGAGAAAACGATAAGAACTGGCGACACGTGACAGAAGATTACAAATGCAATAAGCATTTTGGATTTATCTTCTAGGACTTATGGATGTGAACACTAAAAAGACAGAACCCTCCTCTTTTGCGAAAAATATGGGTTTGAATGGAGTCGGTAACTGAAGTCAACATTTTTCAGCAGTAAATATGGTTGTATTGATTAATCACATCTCATAAAATATGCATATATACTGATTATAATTTTTTGGGCTCAGCATTTCATTCTTCTGAAATGCGTCTGACACTACATTAGGTTCTCAAATCTTGGCAATTTTTTTTTTCTTTTTGACCATTGGACAAATGGATATATATATATATTTCACTCACACACATACACACACACGATGGAAATGATCAATTTAAGGTTTACAATATAAACTGAATGAAGTTGAAGATTAGCAGAATGAAGTTCAATTAATATAATGAAGAAGCACATCTTTTCAGAATTAAGATTTTGTTTGAGTCTTTATGAGTGATTCGCGAACTTTAACATATGAGATATGCTGTTATATCATTGTGGTGTCTGACTTACAATAACCCACCTGTTGGAGCACTTTCTGAACCACATGAACATCCCAGCCTCTTACAGCAATATACACGTGCCTTCTGATCTTTTGCCTTACAAACAGTAATGCAGAAAGAGAGCGTGCCAGTGGCCTACATGAACAATGTCAGGGTACTTAAGCTGGAAGCCGAGACCCACTCAAGTTTTCGATTCATTGCAAAGTACCCCAGAAAGGCCATCAACCAGGTTGAGTGAAGATTTATATTGGTAGCTTTAAATTAAATAATAAGAACTTTTGTCGTAATCAATACTTCGGTTCAGGCACTGTGCAAACCATCACAAGCAGTTGTATCTATCTATACAACACACACATGCATTGCAGTTTCCATGCAGTGTAGCGAGGAGCAGAGTTGCCTTGTCTCCCTGACATCACAAGGTCCTAACATAATCCTGTCTTGTGCTTCTTTAGTGGTCTTTGATTCCCTTGGTACAATGGTAATTTAGTTGCACATGTCTCTGTGTTTTTTGATGATGTGCTGATAAACAGAGGCCCAAACATGGTTTTGAGTGAAATGGAGCACCTCACAATCAAGTCTGGTATGTACTCTGTTTACCAAATATAGCCAGATTATCCTAGTCAATAAGACCCAAAGGCTAAATATGTGGTCCTTTGATACAGGAATGTATCAAGCTTTTACAAATATGGAAGCATTAACCAAAGTTGGTTCTCTGGCAAATCAACTACAGTAAAACGGTAATACTCCCAAAAAGTACCATATCTTTTTCATGCCCCCCCCCCCAATTTCTCGTTGCACTTCTTATATTTGAGGCTATAGGAAGCCAATCGTTAGACATTACTCCCCTTGAAGTTCAGTGGCATTACACTGCGCCCAACTTACATTTCTGTCGCAGAGAAGCTGTGGCACTCTGCTCCTTATTCACAAGCTCCAAGCCACCTTTTTGGCATTTCACCAACACCTTTAACCATTTTTGTATTGCACACTGCAAAACTGAAATGCTTCTAGATGCAAAAGAGATGGGAGCTAGGAGAGAAAGAATGGGCTGATATCTTAGAGCATGTTAGGATTCAGTCGCTTCTTGAAGGAGAGGAGGTTGTTGGACACCTACAAGTGAAGGGCAGAGGTTGATGATCATGTGGGGCAGTGGATTTGAGAAAGTGGAGAAAGTTATAGCCTGTGGAACCATTGTACAGGATATATATATTTTTATTTTTTTATTTTGCCTTACATATACGTGCATGGTGAGCCACTGAAGTTAAAGGGGAGGTACAAGATCTTGAAAGCAGTCTGGTCTGAATGGAAGCCAATGGAATTCTCTACAATGGTGCCTTGGCTTTTTTGTTTCAGTGCATGTATCAGATGGAGTCTAACATGCTGTGATTTTTGGAGTCTGTTTATTTGGTAAACAGATGTATAGTGAGATGCCTTAATCCAAACAGGAGTTAAAAGGGAGCTTTGCACAACAGTATGGTGTGTTTCAGTAACGAAAATGAGGCTTTCTGAGCAGTTTCAGTGGCTGGAATGCTGGCTTACCCACTGTTCCGTCCATTTTTTACAGTTAAGGTTAGCTTTCCAGAGGGACAGAACTGCAGATCATGTTTTAACAAATTAATATTCCCCTTATATCACCCCTAATATGTTACATTTAAAAATGTGTGCAACTTTAGGCATGCACGGTGTGATAGGTGGAGGAAATTTTTAAATGACCAGTTTTAGATGCCCTATTTGGATAAACCCGCCAATGCCAGGAATAGGTGTTTGACTCACAGATTCAAATCCGGGCAAGTCAATTCAGCCTTTCATCTTCCTGCAGACCATACAATGAATAAAACTGAGTTGAGCTAACAATTAAAAAAATAAAATATATATTTAACTGTTATTCCGTACCAAAATGTCCAAATATGTGAATGTGGTGCTTTACACACGGTGTGTTATGTCACTGACTGTCAGCGTTACAAGTTCCCTTTTTTGGACAGCTTGCAATAACCTAAGAAAAAGATTGGAATCACAAAAAGTAGCACTTTTCATACCACACTATTGCTGTGATTTATTTTATAATTTTCTCTGAAAGGTATACATGCAAATACACTAATACCTTCCAGCCCCTAGGTCATCCTTTTCTGCAAGGAGGCAACCAAGAACAGCTCAGCGGACAAGATTTAATTAAGGGCTCTGCAGGAGGGTGTCACCACAGCTGGCCCTAATTGTACACTAAGACCTGCAACTATTAAAGGCAGGGCACATTACAGTGGTGATGCAGATGCTCCACCTAATTCACACCAAAGTCCCCTTGGGAAGAGGGATAGCAGCACGCTGGTTTCCCCTTCTCTGCGTCTCTTTAGTGAAGTACAGCTTTAACTGCTGCTTGCACTGTTCTGGCAAATAAAATATTCTTAAATGCTGTGAAGCCCACCAAACTACAGGCCCTCCAAATAATACCCTTATTAGACTTTTTATGTATATGGATCGAGGAGAAAAACGTGATACATGAGGGTAGGGCCATCAACAACTAATTAGTTCAAAATGTCAACAAAGATGACTGGGTCCTCCCGAAATTAGAGATTCTTTTGAATGAGACTTTTTTTATTAAGCCTTTTACCAAGACGTGGTTAGAGATCAGTTCATTCAATTAATAAGTTCCACAATGTATTACTTTAGTTTTCTTTATATTAATGTTTAATATTCGTAAAGGGAGAGGTCTCTCCAAAGTTTGCCAACATGTGTAGCATGCAAGCCAAGAACTTTATCAAGGTTAAATAATAGAAGACATAGGCAAACCAAATAATGTTTACAAATTGGAAAATAAATATTATTAGTGATGGCTCCATTTGTGAGAAACACCCTGTGTTTTGCGTGAATCAATATGCCTTTAAAACTACGATGAAAAGTGTAACGAAGTGAGAAAATAGGAGAAAAATATAAATCGCAAATAGACAGAAAAGATTAAAGGTAGATCCAAAGTTTAAATTTAATGAAATATATTCCTCCGCTAAGATATCACCAAAAGCAAAATGCTGAAAACTGGCACCCCTTTTAATGTGTGTGCTAGCATAAGGAAATTCTGTCTGTACTTATTGCAACTCTGTTTACTTTCAGTAGCAAGTCAGGTATCCCCAACAATACCTTTTTATGATTAGACCCATACTCTGAATCAAAAAGGTTATTTTTGTATACAGAGACATTGATAGATACATATAGTAAATCTAATCGAAAAATCTCAGCAAGGGCAAATATTAACTCATTACTTCTCAAACTCAGAGTAAAGGTCTTTGTGAAGGGAAAAAAATAAATTTATATTGTTACAGACTAAGTGGTTCTTGTGCGCTCCTGGGTCCGCCTACAGGGGAAGTTTAAAGTCATAACCATAGATAGCTGCCAAATAGTACCATCAAAGGTTAGACAGTAAAAATTCAAAGAACTTTAAACCAAGGAAACACTTAACCAATTCACGCTGGTGGCAATTTCAAAACTAGGTCTCCGCGGACCGGTGAGATCAAGAACTAACAGCATCTAGCATCAACGTCATTTTGAGATCATGTGAAGGTATTAGTCCAACAGCAGTTTCAGAATTGTAAAGACAGCTGTCGTCCTTGTAATTGAAAGTGCCATTATGGCCAGATAAAAGTAGTTCAAGCATAAATATGACATCCTGTCATCAGTGGTTTCTAACTATTCTATATTCTAAACAAAGTAGATGATATACAATTAACTGATAATCTTGATTGGGACCAATCACTATCTTATTGTAAACAATCCACAAGCTTCCAAGGACTTAAAACCATATCCATAAATGAGTTTTAGAAGAAGAGCACCCAATCGAAGTAAAACAGTGCAGTTCACTTTTTTACTGATTAAAGAAAAAATAAAATATACCTTCTTGAATAAATCCACAGGCTTCTATACCTGCCCGAACTGCTCCATTTGTACATTGGGAAAAGTAAGACCCAAGCCCTTACCATTAAAAACCAACAACATTCAATGAACTAGTGGATGAAGTATGAAGGTTTATTTATTTATGTGAATATTTGCCCACGGAATAAGGCATATATAAGAAGCACAATTTGACCACTCAAATAGAGAATCCAGGAACACGATAGAAACATCCAAAAGTCTGACACAAAACAACCCTTGGGTTGAACAATATGAAAAGAATCACCGACATCAGCGAACATTCATCTTCAATGTAAGTGAAGAGCAAATGAAAAACCCACAAGGGGGCAATCAGGAATTTATCCTTCATAAACGGGAGAGAGAACTGATTCTGAAATTTCATACTGACAAACAGCCTCAACAAGGATGCAGAACTACATATTTGGCTACTACAAGATGTTGATATGTTATGTAAAACCTATCAATTGAGCTTCAGTCCATCCCATACTACGATATTATCTCTTGTGGCACAAGGGTAGTCAACATAACTGATTGGTTTATTGGTGAATTCACTTACAGGAACCCTCCCGTTACATCCTAGGGACGAACATTGAATGGATACGCTTGATACATACCGGTTGATGATAATATTGCCTAATACGCTTGATCTATGTGTATAAGGCCACAACAGACTTATCTTTGTGTGACTTTGGGGAAAACACACAGGACATGATATACTTATTTCTGTAAGTAATACACAGGAACCACTTGGATATAATTTATGTATCAGTGCCCTTTGACAACACTATAAAACATGTCATGTCCGTTACTAACTCACCCTATGCTGTTGACTTGCATGATGCTCCCTTCTAATCAGGACAATGATGTTAAGTTAAATACACAAATATGACTTGGATCATGGGAACTGCTTATTCTTTCTCATTTGAATTCTATCTATAAACCTCATCTCATAAGAATGTCCCAATACGGCGTCTTCGCACCAATGACACTATGGATAAGCTGAGGTAGGAAGAATAAACTCATGCCCCAGAATCCTAAAATTTAGGGGTAGATACATTATGAATCTTTATCTAAATCCTATTAGGTTACCAATATTTACGGTTAGGCTTATTGAGCCTCTTATTGCCTCTTATTGAGAAACCTTTTCCAATATGGCATTCCAGCATCAGCATCGCCTAATATTTGAATGAAGCCTTTGTATACAGCTCTCCCTGACTTGATTGTTTTGAAAATAAAAACAATTCTGACATGTCTTACTTTGGATAAACAATTCCTATATAGACTTCCCATTGACTATAATGAGGAGGTTATACCTCAGATGATGAACAAACCTACCCGCTAAAATGGCGCATAAACTTCCAAGTTAGGATACTCATTGCCTCGAGTTTAAAGGCTAATAAGGAACCATATACATCATACAACTACAATATGGCATCTATTTGACACAGTATCTGCAACTTTAGACACGTCTTAATCTCGATAAGACCATGATTGGTCCCAATTCATGAATATTATGAGACATCTGCCTATGCTTAGAAAATACAATCGTTACAAACCAATGATGATAGGGCGTAATGTTCATGCCTGAACAAGGAGGAGAGCATGTCTTTTTGGCTCTATGGCTCTGACGTAGGACTAATCCCTTCTCACGACTTCAAAATGGCGTCAATTCTAAACGTTGTTAGTTTGCGGTGTCGCTGACCACAGAGACTTAATTCCGAAAGAGCTCCCTATGTGAATGGGGTAAGCATTTCCTCGGATTACAGTTCTTCTTTGACAGTACCATTCTAGCAACTGCCTATGGTCATGACAATACACCTCCCCTGTAGGCCAACCCAGGAGTGCACATGAACCATTTTAAGTTTGTAACAATATGAATCTTTTTCTTCCTTTCATAAATACATTTACTCCAACAAGTCTGAGAAGTACTGGGTTAATAATTGCCCATACTGAGATTTTTTTTATTAGACTTGACATTTATCCATCAATTAACCTGTATACAAAAATAACCTTTTGATTCCGAGTACAAGTCAAGTCATACAAACCTATCTTTGGGGATACCCGAACCCTATAGGAAACCTATTTTAGGACTTACTGCCAAAAATGAACAGAGCTTAAACAAGCAAAAATGACAGGTAACATATCCTTATGCTAGTTCACACAGTAAAAGGGGTGCCAGTTTTCAGCATTTTGCTTTTGGTGATATCTTAGTGGAGGAATGCATTTCATTACATGAAAACTTAGAATCTACCTTTAAACATATTGATTCACACCATTGTGTACTCACAAGCATTTTCCCAGGAGCCAAAATGTTTGGTTAGTGGTGTGACCGAGGACAGCAATGATATCAGCAGGGTGGTGGTCGGGCGGGAGTGTGGTTAAGGTGGCTATAGCGGTAGCGAAGCATGTACATCTAGTGGCTGAATTGCAAAGTTTAAAACCAGAAAAACTGGTATCAGTCCCGGCTTTCCTACATTACCAAATCGTGTGATCCGAGTCAATTGTTTTATTTCACGCTCCCTTCTTTTTCTTCATTATCACATAGAAGAGAACCTCGAAATACATGACTTCAGGATTTTCACTGTAAAAAAAACCTTCTTCTGTGTTTGACTTAAGCTAATTTGCTATCCATGTACAATAGCAACCCCGGACACCCAGCGGGTGCACATGACAACTGACTTGCCTTTTACTTCAATACTAGCATTGTCATCAGGGTGTAGGGTAAGCATGCATGTTTCTATAATCAGGTTTGAAAACTACAACTTTCAAAAAAATACTTCTCAATGAACTTACATCTGATGTACCTAGGCGAAACCGTTCTGCATTTTAACAAAATAAACCTTTTGTATTCTGAAAAGATTTTATCATATTACATGTTTGCTGCAAGGTGTCTTTAAAAATGATGAACGTTCCTAATGTTAGGCAGTACAAGACACCCTAGTAACTTCCTTTCTTTAATTTCAATTAACCTTTAAATAAATAAATGTTTGCTCGTTAATTAACATTTTTTAATGCTAGAGGTGATTCAAATAAAGAACAGCCCGGTACTGCTGTTGACCAGGGGGCTGATGTAAAGGTCAAGAGGGTCGCATTTTGAGTATTACCGATTCAGGCCAACAGGTATTGAGGTGTCTGTCACAAACGGTGACCATCACTAAGAATATGTATTTTCAATTTTTTTTAACAGAATTTGGTTTGTCTGTTTTATATTTTTATTTAGCCTTGGCTTGCGTGCCCCAATAGGGCAAAAACATGTGTTGGCACTCTTTGGAGAGACCTCTTCCTTTACGTGTATTAAATTGTAATAAGGGGGATGGGGGGGAATTGTGGAAATTATTGATGGAATAAATGCATCTTTAGCCACGTCTTGGTAAAAAAAAACTTTTAATGGAAAACAAAACTATCAAAAAGTCCTCTAATTTCTGGAGGACACACTCGTCTCCGTTGACATTTTGAACTAAATAAGATATTTAACTGCTGGTTTTCAAAAGAGTGTTCATGATATCCCAATAGCAGTGATAAGATCCTATATACATTTGAAAGGCTAGATCTCCCCTTTCATCATTTCTGGCTGTTTAGCCCACAATTGCCTATTAAAAAAAAAAAAAAAAAAAAAAAAAAGGCAAAATGTCAACTTCTAAGTACTATTTTACATTTCACAAGTTTGCAACGAGGCACAATGGCATATGATACCATCAGCCATTCATGGCTTTTCAAACCGCTTGAGGGATTGTGGGGCTTGCAATTTAGCTTTCAACTCTTAAGGACTCAAAAATCCACCTTTCAAAGTGTTGTTGGCTAAAAGGACAGATGAGACTGAAGATGTTATGCATGACATGGAGCCCTTTATCATTTAGGAATTGTACAAAGCTATCCAGCCCATTTCAAACACTGCTTGTTTTATGAACAAAACAATAAGTAAACTTGCTGAGGCTTCACGCTTCCAATCATAATATAAACGAGCATTGGCTATGCGAATAATTATTTTCTTTTGTGTATTGTAAAATGTTATAACGAGCTACAGAACACAATGAATATACAACATGGAAAGCAGCAGTGCAGCTTTCCCTAAAACAAAAAGTATGCAAAGGCCAGATGGCAGTCACAGAAAGATCAAACAATTATTTCACATTTACAAGACAAGAGCACCCAAAGGTAGCTAACATAATAAAGAGGGACAGAGAGGCATTAAAGAACGGACCTAAGTTTCCTATACAGACAAAATAAATTATACAAGAAGTACAAAACTACTAGAAGAAACAACCAAACCTCTTATGGAATTACTATACACTTCTGTACTTTTCTGGCACATTGAACTCTCAAATATAGTGCAGTATGCCTCATCATTATGTTCCATGCCTTGCACTCCGAAGCATCCAATTGTACTATTTTTAATGGTTGGGGGGGGGGGGTCTCCTGGTCATGGGTCCTCTAGTTTGGGTGAGGTTATGTTCCTTATGTCAAAATGTATGTTTGTTCCTACTTTGTTAAACTGTCAGATCTAAGTGAAAATTGTATTGGGGTGGGGGGGGTGGGGGCTGCAAATATTTCACTTGTGACTACCACATGATTAAAAAACAGAAGGATAGAGCAAAGGACCTAGCTTCTCTTTTCCATCAACATGTTTCAACATTTGAATATTGCTCCTAGGGGGTTCAGGCTTTTTCCTTAGGACTGTAAGTCCCTCACAGCAAATTTTAAGAAACAGTCCATGGGCCATTCACCAACGTCAACCATAATGGGGCGTGTAGGAAGGAATTGCAAATTTCCTCCAGCCCCACTCCTTAAATAAGTGCTGGAAAGCAATATTGGTGAGTCTGTGGGCAAGTATAGCATGCTTAAAAGGGTGGGTCTCTAAACAAAAAAACAAAACAAACAAAAAAAAAAAAGAGCCTTGGCTGCGCTGCCAAGCCACATTTGCAAATGTGAAGAGGATGTGCATAGGCCTTTAGAAAACCTGCCACGCACCCACACAATCATCTTCTGCCTGACTAAAAGCACTAAAAGGGTTGCGGGAGTGAGGCAGCAAAAGGTCAGAGCCCATAACTCTGTTGCATCGCCTAAGTTGCTGCCTGACTGGAAAAGCAGTTGCAGTGGTTGTGAGCATCTCTTTTCTCAGCCTAAACCTCCTGCACTGTACAAAGTGTTTAGACTGCCAGTTTTTTTTTTTTTAATAGCAAAGATATTTTACTTAAAAGGCATATTTTGTAATCTTTCACTTCAGCAGTGGATTATATTACGGCACTGACTTTTTTTATTAGTATTAACAAACCACACTCCTACCCTGACTGTTATTAATGACCAAGGACAAGTATGTGGTTTTGTTTCTCCACCATAAGCCTTTACTGTTCTAAGCTGAACAAGATTGTGGTCTAACGAACAATATGCAAGATAGATGTTTGTAAATGCACATCCTTTAACAGGAATTATTTCGTGGTGCTCTTAAACGTGAGGAGAAACAGTCAAAAAAACGTAATTGCTCACAGTTACGTTTGGTAAAGCTGGGAAGCAAGGACTGACACCAAGTACTTTGGGTTAGGGACCCGTTGCTACTTTTCCCCTAAGGTCCTACAAAAGAAAGCTTTGGACTGACCTGAGCATTATATGCAAGCACATTCAAAATATCATTTGTTTTTTTCACAAATTGGGGAAGCAGCAGTGGGAACAATCCATCACAGGGCAGAAACAGCACAAGCGTCCGCCACTATAGGACAGGTAAAAATCAGCAGCAGCAAAGCCAACCTGTGCTTCCTCACAGAACAGAAATGGCAATAACAAAGCAAGCTTTTTTCCCTCTCACGGGACGACACAGGTGCAACTTTTTTCGCTTCCTCCAAAACAAAAAATAAATAAAGCTTTCATCGCTCACAGAACATGTGCAGTTAAGGAATGACTGATTACAGACATCTCTAGAGCAAGTGTTTAAGTCACTGAGGGGAACATATAGGTGGACGTGTGAGTGAATATGCAAGGTGTAACAATTCTCACTTAGGTGATATTCCATGTCAGCAGCCTGAAAGCCCTTCTGCCGGCAACGGAGACCTGCATGCCGTTTGTTTTGATTCGCGAAATAGCACTACCTAGAAGATTGCTGTATGTTGGAGCAGCACATCCTGATATGCTCAGGTACAGAGGTACCAATGTCTCCTAAAATATTTTGAATGACTGTGCGCAAGGCTCCATGTAGCTAGCCCCAGACTCGGAGCGACACTCGTTGAGTGTTGAGGGCCGTCACTGTGATATCTGAAAGAAAAACCTGTGAGGGCTTGGGGTGTCCCTGAGGGCTCTGCGACATGGGAGGGGGCGTGCGTGCTCTGCACGCAAAGGGGGCGCAGCGAGTGATCTGCAAGCAAAGGTAGGAGTAAGATTGTGCGTGCTCTGCAAGCAACCGAGGGGCAGTGATATGAAGGAGGGCAGTGAGGGCTCTGCAAGCAAGGGGGTACGTGAAAGGGCAGTAAAGGATTTGACGAGGCAGCGAGGGCTCTGGGCCGCAAGAAAAGAAGCAACAAGTGCTTTGCAAAGGGTGCGTGTTCCTCAAGTGGAATCCCGCTGCGTGAGGAGTTTATCTAATTGGAGACAGTGAGCAACCCCATTAAACTCGGCGTCGCTACTCACCATCGCTGTCCTCCGCATGCCGTCTGCGGGACATGATCACTGCTCTCAACTGAGTGGGTGCGAACGGAGACCGGGGCTGCTGGGGTCTGGTGCTGGCACGTGCAAACTGGAAATTCCGCGCGCCGCTTTTGCTTACAGCACAAGTCACTGGAAGCGCGCGTAACGGCCAGACCACGGCTCTCCTGGGCAGCAAACCTTTCAGACGCCTCCTGCCGAAGAACACGCCCCCTTTCAGTTATTTCCTTCCGGAGTCAACGTGCAACAGGACAAAGCATACCGGGATAGATATAAAAGACGCACCTAGGATTTAGGCAATCAACACGCCATAGTACTCGGCGTTTGCTTAATCCGGTGTTCGTGCTAGGCTTGGACAAAGTTGTCCGGAGTTCGCGGAGCTATGCATTCGCATAACGGTTTATTGCACCTTTTAGAACGTACCGTGATATACTTAGAGATTTGAGCCCACGTGAATGTATTAGCTACAATTTCTACTTTGCACTATTTTGGTTTCCATGTTAGTGACACCAATATGCGCCACACTTTCTCATGTGTTTTCTTCAGATGATATACCTCGCTAGAAAGCCTAAATGGTTATTCCCGTACATTAATAATTCAGGTTAGAATGTTTTTTTTTTTTTTTTTTGGGGGGGGGGGGGCTTAGCTTTGATAAAAAAGTAGGAGGCAATCACCCATCGTTGAATGGGCTAGTGTACGGTTGTAGAAGACATCGCCTGCGCCTATGATCGAAACATAAACATTGCTTAATCCAACATGGCACGGAGTGGAGCAGCATCAATTATACCGCATATAGTAACAGGATGCGGCAGTTCAGCAGTGCTCCACGACATTAACTGTATTTTATTTTTTTACGAAGACGGCAACTACATGTATTTTAAAAAGGAATACTGTTTATTTTGTGTCTTCATCTTTGATCTCCTACATTTACCTTCCTCATGCCATAGGTTACAGAATCATGATTTTTTCCTCTCTGGATAGTAATTATGAGTTTGTTGGTAATGCACACCTCACTCCGTTCTAAGATGGCGCACGCTCTCCTTTAGGCGTACAAGGCCTTTTTGAGTCCTTCTTCAATTTCTCCTTACAATTCCCAATTTCAAATGGGAGGAGAAAGCAGGACCGGGAAGCATAGTCAAGTAAGGGTTCCGAAAACGTAACCGAAAATATATAAGGCCCATATTAGGTACACAGTTGTGTACGCACATCTTTCAGTCAATATTTTGCTGATGCTTAGAGGTTTTGGAGTCTAAGTGCCTTGTTTGGGAAAGTGTACAAAAAAGTAATGGATTAATATAAGCCACTACCCGAGGCCGCATCCCAGTCCATGTTATTTTGCACACCATGCCTCTTCAGTTTGGACCAGCCGTATGCAAATCACTCTCAGACGTTGATCCCAGGCACATTGTCTCACTGGACCCAACCTATACCTGGTTGTTGCACACAAACTAGGGCGAAGGGTCAAGGCTGTTTGGATATGGCTGGGTCCAAGCTGAGGTGGCACGATGCACAAAAAAACAATGAGTTGGGTTTGTGTTGCCATGTTTAATTACCAGTGGCTGTGATGAATTCAAATATCCTACCTATTTCCTTTTTGTATACTTTGGTGTATTGCCTTAAGTCGTTTTTTTTTTTTTTGGGTAGTTATTATTATTATTTTTTTTAATATAGGGCGAACTCGACCCGAACGTATTGGAGCACATTACATGAGCACCAGTTACATTACACAAGGAAAATTCCTCAGAATTGGGTCCCACGCACTATCTCATTTGCATCAGCTATACTTGGTTGATGAACCCTAACTAAGATGTAATCGGTCCTAGCTTGATTGTGTTCTGGTTCAGGGAGCTCAGCAACTGGCCTAGCAGTTCAGACGACTTTTTCCATTGGAGCCGGTTCAAGGCTGATTTGCATGTGCCTGGTCGTAAACTGAGGTGGCATGTTGTTCAAAATAACACTGGAGTGGGATGCTGCCAGTAGCTGCACCGAACCACGTTTTTACATCATCATTATTAACAAAAATTACTTTTCTAATCCACTTTTAATAAAACGTTTATAGACACAATATTATTCTCTCAGACCTGTATTTTTTTGTTTGCAGTTGGATTAAAACAACAGTTCTCCACACTGAAGTGGGTACCTTTGCTCCGTACACTTTCTTCTCAGTAAACATCCCACGTGGGAAGTGGAGAGACCCTTCTACACTAGCATCTGTGTTGCAACATTCCCCCAGCAATGAACAGGGAAGAGGAGGCAGTGGACTCCAGTTTGAGGTTTCCTGACTTGGATCTGGATGCACCTGAGTCCCTGGCGCCAGCCACCATTCTGAAAGGAGAACTTGATTCAACAGTGAAAAAAAAATATGCGTTCGCCAAGAAGAAGGTAACCACCTTAGCTGCTAAGTTTTCACATTGCTTATGTGTGACATTTAGATGTTTTCTGTGACTGTATAAGCAGCATTATGTTGCTAAATGTGTGACAGTTCAAGTGACACTTTCTCTCAAGTAAAACCAAGCAACAGGATGCACACCAACAGTGACTAACCAAACTGTGGATTAAGTTTCACATCTCAACAGAAAGAGGGACCAGGAGAGTTATTGAAGCAGGTTCAGTGTGCAGTCTCCCTGGGTAATACGTAACAAACAAAGGGGCACACAGTTCCCAAAAAGAAAACAAACGTATGGGCACTTCTAAATTTAGAAGCTATAACCCTCACACATCCATTGGATGTCAAGCTTCATCATTGGGTCTGCACCTCGTCGAGCTGGCGCTGCAATGCCCGACGGGCCCCTGCGAGGGGGCTTTGTGCCGGAGGTTTTTTATAGTACGTGTGCCACAGAAGTAAGCAGGAGAGGATTCAGACCTATGAAAATAGAGAGAACTGGAGATAAAATTGACTCGAGAACCACCCAAAATCAGGTTTATTGGGGATGGTGGGTTCGGGCAAGGTTAAAAACACAGAGAGTAAAAGGAAAATAATGTTCCTATGCTTTAACCATTAGAGTAAGGGATATAGAGGACAGTGGCTCTCACGTAAACTATAAGGTCAACATGTTTCACACCTCAGCTGTCCTACTGGATCAATTGGCGTTTCATCAGGACCAAAAAAAGAAACCTAAGTTCTAAAAAAAAAAAAAAAATCAACAAGCAATCAGTCAATGAAAAACAAAAACTTACATAAACAGCTACGCAAAAAAAGCCTCAGTCGGCGTAAACCTGTAACAAAAAAAGCAGACACCAACAAACAAGGTGAGCAGAATGGCATACTAGCATGCTAAAAGTGAAATCTTAAATGTTAAACATGGTGTCGTAGAGCCATCTAGAAAAAGCGATCCCCACAGAACCACATCAATACAATATGTGATGTAGTACTTACCCTCCTCCATTTGGGGAACGGGTTTCATGGGTCAAGTGCTGGCCAAGGGACTACCATCCCTTTGAAGAAATAGTAATTATAGAGGGCAAAGTTCAACAATTTCAACAATAATGCATGTTATAAAAAAAGATGATCTCATCAGAAAGAAAGGGATGTGCCATCCGTATATGGTATAACAACAGTTTACTATCAAATTAGAAGAACCCACTAGTAAACAACAAATAAGGATCGGAGAACTCGGGACTCACTTTAAATATCTTGTGATCTCGTGATACTCGTTAGTATTACGTAAAGCCACCAGTCCGACCAAAACGGACTGAAAAACAAAGGAATAGTCTAATTAGATTTCTTGTAGGTGGCCAGTGTCTGTGAAATCCAATGCCAATATAAAGGAGGTCTGCAGTTCAAACGAACAGTTTGTGTCCCTGTTAGAGCCCCCACCCATCATAGCTGCCCCAGGGATGGTGGAAAAAATGTATTGAATGAAAAAACGTTTAACAAGCAACCCAAGATGTGTCGAAAACAGAGGTGAACGTAGACAAGATCACCGAAAGTGCAAGGCTCCTAAGCTCAGAAGTAACTATATCAATGTTATAAATGTTAAATATAAAATAAAAGGTACTTACACAACCGGACAGGTCCCGAATTGGAGCACCTACCCGTGGCCGCACACTTGGAAGTGGAGGATGTCTCCGAATACTGGGTTAAGTGCAGAGTAGCCCCGCCCACGGCGAAATGGGACGTATGGTCAAAGGGCTCAGTGGTGGGATCTAGCAACAAAAAAAGGACCTTTTCTCCAGGCTTTGGTCAGGTAGGTACCGAGGTGGATTTTGATTTATAGAAAGATGCCAATAATTAATAGGAGAACATTTATTAGCACTTCTTAACAGATCATGACTATATCAAAAAGATAGCTAGGTAGAAGCTGACATGAGGCATGAGAGCAGAATTAAGCAATGATATACCTAATATTTGAAATGGAGATGATCTTAGTAACCACAGATATCTTGCCAAAACTTAAATCAAGTGTTTCACCTTGTTTGTGATATAGAAAGAATTGAAAAAACCCTAAGTTGGATAAAACCTAATTGATAATTCCAGTGAAGTCTAAAACAGCCTGAAAACAAGTTAGTCAAACTCATTAGACTGAGAGACAAGTCAAATACTTGTTAAATACGTATAACCTTATTAGGGATTAATAGACGCATGCACATACCTCCTCTCCAGGCTCAGAAACTATTCAGTTTACTCCTGTGCACATGCAACTTATTACATATGCCTTTTCCACGACTTGGTTTGCTCTGTCTCAGTAGGTCGTGAGGGGGGGGGCCACCTCTGATATCTTGATCATGCCAGGCTAAGATGACCTGAGAAGAGTGGAGGTGCCACCGTGGTGAGGACGAATTTAAGATTGCCGGTGGAGGCACTCAAAGATTCAATTGATAGAGCAATGATAGCAAAGGAGATAGAGGAATTATTTAAGACCAATACACCCAAATACTCGCCCAGGTCATTTTTTGGTAGGCCCAACATGCCCCAGAATAACCCTTAGACATAATTTGGGAGGCTGCTAAGGCAATGTTATGAGAAACAGCCATTAGCATGGAAATGGGAATCACAAGAGAGAAATGAATAGCAGAACACAATCTCAAATCAGAGGGCTGGGCTCTGGAGTCACTACACAAGCAAAATCCAATGTGTGAGACTCAGTGACTCCAGGCAAAGTTAAGGGGCCCAGATCAGATTCACAGAACAAACACAACAGAAATGTCCTTTTGAAATCCAGTCTATATTGTTATGACAAGAAAACACAATTGGCTCCTTTCTGATTGGGAACCTAAGAATAAAAACTAACATAAATGAGGCTAGGAGGTCATATGGGTCAATGGCGAACAGGGACAATCAGGCGACCTTCAGGGATTTCTGTCTGGCTCTGTAATCCTAAGGGATGGTGAGCACCATTCCTACCTAAGTAGGTGTGAATAAATGCCTCTCGGAGGAGGTAAGGGGTTCCTTTGAAGAACAATAACTAAACGTGAAGTTCAAGAGGCACTGAAGGCTATGTATGCAGGCAAAACACTAGGGCCAGATGACTTCTTAGTATCAGACTTCAAAACGTTTTATTAGCTGCATTTTGGCAAGCCACTCAGCACTCTCCTTAATGCTTGTAGACGCCCCTACATCTTGATCCTCATCTTGTGCAAGGTGGAGATTAATCTCCTAGCCTGGCAAGATCCCAGGGGATTGCACTTCTTAAAGGCCTACAGAGCTTGAATGTAAACTCAAAGGTAGTTGCAAATATTCTGGCTAACAGACTGGAAAATCTTCTGTTGAGCCTAGTAGATCCTTAGCAGGTCGGATGTATAAAGCACGGACCAGGGAAGTTATACTTTTAGATGACTGACACATCTGGTGGAGAAAACCAGCAGAAAAACGTCCTGGCCTTGTTTCTTTCACTAGACATGCAGAAGCATATGACAAGTTGAGCTGGGGTGTTTCACAGCAGTCCTTGAAAAGATAGGATTGGTGGGGCAGAGAGGATTGGGAGAATAAGATACTGGATATTGGTGAGGTGTAAATTACCAGCAGACACATAGTGAATGGACTGCAATGCTGTTGTTTTGCTGTCCAGAGAGTTATGAGGCAGGGATGTCCGTTCTTCCCCCTGCTCTTTCTATTGGTAGTAGAGCCACTGAGGGTGAGATCCTTCAGAGATATTAATGACATTCCATTCATGAGAAGGAACACATGCTCTGTCTCTTTGCTGACAATGTATTTCTTACTCAGACTGACTTGTGTAACCACCTACAGGAAACCAATTTCCTTGATCCTTTTAAAACGCGTTTCAACCAGCTCAGTGCATGGAATCAGTCATGGTATCTGAACTCTACGACATGCACACTGCTGGGGACAGGGGACAAATTGTGGCTGTGGTGTTGTTGGACCTCTAGGCATTGAACATGAAATCATGATGGACCAAGTGGATGCCCATGTGTTAAAACTTTCCCTTGAATGGATCAAAGTATTCTTACCCAATTGACCACAGGCAGTGCACCAGGATCCATTCAAAGCCACTGGAGTTCAGGTAACTTGAGGTGCCTCAGAGTTCATCCATCTCCTCTCCACATCATTAATAGTTATACAAGGCCTCTCATTGAAGAACTCATGAAAATAGATTGTCTTGTCTATAACTAAGCTGATGATTCCCAGATTATCTTTAATTTGTATGGCTTTACCACTTCACAGGAAACATTCCAGCATTCCATGCACGTTATCTGGGAATGGATGGCCAGCAATCTATTGAAATTAAATACAGACAAAACTGAATTTGACAACTTAAAAGAAGGACTGTCTGTGGAATCAACTACATTGACCAGTAAATTGGACTCTGCCCCCATGCCAAAGGGTCCAGCAAAAAGTCTTGGAATAATTATCAATGTTGGTCTATCTTTCGAACCACAAATTGGTGCTGTAACCTCTTCCTGCTTTTTGTACCTTGAGAAGGGTAAAAAAAACAGCCATGTTTCTTTCACAGGATGCTTTAAAAGCAGTAACTATGCATTTAGTCATTTCAAAACATGACTGTGCCAAATACTTATAGATAGGTCTCCCAAAACAACTGATTTACAGACTACTGGGTGTTCAGAACCAAGCAGCAAGGCTGATCCATAGTTCACAGAGACACCCACATGTAACCCCTTTGCCCAGAGAACTCCACTGGCTTCTCTAGACCAGAGGATTACATTTAAAGCCTGTTGTTTTAATTTTAAAGCAATCCTGGAGATTAAAGAAGTGCTATCCAGTTTGTGAACTTTGTTCTTCTTCTTCCTCTCTCCTGGTTGTCCCTCGAGTTAGGAAGACCAGAATGGGAGGCCGTGGATTCTTTTCTAGCTCCCTCTCTCTGGAACTCTCTTTGCATAACCATATGTTCTTAACCAAACTATTTCAGCTTTAGGAAAGAAGTCAAAACTTGGCTCTTTAAGCAGGCATATCCTTGTTCCTAAAGGCATATACCGTGCCTAGTAATTCCCTAACAGCGCAATTAAACCAATGGTGAACAAGCTCTTAACACAATTAAAATAACATAACAAAACAACATGACATAACTGACCTGGCAAGCTCACTGCCAGCGTTCTAGGCAGAGTTGGAGCACTTCAACAGAGTCTCTAGTTTAGTTTTAAAATAGACAAGCAAAAGATGGTAATCTGAAATTTGCCCATTTGACACAGTGGCTAGGCTTTAATCTCCCACTCTGTTCAGATGAGAAAAACACTGCATCTGTTTTCTAGTTATGAATATAAGGAAGTTGCAGTACTGAAGGGATGCCAGTTGGTGACCCTCCAACAGCAGCTCTATGATCACTTGAGGTATGTAGACTCATCTACATTTCCTGATTGGGCTGCATAAAGGTGTCTACAATGAACACATTGCCAAGTCCTATATGTCTTTATATCGCTGTCATGATAATCCCACTCTCTGACATTTGCATCCTGCAAAAATGCTTAATTGAGTTTGTCTGGGGCAGAAAAATGCTGCATGTCTAGATAAAGATCCTTATGGCTGCTAATTAAAAGGAGGCTAGGTTGCCCAGACCTTCTTCAGTGTTACAGGGTTTCCCACCTTCAGTTCATTTTGGAGCAGGCAGTTCGGGAGACAGAACAAATAAATGGCCCACTGAAAACCATGCTGGACGTTTGCAACCAAATAGCTTAGAAGGAACCTTTCCTCTTTTCCTTCCATGCTGGCCATAATACCTCAGCCTTTGCCCGAGCTATGGAGGGAGAGAGATTTCAGTATTGGGATAAGGGAGACTGTAAAAACCTTACGGACCTGTTCCCTGAGGGTCAAATCAAATCTTTCATGCAGTGTAAATTGGGCATAAAAAAATTCTACAGTGACCACTGAAGAAACAAAAAGCATCGGTAAAGCCAATAGGTCTGCGCCATAGTATCATAGACATGACCTATTGGCAAAGCCAATGCTTGCCTTTCAATTCTTATACTTTTTTTAGTTATCCGTGAGTATTTAGACTATATCTTCGGGTCTGGGGTGTTGATAGCTTCCCAACCCAAACCTTAGCAGCTTGAGCGTGTCACTAGCAGTTCAGCGTGAAATGAAACATGTATGTTTTTGTTTATGGCTCCAATTACTTTGACTGGAGGCCCTGGTTTCCAAGAAGCTCATAAATACAGTAATTTGCAGTAGAAAGGGAGAGGGGTGAAAATGATGAGGGCTGGGGAGAAGCATGTAGAAAAGATGAATGGATAAATGCACAGATAGATGGATGGATGGAGAGCATCATGGAGAGGAGGATGAAGGTACCGAGGGAGGAAAGGGTGGATAGAAAGAAAGATGAAGGGATAGAGAAAATTTAAAGTGATTAATGGAAAGGTTGGATAAATGGAGTGAAGGAAGGATGGATGTTGGCAATACAACAAAGAAATATTGAATGAAGAAAGGGTGGAGAAAACAAAAAAGCAGGGGGAAGGAAGGGCAATGGATGGAAAAGGCAGACGGATGAATGATTGGAAAAAGTACAGGAAGAATGATAAGAAATGAGAAAAGAAAGAAGGAAAAAGACAGAAGGATGGAGCAAAAGAAGGAAAAAAGACTGAATCAATGATCGAAAGAAGGGAGGAAATTAAACAAATGTCTGAAATCCCCCATGAATGCCATCCCCTGAACATCTGCCCTATTCGCTTACCTCGTCTACTCGCTTTGAGCTGTTTATGACATGGTTCAAAGTGGAGTATTTATTTATTTGCTACTTCAGAGCATTTTCTTTCCATCATTAGTAGTCCCATTGTCTTGTTATTTCCATTAAAAATAAAGAGTTTCAATCCCTGTTCATGTACACCTTCTTACTAAGAAGCACATACACTGTTTTTTTACAATTCTGTGCAAGAGTTCATATACTTTTACATTAATTAATTTCACAGTGTGGGCAATGTTATGTTTTTCTTCTTTTTATTTTGTGGCATATGCTGACGATAAAAAAAAATCCCCCAACTTCCCAAGGACTAGATATACTGTTTTTGTGAATGCTTATTTTAAATGTTTTTTTGTTTCTACCTGCCAAGGCTATACATATTTACTTCAATTTATTTTTATTGGTTGTGATTTTAACGGTACAAACCAACACGGCCAGGTGCACACTGTTAAGAGTCAGTACAAATATACACACACAAACAATTTCCACTGCAAAATAAGTACCAGATGTCGCCCATCCCTCCCACCCCAACGTCTTTAGAGAATAGACACAACCAATCAGCAACCAGCAGCTGCATGAGGATTTAGTGAAAAACTTGATATTAATAATTCCGGAGAAAAGAATTACGAAGCATGCATGCCTTTGTGTAACACAACTGGAAATTCATTGCTTGTAGGCCCTATTGCACATATTATTAATGAAACAGTTAGAGTGCTCTTAGTCAAGGCTGTGAGAAGCAAATAAGCTCTAGTTTAGTAAATAGAGTACCAGCAGGGACAATTGAGCCTGACAGGTTCATTTGGTAACACAGTCATAATTTGTGAAATCATCCTGAAGAAACAATGAGATGTCTTGCCACCACTAACATTTTAAAATGCCCAGTCTTAAAAACCTATCTCCTTCAGACAGCCAGGCTACAATTACCAAACCTGCATGATGGGAACCACAGTATATTCTCGATATGTCCTAGCTCTTATACCAGGAGGTTTGGATAACAAAATTGGACCACCAACTGTGCAGAAAGACCCCTATGCACCTACTGCAACTGTAGTAGTTGCCTTGATGGCCAGGAACAAGTGCTGAAGCACACTGGTTCACGACCCACTATGTCATAATTAAGGTAGCTAAGCACACTCAGGGATTCGCTTCTGGGGCTGGTTGTCATAGAAAATGGTAGAGAAGGCCAGGAAAGGTTTGGAGGACCAGTCTATGGCAGCTGACGTGTCAGAGCATCACTGGGTGAGATCAATAGGTGAAACTTCCAGGTCATGAGTGGTAGCAAGGCCTCTCCTCTTTGAAAGGTGCCAGTAACTTTTGCATGTTTTGTTGGCTCAACTTTAGCCCAGTTTGTTCACCATTGTTCACCAGCTTTGTTGTTTTGATCCTTTCTCAGGTCCCTGACATTTTTGTCTGACTGCTGACCTGCTCTCTGAAATATGATTTGGTACTGTTTGCAGACGGGCTCCTTGAAATCCAAATCCTCTCTTGGATTACGATTTAGCTGTGTTTGCTGACTGGTTGCATGAATGTCTTGCTTCTGTTTTACCTAGGGTTATTGGCTCCTGTGCTTATTCTCTCTTTTGATCCCTGAATTTTCGGGATTGCTATTGGCCCAGGATAATATCATTACTGTTATCAGCTTTTATCATTGGTGACTTAGGTTCCCATTATGAAGCCAATAAGCTTATTCACAGATACCTTCCTTTCTCACAGCATTTCAATGTTTACACAACATAGCAAAACCTTTGTTTTATTTCACTTCTGTATATATTTGACATTCAATTTTGAAAACACTATTGTGAATTCCCTCAAGGCCAAGATATGTGTGGTTGATGAGACAGCACCATTACAGTTTCTGTTCTCTCTCCCATTCCACTTCTCTCCAGTGTTTAGTTCTGCTGTTTGTGCTTGTTCAAGTATGGGTGGAGCTATGGTCTGGGGAGTGGGGCACATTGTCTACAAACTATGTTGAACATGACCTGCGAATCCTGACACACTGATACAGTATTTCCTATACTGACTTCCTGTGTGGGATGCTTTTATATGCCTTGGGAATGGTAGCCTAAAGTCCCAGTTATCCTTTGTCAGAGATCGACACCTCTGTGTATTCTTTCCACCTCTGTTGGTATGGCCACTTCTATTTTGGTTTGTTCTGCTGTAATACCTTGTACATATAGTACATAAGGCACCTGGAGCTCATATGGGGCTGTTTGAGCTTTTCAAACAGAGTTAATGGTCTTGTGACATCTTTTGAATTTGATGGGTGGAGGGCCAGAGCAGAAAATACAGAGCATGGCTGATTCTGAAATGCTCTTTGTGTGGGACAAACAAAAGAGAAGAAAGTCATTTCATCTGGACCAGATAACTAATGGAGACAAAACGGCTTTGAATCATGAGCTCAGGGCGGACACAACATGCCAATCTAAGTCTCCATCAGATACATTAAGTCTTGACTAATCTCAGGGCCATATTAAGAGCTGGGTGGTTGAACCACCGCAACTCCAATACGGCAGTGGTGAGGCGGCCGTCAAGCCGCTAGCCTCACCACTGCGAAATTACAATGTTTCCACTGGGCTGACTGGCAGAAATGCCGTATTATGCCAGGCAGCCCGTTTGAAACAGTATGAAGGCAAGGTCAGTGCCAATGCACACAGTACACTAGGAATGCACAGTGTCTGCTATAGCAGAAAGTGCGCAATCCGAGGGTGCTGGCATGGGGGCCCCTCCACTGCCCACGACATGGTCATGAGCAGAGCTGTGGGCCCTAGCACTGCCTTTCCGCCATCCTTGCCATCCCTGAGTCAGTCAAGTTGAATGTAGTAGCAAGGAAGGGCTATGATCCTCGATTAATACCGACGCGACCTGCATGGGTATACTTTGACTACTACTAGGCTTATCATAGCCCTTCCTTACTACTACATTCAACTTGATTGACTCATCGATCGACTTACATCATCCTAATGGATTCTTGGGACTCTGTTGCATCTTACTTTGACTTATAGATATCCGCATAGCCAAAGCCTTGACAAAGTCTTGAAGACGAAACACGTGTCGGCTGTTTTTGCTGTTTGGACTTGTACTTTATGTGGTCACTTGATTGGAATACTGACCATTGTGTGCTCACATGTAATAAATATTGAGTGTCACCTATCTGCTGGACGTTGATTCAATTCATGAAGCACCACTTGGATCTACCATACAAAGTTATACTTTGGGTGTGCCCTAGCCTTTTGTTCTAATATATATTGTGCTTGTTGTTAGCCGCCCTCAAAGGATGTTTTCACTTGGGATCATTTTGGCCCTGCAAATGTGACAATACATCCTCGCAGGGCACATTACACATTGTGATGTTCTACAAGTTTTTAAGGAACCCAGAAGAGTTTTTATTACTCCACTACTGAAGGGCAAGGGGTTTTCTCAAGTGCAGCCTGCTTTGATCTTTTTACTGATGTTGTATGATAAAATTACAATTTTTAGTGTATCTAGTTTTTAAGAACTATAGTGACTCTTTGGAACCTGCGGGAGGATTAACTGGAGTTTTATCTTTTTAACTTTTATTTTTTCCTGTTGTGATTTACTATGTACTTTATTGTCATGTGTTTTTATCTCTGCAAGTCTTTTATGATATGAATAGTAACCAAATAAAGATAATGGATTGAAAATTATTTATTGCAAAAATCAGTAGTCTGTGAGCCACAGAGTGAATCAACAATGGGATTTCTCTGCACAGGAGCTGGAGACGAGCGCTGTGAGAGAAATCATTATACAGATATGTACCCTAGCACTGACATTTCTAGAATCAGTTACTTGACGCACCAAGAACACAAGCAGGTGCATGGATGAGCTAGGGTAAGAACTCGTAGACAGACTTCATAAGTAGCAATAATGTATGCCACTTTAGCTGTCGATAGTACATTTTTGAAAATCATGCTTTGGGTGCCAGGGCATATCTCGTCTCTCTTACTTTGAAGACGACACATTCGATGAGTAGAGTTAGCATGAGAAGAAAACATGATGGTTAAAAATAACTAGTCAAGCATGCCCTTTTTAATTTTACAGTGTGCAAGTCAGAATGGGTAGTTTTCATAATCAAATCTTTTTCGTTAACAGGCATTTGCTCTGTTTGTCAAAGTCTTAGAAAAAACACCAGAATTAATCGGTTGCCAAAGTTCAACTGGAGGAAGAGTCCACTGGGAGTGCTGCAAAATGGTGTTCAATAACTTGACCAGTATTCACAAGCATGTAGCTGGGCAGCACATGTTTGAAATAATGTGCCAAACAGCTGCTATTTTAGAGCAGTTTGTCTTAGCTGAAGAGCATATCACTGTTGACCCAGCCATTTCATATGAGGAGAAAATTGGGAACACATCCAGCGACTGCAAAGTTCCAGATTTTCTGCCAAATACAGCTGATTTCTGTTTTGATGACTTGACGAGGTAAGTGAATGGAACATTTTGTTTGAGAATTAATTACAAAGTTAAAATTGGGAAATCATGATCTCTTCTATAGCTAACTAAGATGTGGGATCATTCTAGAATCTTATTTTGTATTATGGAGTGTTATGTTAGAGGATTTGTACAACATGTGTTCTGCCACTAATATGACTTTGAAGCACTGTCAGATTTAGGAACCTCACACCCTGGTTCTAATCTTCATCCACAGGCAAAATTCTGCTTTCCAATTGTTGGCGTTTAGATGTGGTTCGTATGCTGCTCAAATATGCATTATTTGGTTATATGATCTATATTGGGCATCAGTGATATGTATATCCAGAGTTTCTTTTAAACACATTATTAGATATTCATTACACAGAATGGAAAAGTAAATCGTCAAACAGATAATACATAGTGTCTCAGATAAAGGTGGAATTTCTAAACCCATTTTTTGCAGTATATACAGTTTCATTTTTTCATTTCCAAATTCCCCACACTCCTCCCTCTTTGTACCCTCCCCAAAGTAACAGCAACTGTGTCAACCAGTTCAGAACACATTAAATCTGCAGTGCCAACCACGTGTGATGAAGGACACCATTTCCCTTGGATGCTTCATTCTGACTTTTCACAGAAGACTCCATATATTTAATCACACCACAGTCATTAATAAGTAAACATGTTTAGAGTTCGCAATCTTGGTGGGAATGAGACAGAGGGGAAACTCCCCAACATGTAGGACTATAGCAGATCCCATTTTGCCTCAGACATATGTATTGGACTGTCCTTTTCTTAGAGAGCCTCTCCATCGCCATTATGTTCCAAAGTGTTAAGTACCTGAGTGAAAGGAGAAGGATCTTTCTTAATTCAAATGAAGGCAAAGTAATGTTTGCTACCTGTAAGGAGTTCCACATAAGTTCCAGAAGAGGGGAACAAAAGCACAGTAAAACCAAGGCAGTATCTGAATATAAAAGTATTCCCAATATCATCTTCATACCCACAAGGATCACCACTTAAAATGGTTTGATGTGAGGACGGTTCCACCAAATGTACTTAAAATCTCCCAATAGGCCGGAGCCTGCCCATCATATGGGACGTGTGAGTGAGTGTAATTTATTCAGCTTGACTGGACAGAGATACCAGCTGTACACCATTTGATAGCTTGCCTCTTTACCTAGTGTACTCCCTGAATTTTAAGTGACGTCTTCCAATAACTGCTATCACTGGGTCTCCTCTACATGTCTATTTAGGATCTTGTTCTATCCCCGTCTATAATGGCATGGTTTTGAGGGGGCAGTTTTAAGTATCAGATTGTATGAAATAGAGATTATGCTCTTCGAGACAGAAGCCAACTTTACATGTTTTTTAAACTGTTTTAGAAAACTGATAGCCTCTGATCTCACAGTAGGGTTAGCTGGATATAATGGAATTGTTCTGTCTTTTCTAGTTTGAACTTTAATTTGCACACTTCAAAGGACAGAATTTTACGCCCTGGGACAAATACCTGATATCGTGAGGTACACATCCTGTTTTCATTTATCAACAGAGCCTGGCATCAATGCAGATGTAAAGCCAGGGGTATAGTGTATAGGATGCATGGAGAGGAAAAGAAGTTAAATTCCGTTGTTTTGTCAATGTGTCCCAGACTATAAGTGTGGTCTTTGTAGGAGTCCTGCTATACATGTGTCATTCTTAGTTTGCATGATTGATTAAAACCGTTGTGTAGGAAGTTGGCTCTGTATGTGCTTTCTCAAAGTGAGAGATAGTGTGCACAGAGTCGAGGGTTCCCCTTACAGGTTGATAGTGGCTAAGTTAGATAATACTAATGCTCTATTTTGCGGTAGTGTGGTCGAGCAGTAGGCTTATCAGAGGGTAATGTTAAGCATTTGTTGTACACACAGGCAATAAATGAGAACACACACTCACAGACTTAACTCCAGGCCAATAGGTTTTTATATAGAAAAATATATTTTCTTAATTTATTTTTAGAACCACTAGATTCAAATTTTAGTTAAGTACATAAATTGTAAGGTACTTCACACAGGTAAGTATAGAACTTTGATTTAAAACAGTAGTACACACAGTTTTGTTTGAAATGGCAATAAGCTATTTTAAAAGTGGACACTACAAAAATCAACAGTTCCTTGGGGAGGTAAGTTTTTGTTACTTTCTCAGGTAAGTGAAGCACTTACAAGTTCACTCTCCTGGGTATAGGCAGCCCACCATTGGGGGTTGAAGGCAACCCCAAAGCCACCGAACCAGCAACACAGGGCCTGTCAGGTGCAGAGGTCAAAGGAGGGCCCAAAACACATAGGCGCCTATGGAGAACAGGGGTGCTCTGGATCCAGTCTGCTAGCAGGTAAGTACCTGCGTCCTCAGGGAGCAGACCATGGGGGTTTTGTAGAGCACTGGGAGGGGAACACACACAAGCACACAAAACACACCCTCAGCGGCACAGGGGCGGCCGGGTGCAGTGTGCAAAGTATCTGTCAGGTTTGCCATAGAAAACAATGGAGGGACCGAGGGGTCACTCTGGCAATGCAGGTAGGGCACAGGGGGTTTCTTGGGCCAGTCACCGACTGGGCTAGGATGAGGGCCACCTGCTGGTCACTCCTGCACTGGTAGGTGGTCGGTCCTGGGGGCTGAGGGTGCAGTGCTTGGTCCAGGCATCGGGTTCCTTTGTTACCAGGCAGTCGCGGTCAGGGGGAGCCTTTAGATCCTCTCTGCAGGCATCACTGTGGAGGTGCAGGGAGGTCGACTCAGGGTGTCCCTGTCGTTGGAGTCGCCTGGGAGTCCTGTCTGCAGTGTTGGTGTCCTGAAGTCGAGCCAGGGGCATCAGTGCAGAGTGTGAAGACTCCTGCTTCTGGCGGGAAGTTGGAGTCTCTTTAAAGTTGCTTGTTTTGTTGCTGTTTGTTGACAGCGCCGCTGTCCTCGGGAGGTTCTTTGTCCTTTAGGTGCAGGTCAGTCCTCTGAGTCCTCAGAGGTCGCTGGGTCTGCTGGATGTGTCGCTGTGCAGATTCTTTGAGTCTGGAGACAGGCCGGTAGGGCTGAGGCCAAGTCAGTTGTCTCCGTCATCTCTACGGGGCTTTCAGGTCCGCAGTCCTTCTTCTTTCTTCAGGTTGCAGGAATCCGCTTTCCTGAGTTCTGGGTCACCCCTAAATACTCATTAGGGGTGTGTTTAGGTCTGGTGGGCAGTAGCCAAAGGCTACTGTCCTTGAGGGTAGCTACAACCTCCTTGTGCCTCCTCCCTGAGGGGAGGGGGGCATATCGCTATTCCTATTGGGGGAATCCTCCAAAACCAAGATGGAGGATTTCTTAAGGCAGGGGTTACCTCAGCTCAGGACACCTTAGGGGCTGTCCTGACTGGTGGGTGACTCCTCCTTGTTTTTCTCATCATCTCCTCCAGACTTGCCGTCAAAAGTGGGGGCTGTGTCCGGAGGGGCGGGCATCTCCACTAGCTGGGATGCCATGTGGCACTATAACAACAGGCATGAGCCTTTGAGGCTCACCGCCAGGTGTTACAGTTCCTGCAGGGGCGGTGAGAAGCACCTCCACCCAGTGCAGGCTTTGTAACTAGCCACAGAGTGACAAAGGCACTCACCCCATGTGGCCAGAAACCCATCTGGTTGTGGCAGGCTGGCAGGAACTGGTCAGCCTAACACTGGTGTTTGGACTGGTATACAGAGGGCATCTCTAAGATGCCCTCTGTGTGCCTTTTTCAATAAATCCCACACTGGCATCAGTGAGGGTTTATTGTGCTGAGACGTTTGATACCAAACATCCCAGATTTCAGTGTAGCCATTATTAAACTGTGGAGTTTGTAATTGACAGACTCCCAGACCATATACTCTTTATGGCTACCCTGCACTTACAATGTCTAAGGGTTTGCTTAGACACTGTAGGGGCATAGTGCTCATGCAACTATGCCTTCACCTGTGGTGTAGTGCACCCTGCCTTAGGGCTGTCAGGTCTGCTAGAGGGGTGAATTACTTATGCCACAGGCAGTGGGTGGTGCGCATGGGATTCTGAGGGGTGTGCCATGTCGACTTAGTCCTTTTCTCCCCACCAGCACGCACAAGCTGTGAGGCAGTGTGCATGTGCTGAGTGAGGGGTCCCCAGGGTGGCATAATACATGCTGCAGCCCTTAGAGACCTTCCCTGGCCACAGAGCCCTTGGTACCAGTTACAAGGGACCTATCTGTGTGCCAGGGCTGTGCCAATTGTGTGAACAAAGGTACAGTTTAGGGAAAGAACACTGGTGCTGGGCCTGCTTAGCAGGATCCCTGCACACTTTCAATCATAACTAGCATCAACAAAAGGCAAAAAGTTAGGGGGTAACCATGCCAAGGGAGGCATTTCCCTACATGCTGCAATAGTATATACAATATAAAAGATAAAAGACATAATAGTCAAATATTTATCATAGACGGCGCTCCAAAAATTGCGATTCCATATATCATACATCCCTGACAGTTAAGACTTGCGTGATCATGCTGATAGAGGATGGTGCGCACTACCAACCAACCATCAATACAACCAACAATTAGTGACAACAGTGATTAAAACATAATTTCTGCCCTCCTCATATAGCGAGGCTTAAAAGTGTGTTATATCGCTTTGCACTGCATAATGGAATCATAAATTCATTGTGCAGCCGAACCAGTTTTCAGGAACTCGCCGTTTAAAAAATTGATACACCAAAAAAAGAGGTAGTGGGCCATAAATTGCTGCACCTACTTCCTATTCCATAGTAGATCTCAAACAGTACATTTCTATTTGTGTGCACTCACTAAAAAGCACCTGCTACCAAGGTACAACCTTAATCAAGTAGCATAACACCATACACATTACAGGTGCATCACATCCGTAAACATTTAAGAAAAAGTCCCTTTCAAATTCTCAATTATGTCCAGTTCTTCACTTTATTGTCCTTTTGTCTTTAAAAGTACTACACATCAGCAGCAAACGATATCCAACACGTTTTTTTTCCATATAAATGGACTTCTTCAGGGCTGTAATACAGTAAATGTGAACAACATGTAATAATACTATAACATATGTAATGACCAAAATATATATTACATACAATGAAAACACTTAGATCTATCCATGCGAGCCTAACAATAATGAAAAGAAAAACCTTATTAAAATGTAATCAAAGATACACAAATACAAATGATATTTAACCAAGGACAGACAAAACCATATCTGTTACATAATACACACTGACAAATACAAAAACTATGCAAAACTTGTACAAAAGACACATAGGGGGTCATTCTAACTCTGGCGGGCGGCGGAGGCCGCCCGCCAGAGTTCCCCCCTCCGAAATACCGCACCGCGGTCAGTAGACCGCGGAGGGTATTCTGAGTTTTTCCCTGGGCTGGCGGGCGGTCGCCAAAAGACCGCCCGCCAGCCCAGGGAAAAACTCCCTTCCCACGAGGATGCCGGCTCGTAATCGAGCCGGCGGAGTGGGAAGGTGCGACGGGTGCTGTTGCACCCGTCGCGTATTTCACTGTCTGCCAAGCAGACAGTGAAATACTTGTAGGGGCCCTCTTACGGGGGCCCCTGCAGTGCCCATGCCAGCGGCATGGGCACTGCAGGGGCCCCCAGGGGCCCGCGACCCCCCCCTACCGCCATCCGGTTCCCGGCGGGCGGACCGCCGGGAACTGGATGGCGGTAGGGGGGTCGGAATCCCCTCGGCGGCGCAGCTAGCTGCACCGCCTTGGAGGATTCCGAAGGGCGGCGGTACACTGGCGGGAGACCGCCAGTGTTGCCGGTCTGACCGCGGCTTTACCGCCGCAGTCAGAATGCCCTGCGGGGCACCGCCGGCCTGTCGGCGGTGCTCCCGCCGACCCTGGACCGCCGGGGTCAGAATGACCCCCATACTGTTAAAAAAGTTGAAAAAGTTAAAGAGCATACGTATACATAAATTGTGACTATTTTTGACAAGTTGGTTGTAATTATAACCTACACCCCTTAGCATAAAGGAAACTATTACACAATTATAACAAGAAATGGTCCTTTTCTGGAGCATCATGATTTGATATGTGTATTTGCTAATCAAATTTAATTACATATGAATTTCTTAAAACACTCCAAGGTATAGATAGTAGAAGACAGGTAACAAAGATGCTTATTTAATAATCAAATCTGGTACATATAATATTAAAACACTTGAAGCTATAGATAGTCAGAGACTGATGACACAGGGGGGAAAACCAGCTTATAAACCCACTTATAATCATATTGATTTATTTTTCAAAGAGAGAAGTTACTCAGACATAATAGCAACAAAACACCAGTCCTAAAAACCAGTAACATCAGTCACTCTGAAAATGTCGAACCCTATATACATACCACAATCAATTTTAGTGTTGGTTCTCACAACACACATTTCCACAATACCATCATATTTACCACAATAGCAATATCCATTCATCCAGCTTGTTATTCTCACCTGGTAATACAGAACAATGTGCCAACACAGGGAGACACCCTAGAAATATGCAGTTAAAAAGAAGAATATCCTCTCCTTACAAACTCAACAGTATTATGTGCAAGAGAGTCAATAATAGTATCATATTCTCCTTATTCTGTTGGTCCAAGAGCCTCTACTTTTCCAAATCCTTTATTCCAACATGTAGAGGGATGGGATCAATTGTATCCCACGCTGGCACCTAGTCGCAAAGAAGGAATTTGAGGTAGGGGAAACCATAAATCTGAGAAAACAAACTGTTAATATATGTCTTAGCACATTCCAATTGTATGGGAAACCGGTCCCGTCATGGAGAGAGGCAATTCGGGGCTTTACCCAGCTTCATGATTAGTTACTTTCTCACTTATAACATCTATAGCCCAAAGAGTGCATTTTGTGGTAAAAGAACGGCACTTTCAGAGGAAGTATAGTGTTATATCCCACACGTTTGTGATGTCATCAACAGTCACACACAGGGTAAATATCTCCAAATCACTGAGGGCCATATACCTTCAAAAGCCATCCTTTATATCAAAAAACGCTTGGCAAGCCCACCAGAAAAACATGTATAAAACAAACAAAACGTATTGACCAATTCCACACCAATTACACTTTAGCAATCCAATAATACTTACAATGGGGGAAGCAGTAGCTGCACAGATCAATCCTCCTCACAACCCAAATACTAGAAGAGTGAAAGAACCCGAAACTCAGTATGCATCCTAATTTAAGGACGCCAGCATTCCCTCCTGGACACAGTGCACCTGTTTCGTAAGAAAGCTCAGTGTACAAGAGTCCCTCCTCCCAATAGACCCTGTGGGAGCCACTGACATCTCCCTTCTCCTGTGCAGCAGCTTGCTGTTGCAGGCCTTCAAGAGTAGGACAGGTCCTCTGTCCTTGGCACAGCTGGTCCCTAGAGGGCCCCCTTGGGACCAAAAACTCAACTTGGTAAAGTTCAAGTTCCATGGGCTCAGTTCCCTCTGGGATTGGTAAGACTTCTTCCTGAGAAGAGGAGTCTTGAGCTTTTTGCTGGTCAAAAGATGGCCCGCCAGTCTTCTTGTCCTTCCTCTTGGAAGGTGGGGCCATTATTCCACGCTCCAGCACTTCTTTTTCACCCTGTTCTCGGCTTTGTGCTCTAGGTTTCAAACACACCACCTCATTGATTACTAGCATGGCTGCATGGGTTTTTAGTTCTACCTCAGCCCATGCTTAGGACTCCAGATCATTCCCTAGCAGACATTCAACTGAGATTGCAGAAGAGACCACTATCTTTTTCAGGCCAGTAACCCTTCCCCAATTCTAAGAACACCATAGCCATGGGATGTACCTTCGTTACATTGTCAGCACTGGTAACTGGATATGTTTGTCAAGCCAGGTACTGTCTTGGGGAAAACAGTTTTTCTGTCACCATGGTGACACTGGCACCTGTATCCCTCAGGGCTTCTACTGTGGTTCCATTAATCAAGGGATGCTGTCTGTATTTATTTATGTTAAGGGGCCAGACAGCAAGAGTGGCAGCATCTACCTCACCGTCAGAGACTAAAATAGCTTCAGTGTGAACCCCTATTTGCTCTGGGCACATTGTATACCCCACCTGGAGACTGGCTGTACAAGTGCTAGCTGGTGGAGTACTAGGGGGATTCTTTTTTGAACAGGCCAAGTCCCAGTTTGGTGTCCCCTTTGTTTACAGTTGAAACACCAGGCTTTTTTGGGATGACATTTTTAACCCTTGTACGCATGAGTGGGTGGTGAAGAAGTTCGGGCCCACCCTCCTCAGCAGGTTTTTTGGGGCCTTTAGAAGACTCTTTACTTTTATCCTTAGGTGTCTCACCCACTTTGGCTTAGTAACTCCTTTCCTCTGGTCACCCCAATGGAAGTCTTTGTCACCCTAGTCTAGACCCAGTGGTCTGCCTTCTTCCCTAATTCTTGGGTACAAATTGGACCTAGGTCTCCCAGATATTGATGCAACTTTTCATTAAGGCAGTTACTTAGGATGTGTTGTTTCATAAACAAATTAAGGGCCCGTTATAGTCAAGCACTTCACTTCCAGTTAACCAACCATCTAGTGTTTTAACTTAGTAGTCTATGAAGTCAACCCAGGACTGGCTTGAGGATTTGTGAGCGCCTCTGAACCTAATTCTGTACTCCTCTGTTGTGAGACCAAAGTCCTCAATCAGAGTAGCCTTCATGAGGTCCTGTGACTCAGTATCTGCTCCGTGAGTGTGAGGAGTCTATCCCGAAACTTACCAGCGAACAGTTTCCAAAGAAGAGCTCCCCAGTGAGATTTGTGCACTTTTTCTATTCCACAGGCCCTCGCAAAGGCTGTGAACAATTTTGTGATGGCATCACCATCCTCATACTTGGGGACAAACCCTTTGGGGATTTTAGGGTCACAGGATTGCTCTCTGTCTCTAGTTAATATATTGCTGCCACCATGAATGGGTGCTAAGCCCATTTCTGCTCTCTCCCTCTCTATAGTCAGGAGCCTATCCTCCAAAGCTATTATTTTGGCAAGTCTTCCTAAAGGCTGTCCTCAGAGGACTCGGTAGTACCTGACCCACATGTGTGAGGCCTAGGTGCTGTGAGTACTATCCTTGGAGACCGGGGTACAAAGACCCTGTCTTCCGTACTTAGGGTAAGAGGTGGGGAGTTATCCTGTTTCCTAACTTCCGCTTCTGAGTGGAGGCCACCCTCCTCAGAAGGGTGTTCTTTCGAGTACTCTGCCAAGAGCTCCTGGAGCTGGACCTTGGTATGTAGATAGATAGACAGATGGACACTTTATTTGCATAGTTAATTTAAACTTTTGCATAAAACAATTAGCACAGCCATTGCATAAAACACTTGGCACAATTGGTTTCATTTTTTATTTTGAGCAGTCATTAGGCACATAGGGGGTCATTACGACCTCTGCGGTCTTTTCGCAAGACCGCTGAGGTACCGCCGTGCTGAAGACCGCCAGTGGTGGCGGTCTACCGCGCCGCGTATTATGACCGCTGGCAGCCCGCCGTCCTTTTTTGTACGGAAAGCCGCCAGCAACCATACTGGCGGACAGCGGGAAAGTGGAGGTTGCTCAACCTCCACCGCCACGTCAACAGAACACCGCCCACTGAATCACGTCCCATGATTCGGTGTGGCGGTGTTCTGGTGACAGTGTTCTGGTGGCGGAGCTGCCCCCATGGATCCCGTCCCCTCCCGGAGGATCAACGGACAAAGTAAGTTGATCGTCCATTAGGGAAGGGGGTGGGGGGTTTTGTGTGCGTGTGAGAGTGTAGAGGGGGTGAGTGAGTGAGTGTGTGCGGGGGCGTTGTGTGTATGGGAAATGTGTGCGGGTCGGACGGTGTGCATGTCTGTTTGTATGTGTGCGGGTATGTGTTGTTGGGGTGTATGTGCGTGTAGGGGTGTGTATATGTGCATGTTGGGGGTGTGTGCGTGTAGGGGGTTGTATATGTGCATGTTGGGGGTGTGTGCTTGTAGGGGTGTGTATATGTGCATGTTGGGGGTCGGGGTGGGGAGGGGGTTGTGGCCCCTTTGGGGGGTGGCAGGGGAGTGGGGGTGTGGGGGGAGGATTCGAGAGGGGTAGCGGGGGTGGCGTAGACCCCTATCAGTGCCAGGCAAGGAATTCCCTGGCACTGATAGTGCCTACCGCCATGGATCTCATGGCGGTTCCCAACCACCCGAGATCCATGGCGGTATGCAGGGTCCTGATACCGTCGGCGGACTAGTGACGACCGCCGGGCTGGAGACCGCAATCTCCAGCCCAGCGGTCTTCACCGCCATGGCGGTCGGAATGGTGAAGTGGCGGATGACCGCGGTGGTAACCGCCGCGGTCATAATTCCTTTTTTTTTTTTGTCGCCGGCCTGTTTGCGATCTTACTGCCGCTTTACCACCGACCGCCAGGGTCATAATGACCCCCATAACTTTTAACTGGTTACTTTAGGCACGTGTGACAGCTGAGGACCCCTTGATGGCAGAGGTCTTGTACCATAAAGGTTTGTATTACGGATTGGAGAAAGATGGTGCATAAAATCGGTGGCTCACTGTGTTTTTAGATGCTGCTTTTGTGTTACCAGGGATAGAAATCTCACTAGGCCACAGTTCAGTTGCAGGTCCCCAGGTGCACACAGAGAATGTGTAGGAGATCGTCTGTGCCCTCACTGCATAAACAGCAAGTTGTATTTGTCGCATCTTTCATCCAGGGGCTGCGTTTAGAGCACTTGGTAAAAGCTCTAATCAGTACCTCAGGAATTTCTCTTTTGTTCGCCTCGAAAAGTCATGGCCAAGGTACGCTTGTTGGGCCAGAGTCATGTATGTGTTTAGAGTCATCCAATCGTGAGATCTCCATGAAAAGACTGCTTTGTGTTCCAACAAGGATTGAAGCCTAATTGATTTCCAGACAGCTTTTTTGAAAGCACTATGCGAGATTGAGGTCCTCCAGAGATTGGAGAGCCCAATCCTCCTAAGTGAGTTGTCTAGGTGAACTCTGGACGGGGAGGTGCTCTTGCGTTCTAACTCTTGGCGTCAATGGTAATTGAGAAAGTCTGTGGTAGCGCCTCAGACTTTACTCCAGAAGTTTATAAATGCGCCTTGTCTTGTCAGGGACTGATGCAATAGGCTGAACTCCAGTCTAAGTTGAGCGGGGGAAGTAAATTTAGGAAGGGTAAAGTTGATTCGTTAGGCTTTACTCACTGTGTGATTTAGGATTTCTGAATCTCTGCATCTTTGTAATTCACTTCCGTATGTTATTGTAGGCAAGAGTTTGGCTTTTAGTACTTGTAAGATGGTAGTGAATGAGGGATCATTCAAGTCTACTTTTAGTCTTTTTAAGGATAGTGCTATGGCTAAGCCTTTTCCCATAATACACCCTCTTTGATGCATGAAATTCTCTGATTTGTCAATGGTGACACAGAGGTATTTGTACTTATCCGTTTGCAAAAGCTGTGTCTTGCCCCAGAACCACACGCTCGGAGGCGCCATGGCTCTGATTGACATTTTGTGAGTTCAGGTAAGGCTCTTGGCAGCCAAGTATTGTTGGGTTGCATTTATTAATCTCTGGAGCCCTATTTTCGTGTGACTAATCAGTACAAGATCATACGCGTACCATAAGGTATGGTAATTCCAGGTCTCCAATTTTGGGGGCATGTGGATTTGTAAGAGGAAGCGAACCTGCCAGGTCTGCTAAGTATAAATTAAAAAGTATGAGGGCCAGAACGCATCCCTGTTTTAGACCTTTGGTAGTTGGTATCCTCCTCAAGAGATAAGTGCGTGTTCCCAGTTTAATCTGGACCCATGTATTCGTGTGTAGGGCTATTATCAAGTTTAAAAGTGAATTTGGAAGTCCCCAGTTTGAGAGCTTCTTCCACAGCAGCTTCCTCTCCACGTGGTCAAATGCAGCCTTAAAATCGACAAAACCTAGGTGAAGCTGCCATTTCTGTCTTTGCTTTGTCGATAAGGAGTGCAATGGCCATTATATTTGTTATGGTACCAGTAAGTTTGGAGACTCCTGTTTGGGTCTTGGGGATTATTCCCTTTTCAGCAATCCATTCAGACAGATGCTCCAACAACAGACCAGCAAAGCACTTTGCTTCATTGTCTCTTAAAGCAATTAAACAATAGTTGTTTGAGAGCGATCTGTCCCCGTTTTTAAAGAAGTGTGAAATTATGGACCCTTTCTAGGACTGTGGGATGATGCCGGTTTGGGCAATTTCCAGGTTGAGAGGTTCGAAGGACCTATTGTGCTTGAAGGCTGTGCGGGGAAGTCCATTAGGGCCCGGAGCGCCTTCTCTCCTATCCTTGGCTATCATGTATTTTACAGTGACGGGTTCAGAAGATATTGTAAATGGAGTCTTCTCTGGAGACTTGTGTGAAAGGGGAGTTCCTGCAGTTGGCGGGCTCTGTGTAGGCATGCTGTGTGATGCCTGGATTGAGTACTGGCTGTTGAAGCGGACTCCAAGATATTGTGCTCAGTTAGCTTCTGGTATATGTGATGTAATACCACCATGTAAGTAGCGTGTAAGATTACATAATGTATGCCAGAAGCACACGCTGTTGCTACTCTTTGCATCTGAGTATAGCTTAGCCCATAGGTCTTCACTGCAAGACCTATTGATTGCCCACTTCAGCTTTAGTAGTGACTTTTTTAGATGCCTTAGGGCTTCGAACAGGTCTAGATTCCCCGGCCTGCCACAGAGTTGCTTTATGGTGGAGTTGATTTTTCTTTTGCCATCTTGTAGTGTGACTCGGTGGACCTGCAGCAAGAGTGTGGTTGCTGAAGGGGCTGTGAGTCGCCGGGTGGTGCTCTGTTCCGCAAAATTGTTGCATAGCCTGGTGGTTAATGGTTCCCACTTTAGCACTGCACTGTCGTTATTCGCTTCTAGTTTGGGCTGCCAGGCCCATTGCTGCCATGGATACGAGCTCTATATTTGGTTGTGAGTATTTAACCCTTTAGTAATTTGTAATGTAAGAAGTAATAAGTGGGATGCTTAATTTCTTCATTTTGGAAATCGTCAGGATGATGGCTAGTTCCTGTGGGCTATGGTGGCTCTCACTCCTGTCTCCTAGGTGGTACGTGGCTACTTTTTCATACAGTGGCAGTGTGATGAAGGTGTAGTTGATTGTTGTAGAGGCTGTTTTTGAAAAATATGAAAGGGTGGAGACCAGAGAAGTGGCTCTGACTGTCAGTGCTAAGGAGACATAGGTAGCCAGGCCACCCAGCAGGTGACCGTACTTCACCTTTCTGATTGCTGGCGTGAAGAAACACCCTGTAGCCCTGTAGGTGAAATGGTTCGTCCAGCCATGTTTCCTGCATTAGTATAATGTCAAACAACCCCAGGCGCTCTTAAGTATGGACAGAGTTTCCTTGATCAGGGGATCTGGTTTAGTGGCAGGCCCTGTGTTTGGAACCATTTTAAATTTTTCTGAGTCTGCAGAGAGACCTTAGCTCTCCCACCTTGAGATGGAGGTAAGGGGTCAGGTTGAGCTCCACAACCATGCTCTCTGAGTTACTCATTATCTACTTGGGGATTTCTTTTAGGAACGAAAACTACTTCTAGATACTTTACCCCTAACTATATTAACATTTTAGGCTTTTAGAGTAATGCTAAAGGGAACTTAACCAGGTCTGTAACAAGACAATTTGGAAAAAATGTCAATTAAAAAATCAATTGAATCTAAAAGCAATTTTAGAACTTAGTTGTGTGATCAGATGTTGGCTGAGTAGTCCAGCAAATGTAAAGTCGTAGACCCCACCTCTGATCTACCAATGTAGGAAGCTGACTATGTGTATACTATACCAAAGTAAGGAATAGTGTGCTTAGAGTCCAGTGGATCCCCAGAGGTTTTTCAGAGGCCAAAGTAGATAATACTAATGCTCTCTTTTGTGGTAGTGTGGTGAAGCTTATCAGAGGGTAGTGCTAAGCATTTGTTGTACACACACAGGCAAGAAATGAGGCACTCAAGGCCAATGTTTTATGAATAAAAAAATATACTTTGTTACTTTATTTCTAGTACAAAAAAGGAGCATTATTGCAGATAAGTACAGTTTCAAGAACGTATCACTTTCGACTATCAAATGCAGTTTGTTTGTAATTCACAAAAAGGTAAGTAATAGTTTCAATATCAAAAGTAGACAGTGAAATTTCATTGAAGGCAATGCCGCCCTAGAGGGTTAAAGTACATACACAGTTTACAAGTAAGTACTAGACCTGTGGTCCCAGTCTTCGGGGGTTAGGGTGTCCACAGTGCAAGGTTCAAGTTAACACCAAGAGTGCACCACCAGCAACACAGGGCCAGCCTGGTGCAGAGGTCAAAGTTAGTGTCAGGCCCTTAGTGGAAACCAATGGAGACAGGGGGCTCACCAAAGAGAGCAGTTTGCAGGTAAGTACCCGCGGGGTCGGGTCACGGGCCCGAGGGGGTTTAGATCAGCACCGGGGGAGGCCACAGGTAGGCATCAATCACACACCCTCAGCATCAAAGGGGCAGCTAGGTACACAGTGCAAACACAGCGTTGGGCTCCCTAAGCTTTTCAGTGAGAAACTCCAGGTTCACAAAGAGGCTGCAGGCTGGGTCCAGGGTGTCGGCTGAAGAAGACCAACGGCTTGACAGGTAAGTTAAGGCTCCTCTGGACGTCGATGGATCATTGGCTGGATTCCCCAGGGCCAGGGGGCTGCAGGTGCAGGGGCACCTTTATGCATTAGGTAGCTTCACTGGATCCGGTTGCTGTCAGGGGGGTCCTCTGGATTCAGGCTGTAGGCGTGGTGGCGGTGGAAGGATGGGTCAACCTAGGGTGGGCTCGTGGTCGGAATTGCCTGGGGATTCGCTGGTCAGTTGGGCCACCTGAACTCTGGCCATGAACGCCATGTGCAGAGTAGGCAGGACTCGACAGATCGGGAGGGTTCTGCAGTCCTTGTTGGAGGTTGCTTTGTGGACAGGGCTGCTGTCCTCTGAAGTTCTTGGTCCTTAGGTAGGCAGGCAGTCCTCTTGGGGTTGGCAGAGTTCTCTGGTCCTGCACGATGAGTCGTCTTCTTGTAGCAGGTGTCTTGAAGCTGCGGACAGGCTGGCAGGGCTGGGGCCCAGTCAATTGTTATCTGGAGTCTTCAATGCTGGTGTGGCTCTTCAGTCCTTCTTCTTCTTTATGGTCGCAAGGTTCAGGGGTGCCCCTAAATACTAGATTTAAGGGTGTTACAGGGGGTCAGAGGGCAACAGCCAATGCTACTGACCCTGCGGGTGGCTACACCCTTCTTGTGTCCACACCCTTTGAAGAGAGGGGTACATTCCTAACCCTATTGCCTAACTTCCTCCAAAACAAGGTGGAGGATTCTGCTAGAAGGGGTTCATCTCAGCTCTGAACACCTTAGGGTGGTCCAAGCTGGGGTGGACGCTCCTCCTGGTGTTTACTAAGTTTTCTGCTGGACTTGCCGCCAAAGTCCGGCCTGGAGGGCGGACATCTCCACTGGCTGGAGTGCCCTGAAGCAGCATAACAAAAGGCAGGAGCCTTTCAGGCTTACCACCAAGTGTTGCTGTTCCTGCAGTGGAGAGGTGTGAAGCACCTCCACCCAGAGGCAGGCTTTGTCCCTGACCTCTGAGAGCACAAAGGCTCTCACCCCATGGGGTCAGAAACTTGTCAGAGAGTTGGGTGAATTTCAGGGGGCATCCCTAAGATGCCCTCTGCGTGCATCCCTAAGATGCCCTCTGCGTGCATCTTACAATAAATTCAACACTGGAATCAATGTGGGTTTATTGAGCTGAGAAGGTTGATACCAAACTTCCCAGCATTCATTGAAGCTGTCATGGAGCTTTGAGGTTTGTAGTGACAATCTCCCAGCCCAGGTAATCAATATGGCTACATTGTACCTACAAGGTCTAAGAATGGACTTAGACACTGTAAGGGCATATTGCTCATGCAGATATGCCCTCACCTGTGGTTTAGTGCACCCTGCCTTAGGGCTGTAAGGCCTGCTAGAGGGGTTACTTTCCTAGGCCACAGGCAGTTTTTTGTAGGCATGGCAACCAGGAAGTGATGCCATGTTGACTTTACTTTTATCCCCACCAACACACACACAATCTACAATGGCAGAGTGCATGTGTTTGGTGAGGGGTTCCTTAGGGTGCCACAATTCTTGCTGCAGGGCCCTTGGTACCTTTTACAAGGGACTTAGATGTGTGCCAGTTATGGAAGCAATTGTACAGTTTAGGGAAAGTACACATGTGCTGGGGCCTGGTTTGCAGGATCCCAACTCACACTCAGTCAAGTTTGCATCAGAAATAAGGCAAAATGTGTGTGTGGGGGATGGGGGTGAGGTGACCATGCTAAAATGGGCACTTTCCTACAGTGTGGTTGCACGAATCTGTGTGAAAGAGAATCTTATTGAAAAGCTTGATGTCCTCATTAATGTGCACCGTAGTCTGTTATAGGACACAGTTTGGGATTTTTACTTGCCATCGTTATCTGAGAGACATTGACTTCTCCATTGTGAGGGTTATTTTCTCCAATTTTGCAAATGTGTAAAAAAAGCTCAGACAGGCCTGGGATAAAGAATATGGCAAAGTTTTATAGAAGCTTCCTGTGAAGCTGTATTAGTAGTGCTTAGTTTGAACTAGTGGTTGTAAATGAGACCAATGGCCCTCATGTGTGGGTTTTGGCACTTTTACTTCTCTCATCAGACTGTCATCTAAGGAAGAGAGAGGAAAAACACAAAAAAGGAAAAGAAAGATGAAGAGTAAGACAAAACAGTGTCAATGGGAGAAGGGATGGATTGATAAGACCCTGCAAGGTTGAGGCAAAATCGGAAGGAGTTTCTGGTGGAGAAAGAAAATGGCATGAAGTGGAATTAAGACTATGCAGCCATGTTATTTGGCATCCCAGACATTCTTAGGACGGCCACTGCCTTCTGAGCAAAACTTTAGACTACAGCACTTATAGTTTTACAAATTAAGCACTGTATCCGAACAGTGTGTTTTATTTTAGGATTCGTGATAGGGGCCTCAAGAACTTCTGGTTGCTTGGGGATCAAGCTTGGTACTGTTATAAATCAGTGGTTCCCAACCTTTTTACTTCTGCGGACCCCCCACTTTACCATTACTGGAACCTGGGGACCGCCACTGAATCATTATTGTAATCTGGGGAGACTCCCCCCGCCACTGACTCATTACTGAAAGCCGTGGACCCAGTCCTTAACTGTGCTGATGATTCGAACGTTAAAACGAAACACTCAAAATACAGAAACAAGCATTCCATCAAGCACATATGCAAATTATAACACATTTTATTTAATTTGCAAACAACTAAATATATTTTAAAATTTTAGTAGGTAGGTTGGTGCTTTTCTTAACTCAAAGCCACACACAGTCCATAATATATTCTGTTTGATGCACCTGAACTGCTCCCGCGAATTAAACTGCAGATACTAATTTAATTTTTAGCCTCCAGTTTCAAATTCCTTGACATTTACAGTACGTTTTAAAATTTTGAGTTGTGCATCTGTCAATATTAGTTAATTTTCTAAGCAGTCACGGGCCCCCTGGGGAGGCTTTGTAGATCCCCAGGGGTCCCCAGACCACAGGCTGGGAACCACTGCTATAGATTAAAGATGGCCAGATGGTTTCTCATTATAGAGGAGATTTGATGTGTATGGGGTAGCATAGAGGTCTCAAATTGCTTCCGAATTATCTGTCTTACCCTCACGAGGATTTGTCCATCAGGGATCTGAATATCTCCTTTGTAGCTGATCTCCTGTTTCTAATGTAACTCCCCAGCATGGTGTGAACCCAGCAGCGCTATATTCTCACTACAGTTTAAGAAGTTCATTTCCTAGTTGCTCTTTTTGATTATGTCTCAGTTTCTTTATGTTAGAGATGATCCCAAATAATTTGCTTCACAAAACCTGCTTTACATATGCCCCAAGTGTAGGAGTGGTTCACTTCATCAAAATATGGATCTGTATATTAAGGTGACTCTATATGCGTGTCTATCCCGCTCTTAGGACTGAGTAGCAAAGGATGCAGTATCCATTTTTCGAGTGATGGGGGCTCAGGGCTTTATGTTAATGGTATGGCATGTAATTGATATGGTCTGAGATCAGTATCGGACATATATTAATGACACACAGAAGATACACTAAGTGTCAGCGCAACACTATCAGGATCTCCATTAATGACTTCTGGAATGTTGGTTAGTTTTCCAATGCAGACTAGGCCCCGTAGAACACACCTGTTAAGGTCTTGGCAATGACCCCGCCCCAGCCCCAACAAAAGGCATTTTACCATACTGGGTATTTGCTGGCTCTAAAATTTGTATTACGCAATGCCTGGCTACTCGTATATGCCAGAGGAAGTTGAGATTATGGTGATTTGTTGGGGATCTGAATTATTCTTTATGTAGGCTAACTGTTTTTTGGTTCAGTGTGCTATGCGTTGTTGTGGCAAGAGGCTTGAGTATATTGTGACCCATTCCATCAAATGTTATCTAAGAAACGTGGAGTCAGTAAATTCAAAAGAAATTGAAGTTTTCTTATGAAGGTTGTGTCTCTCTGTCATTGATATCTAGAGAAGTTATTACAGATGACAATTATTCTTCTGTGAGATCAGCATTAATTGTAAACATGTAATAACCACTCTGTTTCTGGTTTTGAAGTGTTACTTTTAGCTGTACTGAAGGTAATCCTAAAACTATTCTTACATCAGTGTTGCCTAATAGCTGTTGTTCCCTATTATCCCAATACTTTGCCACAAAGCGTATTACGTGTGTTTTGAAAAAGGAACACGGATTAGATCCCTTCATTCTAATGTTCAAATGGAGTATTGAATGCAGCTTCTAGTGTTTTTGCGAAGACACATTCGTAGAAATATTTTTAAACAGATGTGAGCAAACCAAAAGAGAAACATTATAGAAAAAAGTATTATTTTCATGTCATTCTAGAGTGCACTGGTAAAGCAGACAGTAAAAATAAATGAGACAAAGTATGGAGCATTGGAAAGGCAGATATAAATTCACCATCCCTTCCCATTCTCAAGGAAATGGTTTAGTTGAAAGATTCAACAAAACCTTAAAAAGCATGATCATGGAACTCTGAAAAACTCAGAGGGAGATGGGATGTCCTATTGCCTTGTCTCCTCTTCACCTACAGGGAAGGTCCTAAGAAGGGAGTGGGCTGTAGTCCATTTGAGCTTCTGTTTGGCCATCCAGTTAGGGGTCCACTTGCCCTTGTAAGGGTGGGTTGGGAGCAACCTCTCAAACCCCCCAAGTAAGACAAGGATTATGTACTAGACCTGAGATCTAGAATGGCAAAGTGCATGAAGAGGACGACCAAGAACCTTGAGGCCAGCCAAGAACTGCAAAAGCAGTGGCATGACCAAAAGACTGTACTGAGTTTTATCAGCCAGGACAAAAGGTGCGGGTCTTATAGCCTGTGGCTCCCAGGGCACTCCAAGACAAATGGAGTGCCCCCCAAACCATTGTGGAGAAGAAAGGTGATGTCACCTATTTGGTGGACTTGGGCACTCCAAAAAGCCCCCACAGGGTGCTTAACGCCATTTGCTTAAAGCCGTAATATGATAGGGCTGACAGGACTTTTCTCATAGCCACTGATGAAGGTCAGGAAGAAGAGAGTGACCCTCTCTCTGACCTCTTCTTCCACAACCCAGTTGATGGCTCAGTGGAGGGAGTAGTTCTTGCTGACTGCCTCACTGACCAGCAACAAGCTGACAACAAAAATCCCTTCAGTCAGTTCTCAGAACTCTTTTCTTTGACCCTGGTCAAACCACCTGGTGTGAACATGATACTGACACAGGTGACAGTCTGCCTGTAAAAGTTAAAATCTATAGGCAGCTTGACCATGTGATAGAATGCATCAAAGCAGAAGTGCAAAAGATGCCAGAGTTAGGAGTCATTGAGCTTTCAGACATCCCTTGGGCTAGTCCTGTAGTCTTAGTACCCAAGTCTCAATCCCAAAGTGGAAAAAGAGAAATGAGGTTTTGTGTTGATTACAGAGGCCTCAATGCAGTCTCTAGGACTAATGCCTGTCCACTACCCAGGGCAGATGATCTGATAGATACTCTGGTTGCAGCCAAGTATCTCAGCACATTTGACTTAACTGCAGGATACTGACAGATCAAGTTATCTGATGCTACCAAGCCAAAAACAGCATTCTCAACACCTAGTGGGCACTATCACTTCAAAGTGATGCCCCTTGGGTTGAAGAATGCCCCTGCAGCATTTCAAAGGTTGGTGAACAAAGTTCTCCAAGGCCTGGAAAGCTTCAGTGCAGCATATCTAGGTGAAATAGCTGTCTTTAACTCCACCTGTAATGATCACCTGGTCCACCTTGGGAATTTACTGTAGGCCTTGGAAAAAGGCAGTTCTCACTATCGAGGCATCCAAATGCCAGATAGGACAGAGCAAAGTGATTTATTTGGGCCACCTGGAGGCCAAATTCTGCCACTACGGGCAAAATCCAAGCCATAAGTGATTGATTTGCCCCTACCACTCAAACCCAAGTCAGAGCCTTCTTAGGCATGTCTGCGTGTTACAGAAGGTTCGTAAAGGGGTACGGCTATATAGCAGCCCCCTTAAATGACCTCACATCCAAAAGATGCACATGAAAGTCTTATAGACAGCTAGCCTTTGAGGACCTAAAACAGGCCATGTGCTCTGCTCCAGTTCTCAGAAGCCCTGACTACTCAAAACAAATTATTGTCCAGACAGATGCTTCAGAGGTAGAAATAGGTGCAGTACTTTACCAACTTAATGAAGAGGACCAGGATCAATCTGTTGTTTTTATAAGTAGAATGTTGACCGCCAGAGAAAAGTGTTGGTCAGCCATTGAGAGGGAGGCTTTTGCTGTGGTCTGGGCCTTGAAGAAGCTGAAGCCATAGCTGTTTGACACTCACTTTCTTGTTCAAACAAACCACAATCATCTCCTATCGCTTAAGCAAACGAAAGATAAAAATCCCAAACTGTTAAGGTGGTCCAAAACCCTACAGGGAATGGACTATACAGTGGAACATAGACCTGGGAGTAACCACTCCAATGCAGATGGGCTCTCCAGATATTTCCACTAAGGCAATACAGACTCAACTGGGCTAGGTTAGTGTTCTTGTCCTTCTTTTTGTTTGGTGGGGGGTGGGGGGCATTAGGGAGTGTAGCAAAGTCCCTTCTTTCTGGCATGGTTCCCCACTTTTTGCCTGATGTCAGTGTGCTTAGACCTTTTTCACTGGGATCCTGCTAATCAGTACCCCAGTGATTGTGCTCTCTCCTCTAAACTTGGTTGTTTTTGTTCTTCTTACACCCCACAATTGCCATACTGATGTACCCCTGTAAGTCCCTGGTAGATGGTACTTAGGTACCTAGGGCATTGGTACACCAGGGTTCCCCTTTCGACTGCAGCATATATTATGTCATCCATGGGGGCCCATTCAAACTGTGTCTGCAGGCCTTTCATTTGCAGCCTGCGTGAAAAGGTGCAGGCATCCTTTCACTGCACCAGGTCACTGTAAGGCACCTCTGTGGTAGGCCTTCCTTTCAGCCCAAAGGGCAGGATGCAGGTCCCTGTGTGTGTGGGCATTCCTGCATGAGCAGATGTGCCCCTACGAACTCCTGTTCCAATTCCCTGAACTTTGGAAGTGTGGGGAAGCCATTTTATCTATGTACTGGCCCGTGGTCACTACCTGTGCTCCAGTTACATAATGGTATAGTATCAAACATGTCAGTATCATACCCCAATAATGATCCCAGTATTGGTGGCATGATTTCATGTACTCTGGGGGTTCCTTAGAGGATCCCCCCAGTTTTGCTCCTACCGGTCTTCTAGGTTCTGCGGACAGCTGGCGCTGCTGCAGCCACCAGACACGATTCTGCTCTCCTACTGCATGACCAGCTCAAGCAAGGGACAGCAGAACAAAGGATTTCCTGTAAGAGAGGGGTAAAACCCCTCTCCTTTGGAAATATGTGTTGCTGGGCTGGGGAGGGGTAGCCTCACCACGCCACTGGACTGCTTTGAAGGGCACATTTGGTGCCCTCCTTGCATAATCCGGTTTGCACCAGTCCTCGGACCACTAGTCCCTGCTCTGGCGCGAAACACACATAGGAGAGGGGAGTGTCCACTTCCCTGTCCGGCTCCACCCCTAGGATGCTCAGAGCTCCTCCAGGTGGCCACTTGGTTCTGCCATGTTGGAACCAAGCTGGGCAGAGGCCTCTTGTAGCATCTGACTGAGTAGGCCAAGTAGCTGACGTCAGAGGCCCCTCCTGAAAGGTGGTCACTCTAGAGATTTCCAAACTAATATATTCATTCCAGGGGATCCCTTTGTGAACCGGATATTGCCCAGCAATTTGTATTTACAAAACTTGACATTCAGTACCTTGCTGCTGTGTTTCTTGAAAGGTTCTACAATAGCTCATGCCGAGTCATGTAGTTAAACAAATCTTTGTTTGCTAATCCTTTCGATGTTCCACATCATGATCTTGCACCAATCCCACCCCAGCCACTCTTTGATTCCAGCCATTGTGATACCTAGAAATTAACCCCATTCGCTTTTCAGCTCTAAATCCATTCGCTTTTAGGAACACCGTTTATGCAACAAACCAAAGAACTACACAAGAAGCCATTGGAAAACACCCCAAACCTACACTGTTTAACAGTAGGCTTAAAACTGCGTCTCTCCCAGCCATATGAAATGTTGTGCCATGCCATGCCTCAACGAAACAATCAAGACAAGAAAAATACCATGGTCAACAAAAACAAAATAATAAGATCAAGCAAAGTGTGATATGTCTCCAGAGACCAAGGGGAATCCCAACAGCCCTGCAAAGAGGGTGCTGTTATCATACCAGTTACACATTTCTCAAATGTAAGGATTTCTTCATTGGGCAGTAAATCAAACACAATTTCAAGTATTTTCTTCACTACACTTCTTGCCCACTACCAGCACACCACCACCAAAATATTTATGTGTCTTCCTCAGTGTGTCCAAGAGGGTGCTTTGTACTCAGATGAGAATCATGTTGTTGTCCCTGTCGCTTCATGGGAGTATTTTTATTTTTTTGAGATGCTGAGTCATGCATTCATCACTTAGACTTCATGTGGCATCATGAAGCATCACATATTTTCATCTGAAACCACTCAGTTTGGTGAGAAAGAACATTCTGCCTCTCATTACCAATCCCCTAGTCTTTCTTTTGGCATCTTCAAAGTTCCTTTTTTTCTTCAGCATCTCTGTGCTGAGCTTGGAGATCAGTAGGTGCTTTCAAATATATTTGGGATCCCACATACTGACTGCCTACAGAATCAAGCCATGTTCTCTATAGTTCATGAATTTTGCTTTGATTGTCCTGGAGGAAACCCTGGTGGATGCGGTGGGACAAGGTATGCTCCATGGAAAAGAAACTGGACACCACCCCAGACTTCAATTCAGTTTTAATCCAATCTACTTTAAGGAGCTCCACATTCTTCCACTTTACTCTCTACACTTTTCTGTAGTAGATCTGACCTTCTGCCTCTTCCACTGTTTAGGGGCTCAATTTAATATGACAGACATATTAATGTCTGTCACAGCGACAGAGTACTTAAATTATCACCCTGACACATCCTGTCCACCAGATTTTGAGTTGTCTGAAGGACATCTCTGTACATTGTCAGGAACCACTGTCACAGCAATTTCTCTCAAGGTATGAAAAGTTAGATAGGTGGTACCCTCAGCCATTACTGTTGACCGTTACGTTTTTTGTTTTTCAAACATAAACTTGCAACATGGGAGTTTGTTTTTGTAGAGTGAAAAACTAATGAACCCCCCACACCACACCCTGAGAGTTTTCCCCTAAGGTTGGTGGGAGGGGTAATTATTCTAAGGGCAGGTTTTTCTTGGCGTTGACAGACAGGGGAAACCCTAAATGGAGCAGCTGATGTAAAGTCCTTCTGTTAGGCCACTGGAAGAAGTATTCTGTCAACAGAACCAAGAATACTGACCAAACTCTAAATGAGACAGGTATACAGGAAATTTAGTGGACAGGAAACTCTGTTGCATTTGCGACAGAGTATCTTGCCCCCACCCCTATCCCCCCCGAAATCAGAGTATCTTGCCCCTCCAAATTCTAAACCTATCCACATAGTGTATTACCATCTGTAGACCTTTGTCAGCTACACACAAGCTTTTCAAGTCTGCAGACAGTGGTTTAACGTCACTGTTCAAGTAATCAATTGCAGGCACCACTCTGAAGACCTCTCAAAAAGTAGTTTCAGGATCCTGTGGGCTGGCAGCATGACAGTGTGAGTCATCCAGGTTATCTCACCCTCTTCTCCTCCAGGGAACGTAATGAAACCATGTTTGTTAAGCTTTTTTATCTGGTTCATGACTGAAATCCTACTTCTGCCCTTATTGTTGCTTTGTATATTCCAGCTGTGGCCCCCAAATATGCAGGGATAAAGTATAGGCTGACAGACCTTTTAGGCAGTCTCCAAGCACCTTTTGCTGGCAAGGGTATTCTGCAAAGCAGAGAAGGCATCATAGCAGTGTCTACATCTGCTCTTTGTGGACCACGCTGTACAGGAGGTCAAAACTTTTCTCTTTGTTTTTCCAAAGTGCTTGAGCCCCAATGAGCCTGATGTGGTTGTCGCTGTCATGGTTGAATGCAGACACCCACCTCTCAATCTGACAGCCCATCCAACGCATATGAAGAAAAGAGAAAATTGGCAAAGTCAGCCACACACCCAGAGCAGTCATTCCACCACCATGACTGAGTGTAGCCATGCAGCATGTCTCCAGACTGTGTCTGCAAGCTGTTTGCACTTTTTACAGTGTAACCAGGATACCACTCTCTCCACAGCTGTCTTGTTCCGCTGCAGAAAATTCCTAAAAGATCTGCTACCTCCAACCACCCAGATCTCCACACAGCTATTGTCCTTGTCGTTCTCCAGCTCAGACACTGAGTTAGCCGCTCTGCAGTCCTAAATAACTCCTTTTTGTTCAGAGAGGAAGGAGGAAATGCACCCCTTCCAGTCTACTCAAGGTGTGGGGGCTGTTGAGATGAAGACCCTTCTCAAGCTACAGCCCCAATTCCTGTCTGGGTGATCCACAAAAGTCACTACACTAACCAGTGCTCAACCCTCTTGTAGCTTGGCACAAAAACAGTCATGCTTAACTTAGAGGCAATGTGTAAAGTAGTTACGCAGCACACTAAGATTAATAAAGTCAAAACACAACCCAAGAAAACTCCCATACAATGTTCCTTTTTTAATAAATAAAATGATACCAGAACAACAAAAATCCAACCAGTAGAACCATTGATGTGCATATTTGAAGTGTTAGTTCAGTATAGTGCCGAAAAGGGCAAAGTGCCACTCGCAGTCATCTGGTTGTGCTAGACCAGGGATAGTCACAAGTTCAGGCCCACCGCAATGGAGTGCTGGCCGGATATAGGGACCAGGTTAGTTCTGCTGAAAAGTTACCTTCTCAAAGGCCAAAGCAAAGAGTCTAGGTTTGCGGTGGAGCATGCCACAACGAGCTGAGAGAGAGCATTGTGCATGGTCGTCATTTTACCGCTAATAGGAGGCCTGGCGTGGCAGATGGTCATCACAGTAGTTCAGAGATCTGGTCAGGCTTCTCAGACGGTCGTTGCTGGAGCTTCATGTCGGCGGTCACCATAGGCTGTTGTTGCTTTAGGCCGAAGTGCAGATCCCACATTATAAGTCGTCATTCGTGGTCGTAGAGTTTGGTTCACCGGAGCTTCATATTGGCGGACGTCACAGTCAGCATTTGTTCTGTGAGAATGGACCTGTTTGTGGTTGCGAAGACCCCAAATATCAGGATTTCTCATTTTCTTTCAGAGGAATGAACTCTGGTGACAACCAAGTGTCCAGGAGCCTGTCGAGGCACCACCCGAGGATCAGTGACTCATTCTAACGCAGGTAGCATGTCCAGCTGCTGGAGGTCAGCTGCACAGGTGCAGGGAGACCTCTGAGCTTGTTTTGTTCCTGCAGTTCATAGCAGGAGGCCAGCTAACTTGCCTTTGGAGTTACTCTGGTGGTGGTGGGAGCAGGTCCATTCTTCCTTCTTTAGGCAGCAGGCGACAGGGCAGTCCTTCTGAGTCTTCCAAAGGTCCAGAAGTAAACTTATGAGTGGTTCATGAGGGTCAATATTTATATTTGGTGCCAGCCACATCTGGGTTTGGAGGCTCTTCCCCTTTCATGTCAAGGCTCCCATTAGTTTAGGGTGACAAAAGATGTGTGTGATGTGCCTTTGTGTGTGTGCTGGAGGCAACCCTCTGAAATGTAAGTGAGGCAGGGAACAACTCTGTTCCAGCCATCTTGGAAGGGCCCCCCTTTGTCTAATTGTCTGGGATGAATAAAAAGAGGAAAACAACTAAGCTAATCACAGTTGTGTGACCTAGAATGCTGGCAGAAGGCACTGATAGTTTTCTGTCTGCAATTGATATTTTTACCATTGTAGCTTAAAATCCAAATTGCCCGTTAAAGAAGGTTTTAAATTGCAACTCATTTGAGTGTAAACATAATTTTCCTGTCTACTCCCAAACATAAGTTAGCAATTATTAAATGTAATAAGGTAACAATGTAACAGTGTTCAATGTTATGTAAGCCTTGCAATAACGAAAAATGACTAAAGCCTAGACCTGCATATTCTACATTTTAAATACAATGTGCACTGCACTATGAGCCTTTTAGGGCATACCTTAGGGGTGACATAGGTTTTTAAAAGGAAGGTTTAGGCCTGGCAAAACATTTATTTTGCCAGATCAAATGGAAGTTTAAAACTGCACTATGGGCCACAGTGGCGGGCCTGAGACATGCTTTAGAAGTCTACTTTGATGGTTGGCACAATGAGGCTTCAGTCTTACTAGTAGTATTTAATTTACATGCTGTGAGTACATTAGGTACCATTTACTAGAGTCTTACAAGTACATTAAACGTTCCAATGAGGGGTGGGCCAATTGTACTGTGTTTAAGTGAGTAAAAAGGCTGGGTGAGGACAAAAAGGTTTGGGTGACTGCCTCCCAACAGTGTAAGTTCTAAAAGCTGTGAAGTCTTTTGGATAGTTCTATTAAATAATGTTTAAGTGAAGCATCTTTACAAACTGCCCTAACAAGGCTGCCCCCCCTCCCTTGCTGGTTTGATGTAAAATGGGGCTGTTATTAAAACGTTTTATGAGGGATATGTTCTCTCTGTCCAGTGTTTTTATATTAAAATATGTTTACAAACCATTTGAGGAAAGTATGCTTAGGGCAAATGTGTTTTGAACTTTGGTGATGAACCTTAGTTTTTTCTTCTGCTTTTTTCTCACTGTTATGTTGTGCCAGTGGGCCAGGTGAGGTGTTGCTATACTACTGTTATTGTGAGGTGAAGGACCCATCGCTGATATGCGTCTGGCAAAGGACGATCTGCCAGCAACTGCACCTCACGGGTAAGGTGAGTTGTCATGTCCTCATGTTATCTTTCTAACTACTAGATATCATTATATGATTAAAATATAATTTTGTCTGTAACTTCTCAGTGGGTTTAATTTCTTGACAGCCCATTCAACAGAGCTTTTTTGTGCAGAGTCACTTAGGTCTCCAGGTTTAGAGGTAATCCAGTTGAATCTCAATTATAACTCCTCTGGCAAAACCACTATTCAGTCATTTCATCTTCTGGACTTTTCATCCAAGAATCTGGGTGAGAAACAGCCAGAAACATGCAGATACTGATGGAATCTGGCTTAGCAAGTCCCCATTTTTAAGTTAATTCTCATTGCCTCACTTGGAATACTATAGAGTCCCTACTTTCTGACTGATACCTCTGAGGTATGTTTAATTTTGGGAGTGAAACTACTGCCTTTGCAGCATGGTCATTTGGTGGGATCAGTAGAGTGTGCAGCTCACAAAAGAAAGATGAATAGTGCTTTTATTAAGGTGAACCGGAAGATCTCCATGCAACACTTTTGTATTTGGTCAGGAAATTCATAAGAGCAAGATCTTGGGGAGGAATAAAAAAAACTGTGTTGGTGGTTATGGATCTCAGACGTGGTGTGAAACAGATCAAGTTCATGCCCTAAGTCCCTGCTACCTCTTTCAGATGATTAGCCAAATCACTTCCTGCCAACACTGTGTTACAGTGCACTACTTGGCAGGTGTTTAACATTTCTTGCAGCTGTCCCAGAAATAGTGTGTTTGTGACCACTGTGTGTTGCTTATCTGGAATATGCAAGAGAGTATCATAAGCAAGCCACTTCAGCGCAGAGGGCCATTAAGCAAGGAGAGCATAATGTGAACCAATAAAAGATGGAAATGAAGGGACTGGTAGAGATGAAGACTGACCTCAAGCTTCCAAAGAACAATGGTTAAAAGGTAAACACATTTTATAAGTCATGTTTTGATGATAGTAGAGGTCTAGTTGGTAACTGACCATTAGGAAAATCATATCCTTCAAGGAGCTAGAGATATCTCCACTTTCATCCTGACTGTAGTCAGACTGAGGAGTCACAGAAACTGGACTTAATGGTAGGGTGTATTGTGATTCTCTTCATTACCATCCAGCTGCTCAGGTTTCACAGTAAAGCTGGACACATTATTGTTTTGATTAGAAAACGTTCATCAGTCACTAAACGATGGCAGTGGTTTAGACATGGGGTTCTTAAGGACAATTTAAAAGATTCAGGCTAAACACAAGTGGCGGTGTCTTTTCGGGTAATCTTTCTTTACCTCCCTACTTATTTACTTACAATATTTATATTGATTTTGTTAGGCAGTAACACAAGGAGAAAATGCATTCCCATACACAATTCAGTGATGCAACAAAAAAACACAGAAAGATTCCGGATTCTCACAGGCAAAACAGTTCAAAATATTGAAGGTGCAAAACATACTATATCTCAGAGAGCCACCAACCTCTATCAGAGCAAGGAGCCGTTAAAGTGCCCCAATTTCAAACATACTTAAGCCTTTGAGTGCCGACCGTTCTATCAAAGTGATTTTCCCTACTACCCAATCCACAAAAACCCAGTTAGGGAGGTGGGTCCAAACAGGATGACCCTTGCATATGGCAAGGAGGCCCACTGCTGTCCTCCCAAGTTTAAGTCACCCATGGGATACATTTTTATCAGTTAAAATATTGCACCACCTGAAATCCAACATCATACCGGGCTTTTTTGATTTAGAATATTGACTTAAAAATGTACAGAGCCCGACAAGGGTGCCCATATCTGCTCCCCCCTCCACCTTGCCCTCCCACCTTTTGCCATATGTAATGACTTTTCTATGATGAACAAAGCCAGCAGACGTGGTAGCCGTTACGAGAAAGATGGAGGGAATGGATCCCACCCAGCTGAAGCAATACACAATTGAAGCACTGACATAGCTACAAACACAAACATACGTTATGTTCCAGGGACCACCTTGTTGTGAACTCCCAAAAGAACTAGTTGTGGGATAAGTACAATACCACAGCCCAGGATTTGTCCCAGAAGTATGCTAATTTCTTTCTTAAGCAATCCTAGTTGCGGGGCTGGAGGAAAACATGTGAATTAAGTTTGCTTCCCTCCTGCCCCCTTCCATCCCCCCATTTAGCAATTCTTGCAAGATTGTCTTGTAATGCTGGGCTTGGACAGGGGATGTAGGTAAAGTAGTTTGGTCTTGTTCAAGAGGCTTGAGAAAGGAGAAGTTACCTAGCCTGAGTTCCTCCTGACAATTCCCAGTCTGCTTCTCTAGATCATCACGTGATAAAGCATTCAAAGTGCTGTAGATTTGGCTGATTGAGCATTCTGCCCCATCCATCAACAGCTCCATCACCTTGCTTTGGCGAAGCCACTGCGTATGAGATATTTTAAAAAATCCTTGTGCCTAATACTGAAATTCTCCCGCAATTTCTTAAAGGCAGCGATAAAATCCCCATCTTAAAAATCACCCTGCCCCTGTAGTCCCTAACTGTCCCAAGTTCATACACAGGGGTCATTAAATATTTCAGGAAGCATTCTGTTTCTATAAAGGAGAGTGTAATGATTCAGCCAGCCCAACCCAAGTTTTTTTCACAGCGCTGTCAAAACCTTGCCTGCAGCATGAATGGTTTTCAACCAGACTTTCTTAAAATAACTGGGTTTGAGTGGTCTCAGAAAACAACCCTGGGCTTCCTTTTTGGTCAAAAGGGAATAAGCTGAGGGAACAGCTACAGCACCACCTGTCCATCTATCCTCCTTCCAGCCCCTTATAAAGACACAAATATTTTGCAGTGTAGCAGCCCCATAGCATAGCTTGAAATTTGGGGCTGCCCAGCCCCTCCTTTTCCTTGGAAGTGTCAAAAATGTCAATCAATCTCTCAGAGTATTTGTAAAGCTCACTGTTCACCCGTGAGGGTCTCAAGGTGCTGAGGGGTGGGGGGGCTGCCACTGCTCGAACAGCCATGTCTTGATATGTCTCCTGAAGGTAAGTAGGCCCTGTGTCTGAAGAAGGTGGGTGGGAAGAGTGGTCCACGTGTTGGCGGCGAGGTGAGAGAACGATCTGCCCTCGGCGGTCGTACTGTGGATGCGTGGGACGGTGGTGAGGACAAGGTTGGCGGAGTGAAGCTATCAGGTTGGGGTGTAGAAGGAGAGCCGTCTGTTGAGGTATTCTGGTCCGGTGTTGTGCAGTGCCTTGTGAGCATGGGTGAGGAGTTTGAACGGGATTCTCTTGTTGACGGGGAGCCAGTGTAGCTCTCTCAGGTGGACTGTGATGTAGCAGTGGTGGGGGATGTCCAGGATGAGGCATGCTGAGGCGTTCTGTATGCGTTGCAGTCTTTTCTGGAGCTTGGCCGCGGTTTCTGCGTAGAGTGCATTGCCGTAGTCCAATTTGCTGCTTACGAGTGCTTGGGTGACTGTCCTTCTGGTTTCAGTGGGGATCCATTTGTAGATCTTACGAAGCATGCAGAGAGTGCTGAAGCAGGAGGAGGAGATGGCGATGACTTGCTGGATCATTGATAGTGATGAGTCCAGGATGAATCCCTGGTTGTGTGCGTGGTCGGTGGGTGTCAGTACGGTTCCCAGTATGGCAGCCCACCAGGAGTCATCCCATGCGGATGGGTTGGAGCCGAAGATGACAATATCAGTCTTGTTGGAGTTCAGTTTCAGGCAGCTGTTCTTCATCCATTTGGCGATAGCCTTCATTCCTTCATGGAGGTTGGTCTTGGCGATGGCGGGGTCCTTGGTGAGGGAAAGGATCAGCTGAGTGTCATCGGCGTATGAGACAATGTTGAGGTGGTGCGATCGGGTGATGTTAGCGAGTGGAGCCATGTAGACATTAAAGAGGGTCAGGCTGAGGGACGATCCCTGGTGTACGCCGCAGATGATTCTGGTGGCTTCAGAGCAGAAAGGAGAGAGGCGGACTTTCTGAGTTCTGCCGAAGAGGAAGGAGGTTATCCAGTCCAGGGCTCTGTCGTGGATTCCTGCGTCGTTGAGGCGTGTGCGTAGGGTGTGGTGGCAGACGGTGTCAAATGCAGCTGAGAGGTCCAGGAGGATGAGGGCTGCGGCTTCGCCATTGTCAAATATGGTCCTGATGCCATTGGTGGTGGCGATGAGGGTGGTATCAGTACTGTGGTTGCTGCAGAACCTGGATTGGGACGGGTCCAGAGTGTTGTTCTCCTCGAGGAAACGGGTCAGTTGTTTGTTGACAATTTTCTCTATGACTTTTGCCAGGAAGGGGAGCAGGGAGATGGTCTGGAAGTTCTTGAGGTCCTTTGGGTCCGCCTTGGGTTTCTTGAGGTGGGCATTGATTTCTGCATGTTTCTAGCTCTCTGGGAAGGTGGCGGTCTCAAAGGAACTGTTGATGATCTTCCGGAGTTGGGGTGCGATGACAGAGCTTGCTTTGTTGAGGATGTGGTGGGGGCAGGGTTCGGATGGTGAGCCAGAGTGGATGGTGTTCATGATTTCAATGGTGTCCATGATTTAGATGGTGTAGTTGTCGTTGACGTGGGTCCAGGAGAGTCGGGGGCTGGTGGGTGGTGAGTCTGTGGTTGGCGGGAGGTATGAGTACTGAAGCTGTCATGGATGTCTGCAATCTTGCGGTAGAAGAAGGTGACTCTCCTGGACTTGGCAAAGGACCAAACAAATCTGGAGGTTAATTCATTTAGTAGTTGAAACCAGCAGGCCTCAAATTCGAGCGGGATTGCCTGGAAGAAATATAGGACTTTAGGGAGAAAAAGCATTTTAATAATGTTACAGCGTCAGACAATTGACAGATGTAATTTATTCAATTGCCGGAATTCACTTTTAGCCTTCCCAATAACTGGGGCTACATTCTCCGCCACGATTAGATCAATATTAGCTGTAATAGTAACCCCCTAATAACCTGCCCTCTCATCTATCCAAGTATCCTCAAACTGTGTATTACTATTAATCCTAATCTGGATGTTCCTGCAGTTCAGTAGCTAGCCTGAAAATTCCCCAAACACGAGCGCTTCCTGCTATGTCTCCTTTAGTGCCACTCCCGGATTCAGCGTAACAATGGCCACATCCTCTGCGTAAGCTAACACCTTTGTTTCCCAGCCTTGACAGCACATAGGTATGATTCAGTTATTACTCTGGAGCATACAGCGCAAAGGGTCAATGGAGAGAGCAAAAAAAGGGGGGAACAAGGTTCCCCCCTGCCTTGTGCCACGATAGATCTGGAACAAGCTTGAGCAGCTGCCCATCATCCGTGCCGTGGGCTCAGCATAAACAGCCTGTACTGCTGAATAAAATTTGGCCTGATTCCCAACTAGCACATCACATGCCACAGATATCTCCTGGAGACCCTTTCTAACGCTTTTTCTGCATCCCCGGAGGCTGCAGCGGCATCTAAGAGCGTGAGTACTCTACGGATGTGATCAGAGGTCCCCCTTCCAGAAGGAAACTCATGTTGCCATGGCAAGATAATCTTGCCATTTATTTGGCTAAGCCTTGAAGCCAGAACCTTATAGTAAACGGTCAAATGGCTATTTATCAAAGTTATGGATCTATAAAACCCAGTTTCTTGAGGGGGTTTCCCCTTTTAAGAAAGACCACAATATTGGCTGATGCCCACAATGCTGGGACAAACTGTTTCTTTTGTATCCCCAAAAATAAATCAATGAGGTTAGGGCCAGTTCTGTTGGAAAGGACTTTATAAACTTTGAGCAGGGTTTGGTCAGGACTGCAGCTTTCCCAGGAGTCGAATTACTAAAATCTGCTAGATTTTCTTCCCCAGTCATAGGGGTGTCCAAAAACTCCAGATCTTCTCCTAGATTATTTACTGATAATTATTCTGTTGACTGACCTTATCAGTCACCTTTTGACTGTTATCATGATACAGCCCCTGGTAGTATGACCTGAACACCTCCCTGATTTCATTACAGGATGTCACAAAGTTTTTCTGGTCTTCCCTAATTTTGGTTATCTCTGCTGGGCTCTGCTTCTGTCTGGTTCGCCTCGGGAAAGGTGACCCACCCATTAACTATATTTGTGACATTCTTGCTTCCAGACGTGGAACATTTCGTCCGCTTTCTTACAGAGATATCATTGATTGCTGCCCTGGCCAGGCCCACCTTCTGCTCTGCATTATCCGATATCACCCCCCCCCCCTCCCCCCCCAAACTACTGCAGATACTAGTTGGGCCTGTGCTTCTGCTAATTTCTTGTATAGTCCCGTAAGTAGTTTTGATTGCTTCTTTTCTCGATTGAAGCTGAAGCTTAGAGTCTCGCCCCTTACTCCGGCCTTGAAGGCATCCCAGACTATTTAGGTTGAGGCGCTCCCCCTACTTAATTGAAACTGTTCCTGTATCCAGCTATTTATGTGCTGAATATATTCCTCATCTTTCAACAACACTCTCTCGAAGGGCCAGTTATAATGGGCCCTTTCCATCTGGGACTCTACCTGAATCTCTAATACTAACGGATTATGATAGACATAACCTGGGAATATTTTTTTATCTTGCAGCTCTGATTCAGATGATGGGAGATCAAAAAGTAGTCAGGTGGCAAATGTTTTTTGTGAGGAGCTGAAAAATAACTGTAAAATAAGTGTAAAGTGTGAGTGAAAAATAAGTGTAGCCAGGGTCTGGAGCCATTAATTTATACCATACATCGGTCAGGTCATGATCCCCTCCAAGATGGAGTAAGGACAGTAAAGCTTGACACATTATTGATTTGATTAGGAAGCAATCCTTAGTCACTAAACCATGGCAGTGGAATTGCCATGGGGTTCTTAAGGACAATTTTAAAGATTCAGGCTAAACGCGAGTGGCAGTGTCTTTTGGGGATTCTTTCCAAAACTAATTATCATTCCAAACAAAAGGGTGAAGGACAATGTGTGAGATTAGGGAGATTGACGTGAAGCCAAAAGCATGATTTTAGAATGAAGGGTCACGTGTATTAACCCGTTAAGTGCGTGGTGCTGGTCATGACCAGTGGCGACACCAGGGAGGGGATTAGAAAATCCTGGGGTGTGTCGCACCCAAGGATTTTTTGTTTTTAAACCCTTGGGAGACACGGAAGCTCTTCCATGTCTCCCCCCGCCTCCCACCTGCCCCATGACATCAGTGTTCTTTCCATCGGAGCAGGAAGTGGCCGTAGCACTTCCTGCTCCGATGGGGAAAACGGCCCCAAACGGCCTTCCCCACGTTTGGGAAGGCCTCGTATGAAAGGGGAGACTCTCCTCTTTCATACAAGGGTTTCCTGAATGCGTTTCCTGGCCCTCGAGGGCCAGGAAATGCCGCAAGACACCAGGGATTTCACTTGGGGGGGTCGGCCCCCTTCAGAAAATATATGTTCGATGGCATCTGTCGCTGGAGATACACATGTTGTGCATAGCCCGCCATCTGGTGTTGGGTCGGAGTGTTACAAGTTGTTTTTCTTCAAAGAAGTCTTTCGAGTCACGGGACCGAGTGACTCCTCCTCTTCGTCTCCATTGCGCATGGGCGTCGACTCCATCCTCGATTGTTTTCTTTCCGCCATCGGGTTCGGACGTGTTCCTGTCGCTCCGAGTTTCGGAACGGAAAGTTAGCTATCTATCGGAAGATTACGTCGGTATTGTTGCGTTCGGGATCGGCTTAGATTGAATCGACACCGCATCGAAGATCAAAGAGCTCCGGTGCCCTTCGGGGTAGCTTCCGATCCCCCGTCGGGGCCTGGTCGGCCCGACCGCGTGTACCACAACGCTGATGGAACGGACCCCGTTCCGTTTCTGTCCCAAATGCCACAACAAATACCCGTATACAGACCAACATTTGGTCTGTAACCTGTGCTTGTCGCCTGAGCACAGCGAAGAGACTTGCGAGGCCTGTCGTGCGTTCCGGTCCCGAAAGACACTTCGTGACCGTCGAGCCAGAAGACTTCAGATGGCGTCCACGCCGACAGCGCACCGAGAGTTCGAGGAACAAGAGGAAGAAGAAACCTTCTCGATCCACGAATCGGACTCCGAGGAATTAGACAATCCAAGAACTGTGAGTAAGACGTCGAAGAAACAAAAGAAAAGTGATAAGGCCCAGGGGACGCCACTGCCACCAGGCCATGGCTCGACCCATAAAGTCGGTGACTGACCATCGGCACCGAAAAAGGTCGATACAGTGCCAAGATCGTCCGACTCCGGTCGAGACACCGGCACGCAGCCTTCTCGGGACCGAGAAAGGGCTGCTGAAAAGGATCGACGCCGAGATAGCGGTGCCGAAACGGCTCGACGCCGAGACAGCGGCACCGAGGAAGATCGACGCCGAGAGGCTTCGACTCTAAAAAAGAAGAAGGTCACCTCGGAGCCGAAAAGGCATACAGACAGGTTTCGGTGCCGTAACGACCCGCAACCGACCCAGTTACCGGTTCCTATTCAGAGGAGCAGTCCTTGTCCTCTCAGATGCGAAAGCATAGATTTGAGGGAGAGTTGCAATCCGCCGAAGTGGACCATATGCAGAAACGTATTTTCATACAGGAAGGGACAGGGAAAATAAGCACCCTTCCCCCTATTAGGAGAAAAAGGAGACTGGAGTTTCAGACAGACCAAGCACCACAAACAAAAATGGTGAAAAAGGTAACTCCGCCACCCTCTCCTCCACCTGTAACTAACATTTCGCCAGCACAAACTCCATCACATTCCCCGGCTCACACCACCGTGAGCCAAGGTGACCAGGACCAAGACGCTTGGGACTTATACGACGCCCCAGTGTCGGACAACAGTCCAGAGGAGTATCCCACAAAGCCCTCACCACCAGAAGACGGCACAGCTTATTCACAAGTGGCGGCTAGAGCGGCAGAGTTCCACAACGTAAACCTCCACTCAGAACCAGTCGAGGATGACTTCTTATTCAACACCCTCTCATCCACCCACAGCTCCTACCAAAGCCTGCCTATGCTCCCAGGATTGCTTCGGCACGCAAAGGAAATCTTCAAGGAGCCGGTCAAAAGTAGGGCAATCACACCAAGGGTTGAAAAGAAATACAAAGCGCCTCCCACAGACCCTGTTTTCATCACCACACAGCTGCCACCAGATTCTGTCGTAGTAGGAGCAGCTCGCAAGAGAGCCAACTCCCACACATCTGGGGATGCACCACCCCCAGATAAAGAGAGCCGCAAGTTCGATGCAGCCGGAAAGAGAGTCGCAGTACAGGCTGCAAACCAGTGGCGCATCGCTTACTCTCAAGCACTACTTGCACGCTATGACAGAGCCCATTGGGACGAGATGCAACACCTCATTGAGCATCTACCCAAGGAACTACAAAACAGGGCGAAACAGGTGGTTGAGGAAGGACAGAACATATCTAATAATCAGATACGCTCCTCTATGGACGCAGCAGACCCAGCTGCAAGGACAATTAACACATCTGTGACTATAAGAAGGCACGTATGGCTACGAACGTCTGGTTTTAAACCAGAGATAAAGCAGGCAGTGCTCAATATGCCCTTCAATGAGAAACAACTGTTCGGACCAGAGGTGGACACGGCAATTGAGAAACTGAAAAAGGACACTGACACTGCTAAAGCCATGGGCGCACTCTACTCCCCGCAGAGCAGAGGCACTTACAGCACCTTCCGCAAGACAACCTTTAGAGGGGGGTTTCGGGGTCAGGCCACACAAGCCAGCACCTCACAGGCAACACCGTCCAGCTACCAGGGACAGTACAGGGGAGGTTTTTGGGGCCAATATAGAGGGGGACAATTCCCTAGGAATAGGGGAAAATTTCAAAGCCCCAAAACCCCTACAACCAAGCAGTGACTCACATGTCACTCATCCCCTCCACACAACACCAGTGGGGGGAAGAATAGGTCATTACTACCAAGCATGGAAAGAAATAACTACAGACACTTGGGTCTTAGCAATTATCCAACATGGTTATTGCATAGAATTTCTACAAATCCCTCCAAACATACCACCAAAAGCACAGAATTTATCGAAACAACATTCCGACCTTCTAGAAATAGAAGTCCAAGCATTATTGCAAAAAATGCAATCGAACTAGTACCAAAGTCACAAATAAACACAGGAGTTTATTCACTCTACTTCTTAATACCGAAAAAGGACAAAACACTGAGACCAATCCTAGACCTCAGAATACTAAACACCTACATCAAATCAGATCACTTTCACATGGTCACGCTACAAGAAGTGTTACCATTGCTAAAACTACAGGACTACATGACAACCTTAGACCTCAAAGACGCGTATTTCCATATACCAATACATCAGTCGCACAGGAAATACCTAAGGTTTGTATTCAAAGGAATACATTACCAGTTCAAAGTATTGCCGTTTGGTTTAACAACCGCACCAAGAGTCTTTACAAAATGTCTAGCAGTAGTGGCTGCACACATCAGAAGGCAGCAAATACACGTATTCCCGTATCTAGACTACTGGCTAATCAAGACCAACTCACTGACAAGGTGCTCTCACCACACAAATCAGGTCATACAAAACCTCTACAAACTTGGTTTCACCGTCAACTTTGCAAAATCACACATTCTGCCTTGCAAGGTACAACAATACCTAGGAGCCATAATAGACACAACAAAAGGACTATCCACTCCAAGTCCACAAAGAATCCAAAATTTCAACAATATCATACGACGCATGTACCCAACACAAAAAGTACAAGCAAAAATGATATTACAACTCCTAGGCATGATGTCCTCATGCATAGCCATTGTCCCGAACGCAAGACTGCACATGAGGCCCTTACAACAGTGCCTAGCATCACAATGGTCACAAGCACAGGGTCACCTTTTAGATCTGGTGTTGATAGACCGGCAAACATATCTCTCGCTTCTATGGTGGAACAGTATAAATTTAAACAAAGGGCGGCCTTTCCAAGACCCAGTGCCACATTACGTAATAACGACAGATGCTTCCATGACGGGGTGGGGAGCACACCTCGATCAACACAGCATACAAGGACAATGGAACGTTCATCAATCAAAACTGCATATAAATCACCTGGAACTGCTAGCAGTTTTTCAAGCACTAAAGGCTTTCCAACCAATCATAACTCACAAATACATTCTTGTCAAAACAGACAACATGACAACAATGTATTATCTAAACAAACAGGGGGGGACACACTCAACGCAGTTGAACCTTCTAGCACAGAAGATATGGCGATGGGCAATTCACAACCACATTCGCCTAATAGCACAGTTTATTCCAGGGATCCAGAATCAACTTGCAGACAATCTCTCTCGAGATCACCAACAGGTCCACAAATGGGAAATTCACCCCCAAATTCTAAACACTTACTTCAGACTTTGGGGAACGCCTCAAATAGACTTGTTTGCAACAAAAGAGAACGCAAAATGCCAAAACTTCGCATCCAGATACCCACACAGGCAGTCCCAGGGCAATGCCCTAAGAATGAACTGGTCAGGGATATTTGCATACGCTTTTCCCCCTCTCCCTCTCCTTCCTTATCTAGTAAACAAATTGAGTCAAAACAAACTCAAACTCATATTGATAGCACCAACTTGGGCAAGGCAACCCTGGTACACAACACTGCTAGACCTATCAGTAGTACCCCACATCAAATTGCCCAACAGGCCAGATCTGTTAACACAACACAACCAACAGATCAGGCATCCAGATCCAGCATCGCTGAATCTAGCAATCTGGCTCCTGAAATCCTAGAATTCGGACACTTAGAACTTACCCAAGAATGTATGGAAGTCATAAAGCAAGCCAGAAGGCCATCCACTAGGCACTGCTATGCAAGCAAATGGAAGAGGTTTGTTTGCTACTGCCATCATAATCAGATCCATCCATTACACGCATCTCCAAAGGATGTAGTGGGTTACTTGCTACACTTACAAAAATCTAACCTAGCTTTCTCTTCCATTAAAATACACCTTGCGGCAATATCTGCATACCTGCAGGTTACCTATTCAACTTCACTATATAGGATACCAGTCATTAAGGCATTTATGGAAGGCCTTAAAAGAATTATACCACCAAGGACACCACCCGTTCCTTCATGGAACCTCAATGTTGTCCTAACAAGACTCATGGGTCCACCTTTCGAATCCATGCACTCTTGCGAAATACAGTTCCTAACCTGGAAAGTTGCATTTCTCATCGCCATCACATCTCTACGAAGAGTAAGCGAAATTCAAGCGTTTACAATACAAGAACCTTTTATCCAACTACACAAAAATAAGGTAGTCCTAAGGACTAATCCTAAATTTTTACCAAAGGTTATTTCACCGTTCCACCTAAATCAAACGGTAGAACTACCAGTGTTCTTCCCACAGCCAGATTCCGTAGCTGAGAGGGCACTACATACATTAGATGTCAAAAGAGCATTAATGTACTACATTGACAGAACAAAAAACATCAGGAAAACTAAACAACTATTTATTGCATTCCAAAAACCTCATGCAGGAAACCCAATATCAAAACAAGGTATAGCCAGATGGATAGTTAAGTGCATCCAAATCTGCTACCTTAAAGCAAAACGACAGCTGCCCATTACACCAAGGGCACACTCAACCAGAAAGAAAGGTGCTACCATGGCCTTTCTAGGAAATATTCCAATGAACGAAATATGTAAGGCAGCCACATGGTCTACGCCTCACACGTTCACCAAGCACTACTGTATAGACGTGCTATCCGCACAACAAGCCACAGTAGGTCAAGCCGTGTTAAGAACCTTATTTCAAACTACTTCCACTCCTACAGGCTGAGCCACCGCTTTTGGGGAGATAACTGCTTACTAGTCTATGCACAACATGTGTATCTCCAGCGACAGATGCCATCGAACTGAAAATGTCACTTACCCAGTGTACATCTGTTCGTGGCATCAGTCGCTGAAGATTCACATGTGCCCACCCGCCTCCCCGGGAGCCTGTAGCAGTTCGGAAGTTAGCTTAAGCTCTGTACATTTGTAAATATATTATTTAAACCTTTAATAGGTACATACTTAGTCACTCCATTGCATGGGCACTGTTACTACAACACAACTCCTACCTCACCCTCTGCGGGGAAAACAATCGAAGATGGAGTCGACGCCCATGCGCAATGGAGACGAAGAGGAGGAGTCACTCGGTCCCGTGACTCGAAAGACTTCTTCGAAGAAAAACAACTTGTAACACTCCGACCCAACACCAGATGGCGGGCTATGCACAACATGTGAATCTTCAGCGACTGATGCCACGAACAGATGTACACTGGGTAAGTGACATTTTCAATATAGATATATCAATCCATGTAGATAGATGTATCTATCTACATGGATATATCTATAGATATATAGAGATCTATATATATCTATAGATATATCCATGTAGATAGATATATCTATATAAAGATATATATATATATATATATATCACTTTTGTCAATGCATGTGTGGTTTCCCTGGGGGCTGCGATCGGCCCCCAGGAAAACCACACCCACCCACATATAAAAGTGATTAAAATATACATCTTATATGTATATATATATATATATATATATTTGCCACCAGTTGTCTTGCAGTTGCAACTTGCGTCTTCAAAGCAGTGCACATACTTCAACTGACGCATTTCAACTGTAGCTTTTAGGGAGCAATAAAAAAGTCAAGTAAGTCTTGTGATTATGTTTCTGCTACAAAAGGATCAGACTTTTGTCTAGTGGCAGTTTTAGTGCCATAAAGAAGCGCAGAAGGTTTATATGCCTACTGCAAAGAGCAAATCTGTATTTTATGTAAATAGCTGAGTGCATTAGTAAAGTCAGCCACTACCTGCACTATAATACAAATGAAATGTATGTACGGGGTAGGGGGTGGCTATGGAGAGATGAAGACCACGTTTTGTGAGTGGTAATGAGGGAATCCGAGGAGGAGGACATGGGAGTGGGAGCACCAATAATGACTGTTGGACTAGGCGCAGGAGGTGCTAAAGACTGTGACGAATGGTATGTGACAAGGTGTTTGAGTGTCTTGAAAGAAAGTGCTGATTGAGGGAAGAAGCGCAGGTAAGGTGGCCTTTACTGTTGCACGTATCACACACACACACACGCCAGCAATTTTGTGACTGTCTATGTAGGCTAGTGTTTTAGAGCAACAGTTTAGCCAATAGCAGAGATGGCATCTTGATGGATGACTGATGCTGACGTCACTCGGGTTATAGAGGACAGCTCTGACATAGGATCAGAGGCAGAGACAGCAGATACTCAGAAAGCATCTGAGGGATAGGACAATGGCGCAGACTCTGGGAGTGATTTTTCAGTTAGAGGAATCCCATTAGATAACTCCTTCCAGTAAATTGTGAGGGAGGTGATGAGGGCAGTCCTGTTGTCCCTTCGCAAGCAGTCTGTGCAACAGGGCAATAGTGGGTTAGCCCAACCCAGAGAGCAGGTGAATGCGGGGGCAAGCACAGAGAGGGTGCTCTCTTGGGAGCTCCCGAATTTAGTTCAGCCCCAAATTCCAATGCCCAAATTGTATTGTGCAGACATCAAAATTATCAAAAAACAAACTGGTTTTGTAAGGCAGGCACCTGTGTTTTTGGTCCTGGGTTCGGCGGCTATATAGGGAAACATACTAAACCCAAACATTTCTGGAAACTAGGCATCCGGGGGAGTCCACAGAGGTGTGACTTGTGTGGCTTCCCCATAGTTTTCTTACCCAGAATACCCTGCAAAGCTGAAATGTTGAATAAAAACTCTATTTTTCTTACATTTCTGTCACACAAACTACAGGAATATGCTGCGATCCACAAAATTCCTACCACCCAGTGATTCTTCACCTGTCTTGATAAAAACACTACCCCACTTGAGTGCCTATACCTAGTGCCTGCGTAAGGAATGGATCACCCCAGGGCCAACAGTTGCCTCATGTAAGTACCAACATTGACTGTTGTGTGATCTATTCCTGTCGCGGGCACTAGGCCTATCCACACAAGTGAGGTACCATTTTTATCAGGAGACTTGGAGGAATGCTGGGTGGAAGGACATTTGTGGCTCCTCTCAGATTCCAGAACTTTCTTTCACCGAAATGTGAGGAAAAAGTGTTTTTTTGGCCACATTTTGAGGTTTGCAAAGGATTCTGGGTAACAGAACCTGATCAGAGCCCCACAAGTCAGCCCATCCTTGATTCCCCTGGGTGTCTAGTTTTCAAAAATGTGCAGGTTTGGTAGGTTTCCCTAGGTGCCGGGTGAGCTAGAGGCCAAAATCTACAGCTAGGCACTTTGCAAAAAACACGTCAGATTTCATTGTAAAAATGTTATGTGTCCATGTTGCCTTTTCTGTCGCGAGCATTAGTCCTACCCACGCAAGTGAGGTACCATTTTTATCGGGAGACTTGGGGGAACACAACAAGTGTTATTGCCCATTGTCTTTCTCTACATTTTCTCCTTCCAAATGTAAGACAGTGTGTAAAAAAGACGTCTATTTGAGAAATGGCCTGTAATTCACATGCTAGTTTGGGCACCCCAGAATTCAGAGTTGGGCAAATAACCACTGCTGCTCAATACCTTATCTTATGCCCATTTTGGAAATACAAAGGTTTTCTTGATTCCTATTTTTCACTCTTTATATTTCAGCAAATGAATTGCTGTATACCCGGTATAGAATGAAAACCCATTGCAAGGGGCAGCTCATTTATGGCCTCTGGGTACCTAGGGATCTTGATGAACCTACAAGCCCTATATATCCCTGCAACCAGAGGAGTCCAGCACACGTAACGGTATATTGCTTTAAAAAATCTGACATTGCAGGAAAAAGTTACAGAGTAAAACGTGGAGAAAAATTGCTGTTTTTTTCAGCTCAATTTCAATATTGTTTTATTTCAGCTGTTATTTTCTGTATGAAAACCTTTTAGGATCTACACAAATGACCCCTTGCTGAATTCAGAATTTTGTCTACTTTTCACTTAGCTTTCCGGGATCCAGTGTTGATTTCACACCCATTCCTGAAACTAACTGAAAGGAGAATGAAAGTACCAAAAATAGTAAAAATTAAGTATGTCCCAGTAAAATGCCAAAATAATGTTGAAAAATGTGGTCTTCTGATTCAACTCTGCCTGTATCTGAAAGCTGGAAAGATGGTGACTTTAGCACCGCAAACCCTTTGTTGGTGCCATTTCCAGGGAAAAAAAACACAAGCCTTCTTCGGCAGCCCTTTTCCCCCCATTTTTTCCAGTTTGTTTAAAAAAAAAACTAAATTTTCGCTGTATTTTGGCTAATTTCTTGGTCTCCTCCAGGGGAACCCAGAAACTCTGGGTATCTTTAGAATCCCTAGTATGTTGGAAAAAAAGGACACAAATTTGGCGTGGATAGCTTATGTGGACAAAAAGTTAAGGCCTAAGCGCGAACTACCCCAAATAACCGAAAAAGGGCTCAGCACCTTGGGGGGGGGGGGGGGGGGGGGGGGAGGCCCAGCAGCTAAGAGGTTAAAACATCATTAGTTCCTTTGCTGACAACACTATCTAAATTAACCAGATTCTGTTGTGAACAATGGAATGTTGGTGGAGGAGTGATAAACAGGGAGGCTGGGGAGCAGGAGGTGCACGGCAGATAGTCATCCTTTGCTTGCTGTCATGTATGTTATGCATCAGGTATAGACATTGCCAATGTACCACATTAGAACAAAGGTATGATGAGGCTGACGAAGCATGCAATATATTTATTGCAAGAGGCACGGCTGAAGAAGTGTCAGAATTTGAATTTCTAATCTTCAAGATATGTTAACACATTGAGATCATAACAGTACTCCTTGCCTCTTAATATGAACAGGCATTTGCAATGCAATGGGTTTAGCGTTTGTTCGAGTTAGTGCTATCACTGCTGTAAATTCCTAACTGGACTTCTCTTCCCACATAAATTGAAAATGAAAAGTAAAACAGTTGACATAAGCAAGCCGATTCAAAGCGCCACGGCCAGCATGAGCGCTAAGGAGAGACACAGAAAAGGAAAAAGAAGTTTGCTTGCAGTCAAAAGTATCTGCAAAAGTGCAATTAGCCATGTAACAGGATCAGTGTGCAAGGTTGTAACAAAGCCGCCCTAAGGAGGGACAAACGTAAAGCATTTACCAATGATGATAAAGTTTTTTGAAAGGCAAGCCCATGAACGAGTGATAGTGATGGGCTTGCGGTAGGTGTCGTTAGAATTCCACAGATAGATAACAACAGGTCAGAGAACTTGTTCGCTCGACCTAAAACAGCGATTCTCTTAAGAGAAGGGTAAGTGTTTCTAAACGGTGGGACATTTTCTTTTGAAATCAAGCACCAAAACCGAAATCCAGAACTAAGCAGTAACATTAAACTGAACAAAATGTACACAAAATAGAGAGTAGACATTATGGGTGTAGGCTAGGAGTGAGAATAGAATGAATGCTTAAATAATATGCTGCAGTTCCCTAATTAATACAGAGAATAGCGTTATTGTGCTTCACCAGTCGTATTTTGGGTGTTAGAATGGGCAAAAATAATGAATTAGAAATCAGTAATTGAAGCAGTCTTTAACAATTAAAACACAAGTGTGCCCTACTAAGCATATGAAAGTTGAGTAGGGAACTGCACAGTAGTGCACATAGCATTGGGAGGAAAGCCCCTCCCGGACAGTCATTTGTGCGTGGCTTATAACTAGACTCACCCTTTTCAGTGGCTTGAAATTACACTTTTATTTATAAGTCATAAGAAATGAGCAAGTTAAGTGCTGCTTAGTGCCAAATACAAGCCTTTTTGTATGGTTAAGGATCGCCCACACCCAGTGTGTTATTTTTTATTTTTTCTTCTCCTATTTATAGACAATCTCTTTTTGAGCAATCTCCATTTCAGAAAATACCTTAGCTGTAAAATCCAATTTCCCTCTCCTGTTTAAAAAAAAATGGTTTTTAGACTAATAGCTTAAGAAATCTTTTTTGAATGACTCTCTTTCTTTTTGTAAATTTCATATTCCTTCACCTTCCCAACAAGCTGTGTGAGAAAACAGGGCTGATTGCAGAAGCCCCCTGCCTTTTTGACCCCATTTTTCACTTTTTGCTGGTGTTTTACTGACTCTAATGGTGCCCTGGGTACTGCTAACCAGTCCCAGGGCCTGTGCTCTGTATAAAATGAGTATGCAAATTAGACTAATTATACTTGGCTAAGTCAACCTTACCTATAAGTCCCTAGTATATGGTAGGGCATGTAGGCTTAGGGACCCCAGCATAGGTGGTGCCCCCATATGTGCCCTGCAGAGGTGCCCAGTGCCATTTTAAAAGCAGGCCCACCTTTCTGGCTGCTTTTTAAATTAAATTTACATGCAAATTCGACTTTGGAACTAAAAGTAGTTCCAAAGTCTTAAACTACCTTATTTCTACATATAGGTCACCCCTAAGGTGTGTCCTAGGTGCCCCTAGGGCTGGGTGCCTTGTAACTATAAGCAGGGACCTTATAAAAATAGTTTTATAAGCCCTGGAGAGGTAAAACAGCACCATTCGTTTTTCAATCATTGTAGTGAATGGCCTCCATAGGCTAGAATGGGGAGACTTTATTTTAATTTCTAAAGTCCCTTTAAGTATCAGATACATTACGTTTGGTATCAAAGTAATTGTTATAATAAATCCCACAACTTACTATTGTTGGATTTAATATAACTTGTTCAGGTAAAGAGTTTTACACTTTACCTGAAAAGTTGCCAACTTCAGCCCTGCAGTGTTTTGTTGCTTTGCTCTGATTGGCCATCATTCCTTGATGAGGTGTGAAGTGGCCTGGCTCAACGCAAAGAGATGTGCCTGAGGGAGGACATTTTCCCTCAGCAGATGGGGAAGCAGGAAGGAGAGAGGGCTGCCAAACTGGTCTTCAAAGGCAGGGAAGGATATTTGGAGCAACCCCGCACCTCACTCACATCCTGCAAACCCAGACAATTAGGTGCCCCCCTGATTAGATTAGGAGCGGGCAGGAGAATGGTTTGTTTAAGATTTTTAGCCGCACCAGTGGGTGGGCTCAGCCAGGCGTAACCTCCAAAAATCAGTTTCAGCCATGATGGATTTTTGAGGAATGTTGCTCCCTGGGATTGATTTTTGCCACACTTCCCAGGAAGTGGTCATCACAGGGGGAAGAACCCTACACCTGATCGGGGAACCAGGACCCCCCTGTTTTTCACCCAGGACCAAGGATAAAACTAGCAGACCTGCACCCACACCTGAGATCCCTACCAGATTCCAACAAGGAAGAACTACAGAAGAAGAAGTACTGCCCTGCCGGATCCCTGACCTGCAACTGGACACTGCACTCTGGAGGACTGCACCAGCTTGGGCTTCACCACAAGAAGGACTTTGCCTGGCTTCAACTGGTTCAAGGAGGGACTCCCTGTTTGCTGCAGGTGAACAATTGCTAACCAGAGTCCCCTGCACCAAGTCCTGAAGAAACTGACCAGCTGACCTCTGTCCAGTGGCCAAATTGGAGTTTGCGCCAGGTGCATTCCGGGAGTTGTAGTCCGCATCCTCAAGGAGCATCCCAGAGCTTCTGGAACCTTGGGTTGAGCTGTGGACCTCAAAAGAACCTTACAAGAACATCTTGGAGAAGATCCAGAAGTTTGCAGAACTTCTGGAAAAAAGCTCTATAAAGGGAGAGTGCAGCAACTCTAGCCGGCTTGCCTCTGCTGCGACCCGGCCTGACTTGCAGGTTCATCCCGGTGAAGAAAATCTCCAAAGTTTTCAAAATCTCCAAAAGTGACTACGTCCGAACATAGGAAGTTGACTGGGACCTCCAGGTCAGTGTATCCGAAGAGGGCTCCAGGGACATCGGATCAAGATTCAGGTTTGCCCCAGTCGAAGGATTTTCATCTCGAAAAAACGACTAAGTCCAAAGGTCAAAATCTCCACCGAGAGCTACTGCAACGCTTATCCGAGGAAGAGTCCCAGGAGGTCAGATTGGACTGGCGACTTGGTCCTGCTGAAGAAAATCTCCAGAAAAACTACATAAGTCTGAAGGTAAACTTTAGACCGAGGCCTCCAGAGAGCTTTAGCCGAGCAGGGCTCCTTCGCTGTCGGCCTCAGACTTTGACTTTGCCCCGGTCAAGGTGCGACCAGATGACCAGATTGACGCTATTCGTTCTAAGCGCTAAAAAGCATTAATTCTTTCAAAATGCATATCTCCGGTTCCCCTTATCTGATTTTAATCATTTTGGTGTCATTTTAAAGATAAAAATGTAAACTATTTTTATAAATTGGTGTTGGATTTTTATTATGTTGTGTTTTTTACTTATTTACTGTTTTGTGATTTTTAAATGCTTTACACATGTCTCCTAAGTTAAGCATTGTCGCTCATTGCCAAGCTACCAAGGTTCAGCTGGGTTTAATTTATTGAAACCTAACTGGACCTAAGTGGAGGTTAGTGGCCTATTGCTAAGTGTAGGTACTTACGTGCCCCTACTAATAACCCATTTTCCAACAAGCTGTCTCCCTATTCACTCCTCCAACAGAGGTTGCAACTCGTTGAACTATTTCTGATCTTGGTGTCATTCGGCAAAAAAGTGATGCATTCTGTGACTCCCACACCAACAGTCAGGTGGACACCGACATGGAGAATAGGAGCTATGCCTGTTTTGTCAAAATTTAACCTCAGGAGTTTAGTTATGAAGGCAATAAAAATGATATCAGCTTCTTGAAGCTGTTTTCGGTTGGTGGAGGCGCACTACTATCTGCAGGTTTTTTATCAGTGTATTCTTTCAACCCTAGCCTGGGCCGAATCCTTGCAGCCCCAGTCGCCCTTCTCTGTTAATAGGCAAATGTAGATAAGGGGAAGGCTATGGGGACAAACAGTGCTAGCATTGCAAGTATACCTAAGGAATATCATTGTTGTTGAGGCCTGCTGGTCTAAGACCTAGCTTGAAGGTGTGGACCAGAGAAAGGAGGGCCACTCCATGAGGCCACGGAAAATTGTCTAACATGCCCAAGGTCCAAGGTAGAAAGAACAAATGATGAACCGAATGCTGAACGATGCAAACATTCCCCCTCAGTCACAGAAATTTGGGTTTAATCCATTGTTTATTTGCCCACCATGCTACCCCATTTTGGAACCAGACGTATTACAAATATGTAATGTCAGCCGCGAAATAGACCCTCAACTTTTCATATGGAGTCTGGTTGATCACATGGGTCCAATTCTCATTTATATTTATCCAAGAATTACTTTTGTGGAGAAATGACTATTGAATGGCAGTGCTACAGTATGTCAAATCAAACTTCAGCTTGTTTTTTTAGCAGAATCAGCTTGTTAGATATCATATTAGTGATATCAACTAGGGCTATCACATTTATGAAAAGTGTCTTATAGTGCAGAGCAGTTAGCAGAATCTGCTCATTTTCCTCTCACACATGGATTCCTTTACACCCTGGTTTAAGCTCAAGTAAACCAGTATTGCCTGCTTAAGATCTGTAACAGTTTGCATGATGTCACTCCATTGATTCTGTCAACCACGGACTTTGTTGCACACACCCATGGACAACACACATATTCCTCTTGCATAGAGATCTTGATTAAGCTGAGGCGTATGGTGCACCATGAATTCTATTGGACCACTTGGATGCTAGTTCTGAGTTGTAGGAATGTACCCTCTTTCGTGGCATGGTTACTCCCATTTTCTGCCTGTTGTCAGTGTGTTTGAGTGTGTTCACTGGGAACCTGCTAACCAGGACCCCAGTGATTATGCTCTCTTCCTTCTAACTTGGTAACTTGGTGACTTACACCCCACATTTGGCATACTGGTGCCCCCATGTAAGTCCCTAGTATATGTTACTAAGGTACCCAGGGCATTGGAGTACCTGGGGATCCCCATGGGCTGTACCGTGTGTTATGCCACCCATGGGGAGCCCATGCTTAGTGTATCTGCAGGCCTGCCATTGCACCCTGTGTGAAAGGGTACATGCACCCTTTTCACTTCAGATCACTGCACCAGGTCACTGTAAGTCACCCCTAGGCCAGGCCCTCATAGCCCAGAGGGCCCAGAGGGTGCAAGTACCTGTGTGTGACTGCACCCCTGCACTAGCAGAGGTGCCCCCACGTGTTCCAGTTCCATTTTCCTGGACTTCGTGAGTGGGGGGACGCCATTGTAGTACAACTAAATATGCTACAAAATACTATTTGTCAATAGGCCCCTCAGTTGCCTTCAGTGCAGCTGTCACTTAAAGCTGGACTTGAGATTTATGAAGCTGAAATATTTTTGAGGTGCAGTCTCTAACTTCCACTTTCCAACCCCGGTGCCTCTTAAGCATGGTAAAAGCTCCCAAAGCTAGCTCCTGTTGGCCAGATAGCTATTTTTAAGGTTGTAATTTGCAGCATCACCCATATCTCAGGTTATATAACAAACTCAGAATATGATGCTTAACTCTAATCTAATATGGATGGTTTAGTAAGTTGTCATAGTCACTTTTTTGTTACCAGCATATGTAAAAACCTTTATTAAAAACCTTTGTAATGTCTCCTTTTTGTTATCATTTTTCTTTAGGTGCGAATCGCGTCCGAGGGCATAAATGGAACAGTTGGTGGGAGCAAAGTAGCTACTGCAATATACATTGAAGCTATGCTTTCTCATCCGCTGTTTAAGGACCGAATGACTAAAGAGGATTTCAAGGTAAATAATATTTTGTTTATGGATAAGGGAATATTTGTTTCTTCCTGGAAGAAATAACCAAAAATGTGTATTTACTCCTATGGAAAGATGTTAATAAAGCATTAAGCTTGGCAGCCTTGTTATAATTTGTGAGGTTCCAGATAGTTGGTGTTCCTTTGTCAAGTTTTGTGTAAGTTTAAGAGGGAACAATTGAAATTGACTTAAAGTAAAAATACAGTTTAAAGCACCCCTTCGAGAGTTTTGACCAAAGAAAATTGTTGAAGTGGTGCCTTGTATTGGGAAATCCCAGTTAGTACGCTAGCTCTTCACGTGAACTAATGAGCCTTTGATTCTCAATATTAAAACATTAATTACACAGACAAATTGGATGTCCTGAAATCTGGGTATGGGTGAGTAGTTAGTATGGTATTTAGTAGTTAGTATGGGCCATATGTACGAACACATTTTCCCATTGACACAGAATGGGAAAAACCCTTTGCTACATCTGGCCCTATGTCTGTTCCTTACCACAGCCTCAGAGTATGGTATCCAACTGCCCCTGCTCTCTCGCTTCCATTACGAACCTTGTGTCTCCCTGTAGGAGGCTGGCCTGGTTTGTAGTGAGTACCAAGGGGTACTTACACTCTGCACCAGGTCCAGGTAGCCCTTATTAGTGTAGAAGAGGTGTCTAGCAGCTTAGGCTGATAGAAAAGGTAGCTTAGCAGAGTAGCATAGGCTGAACTAGGAGACATGCAAAGCTCCCACTATACCACTGGTGTCATATGCACAATATCATAAGAAAACACAATACACAGATATACTAAAAATAAAGGTACTTTATTTTTATGACAATTTGCCAAAAGTATCTCAGTGAGTACCCTCAGTATGAGGATAGCAAATATACACAAGATATATGTACACAATACCAAAAATATGCAGTAATAGCAATAGAAAGCAATGCAAGCAATGTACAGTCACAATAGATTGCAATGAGAGCACATAGGTATAGGGGCAACACAAACCATATACTCCAAAAGTGGAATGCAAACCACAAATGGACCCCAAACCTATGTGAGCTTGTAGCGGGTTGCTGGGACTGTAAGAAAACAGTGAGGGTTAGAAAAATAGCCCACCCCCAAGACCCTGAAAAGTAGGTGTAAAGTGCACCTAAGTTCCCCAGAGAGCACAGAAGTCGTGATAGGGGAATTCTGCAAGGAAGACCAACACCAGCAATGCAACAAAGGTGGATTTCCGGACGAGAGTACCTGTGGAACAAGGGGACCAAGTCCAAGTGTTGCGACAAAGTCGAGATTGGGCAGATGCCCAGGAAATGCCAGCTAAGGATGCAAAGAAGCTGCCACCGGATGGTAGAAGCTGTGGATTCTGCAAGAACTAAGAGGACTAGGAACTTCCCCTTTGGAGGATGGATGTTCCACGTCGTGAAGAAGCTTGCAGAGGTGTTCCCACGCAGAAAGACCGCAAACAAGCCTTGCTAGCTGCAAGGGTCGCCGTTAGGGTTTTTGGATGCTGCTGTGGCCCAGGAGGGACCAGGATGTCGCCAATTGCGTGAGGAGACAGAGGGGGCGCCCAGCAAGACAAGGAGCCCTCTCAGAAGCAGGCAGCACCCGCAGAAGTGCCGGAACAGGCACTACGAAGAGGAGTGAACCGGAGCTCACCCAAAGTCACAAAAGAAGATCCCACAACGCCGGAGGACAACTCAGGAGGTTGTGCACTGCAGGTTACAGTGTCGGGGACCCAGGCTTGGCTGTGCACAAAGGAAATCCTGGAAGAGTGCACATGAGCCGGAGCAGCTGCAAATCATGTGGTACCCAGCACTGCAGTCTAGCGTGGGGAGGCAAGGACTTACCTCCACCAAACTTCGACTGAAGAGTCACTGGACTGTGGGAGTTACTTGGACAGAGTTGCTGAGTTCCAGGGACCACGCTCGTCGTGCTGAGAGGGGACCCAGATGACCGGTGATGCAGTCTTTTGGTGCCTGCGGTTGCAGGGGGAAGATTCCGTCTACCCACAGGAGATTTCTTCGGAGCTTCTAGTGCAGAGAGGAGGCAAACTACCCCACCAGCATGCACCACCAGGAAAACAGTTGAGAAGGCGGCCGGATCAGCGATACAAGGTTGCAGTAGTCGTCTTTGCTACTTTGTTGCGATTTTGCAGGGGTCCAGAGCAGTCAGCGGTCGATTCCTTGGCAGAAGGTGAAGAGAGAGATGCAGAGGAACTCTGATGAGCTCTTGCATTCGTTATCTACAGAATTCCCCAAAGCAGAGACCCTAAATAGCCAGAAAAGGAGGTTTGGCTACCTAGGAAGGAGGAGAGGCTAGCAACACAGGTAAAAGCCTATCAGAAGGAGTCTCTGACGTCACCTGCTGGCCCTGGCCACTCAGAGCAGTCCAGTGTGCCAGCAGCACCTCTGTTTCCAAGATGGCAGAGGTCTGGAGCACACTGGAGGAGCTCTGGGCACCTCCCAGGGGAGGTGCAGGTCAGGGGAGTGGTCACTCCCCTTTCCTTTGTCCAGTTTCGCGCCAGAGCAGGGCTGGGGGATCCCTGAACCGGTGTAGACTGGCTTATGCAGAGATGGGCACCATCTGTGCCCATCAAAGCATTTCCAGAGGCTGGGGGAGGCTACTCCTCCCCAGCCCTGACACCTTTTTCCAAAGGGAGAGGGTGTAACACCCTCTCTCTGAGGAAGTCCTTTGTTCTGCCTTCCTGGGCCAAGCCTGGCTGGACCCCAGGCGGGCAGAAACCTGTCTGAGGGGTTGGCAGCAGCAGCAGCTGCAGTGAAACCCCGGGAAAGGTAGTTTGGCAGTACCTGGGTCTGTGCTAGAGACTCGGGGGATCATGGAATTGTCTCCCCAATGCCAGAATAGCATTGGGGTGACAATTCCATGATCTTAGACATGTTACATGGCCATGTTCAGAGTTACCATTGTGACTCTGTACATAGGTAGTGACCTATGTACAGTGCACGCGTGTAATGGTGTCCCCACACTCACAAAGTCCGGGGAATTTGCCCTGAACGATGTGGGGGCACCTTGGCTAGTGCCAGGGTTCCCACACACTAAGTAACTTAGCACCCAACCTTTACCAGGTAAAGGTTAAACATATAGGTGACTTATAAGTTACTTAAGTGCAGTGTAAAATGGCTGTGAAATAACGTGGACGTTATTTCACTCAGGCTGCAGTGGCAGGCCTGTGTAAGAATTGTCAGAGCTCCCTATGGGTGGCAAAAGAAATGCTGCAGCCCATAGGGATCTCCTGGAACCCCAATACCCTGGGTACCTCAGTACCATATACTAGGGAATTATAAGGGCGTTCCAGTATGCCAATGTGAATTGGTGAAATTGGTCACTAGCCTGTTAGTGACAATTTAGAAAGTAATGAGAGAGCATAACCACTGAGGTTCTGGTTAGCAGAGCCTCAGTGAGACAGTTAGTCATCACACAGGGAACACATACAGGGCACACTTATGAGCACTGGGGCCCTGGCTGGCAGGGTCCCAGTGACACATACAACTAAAACAACATATATACAGTGAAATATGGGGGTAACATGCCAGGCAAGATGGTACTTTCCTACACTCCCCAGCTGTTTTTCATGTGCAGGTACTACAGCTATGTGAACTCATTAAAACCACCGGTTGAGGATTAACTGTATAAAACTAGCACTATATCATAAGTGATATCAGCTGGCCCATATCTGAGTCCAGCTCACAATTTCCTCATCACCCCTCATCTTCCACATCAAATGCCTGTTCTACACCCACAGGATGTTTCTGCCAGTCCTGTAGTAGGTTAAAGGCTACTACAGGGTCCCAGAACAGGTATTATTACTATAAGCATCAGTTTTTTTCCCCCAGGGAATAACCTTGCCTCCTGTGCTTCAAGGTCTTAGACTACTTCCCTGGTGAACCTCTATTTTCCTTCTTCCCCTTCTCTTTTGCCTAACTGACGGATGGAACAGCAATGCCCACATTGAGTTAGACTTGAACAAACCCTTCTGTGCCTTTGTCCTTAATTCTCTTGCTGCTGCGACTCCCGGGAGGTCCATGATTGCCTTTTTTTACTCTTAGACAGGTCTTCCAGTACCAGATCTCATATAATGTCTGTGTGCTGCTTCTAGTTATAACTAAGCTGGACCCAACTGATTTTCAAGCCTGCTCTCTAAAAACAGTTTAAGGCCATCCCTTTTCCAGCTATCTCTGCAAAGCCAAAAATCCACCTCCTTGCTGCTCTCATTTAATTTTCATTTCTCTCCTTGCATATTGCTATTTCCTTTTTCTCCATTACCCGAGATTGATCAAACACCTTGATCGTTCAACTCTATGAGAGGATTCGCTGCATTCTGGAAGTGCTGTTTGCTTCTCTCCTTGTCTACTTTGGCTTCTGTCATGGTCTGTCTCTGAGTCCTTGTTTGGATGATAAGACTAGCCTGAGGGAGTATGAGCCTAAGACCTCTTCATTTTTATTCACTTGTTTGAGAGAGAAAAATATTCTCCTCAACTTTCGGAATTTTTAGCTCTCACATGCAAGACCTTTCCTTACTTTACATGAGGCTTAGAACCTGCAGCATCAGTTTCTTCTCGTAAGCAGAAGAGCATGCCCCACCATGCATTAGTGGCATAACATTAAGTACTTTCCATGCCCAAGAACTGTGCTCCCTGACTACCCCGTAGGTGCAGCCTGAAAGAGAAGGGAGTTGTGAAGGCAGGGGATGAACAATGAGTGAGATTGTCAATGAATGCTAAAATCAGCTCATGTCCATTGCGCATGTCAGTTTAAACAGATCTTGCAATGTGTATGATTTGAAATGCACACTTCAGGTGTAGAACCCAGCACTCTGAAAGTCAGGTGAGCACAGCATAGCCCCTCTGGCCTCCTTTGGAGCATTCTGTTCACCTGCTTCAACCAATCGCTAGTTTCCTGTCATGCAGCTTTAAATATAAAGCTACATAAGAGCAAAGCCTGGATTGGTTTGGAAAGAATAGCCTGCCCTTGCAGGCCCACGCATTTATGGCAGCACGGGGGCAGGATGATTAAGGACATAACCACTCACTGACTGGCCATGATTTCTTTAATAGTCTGCAAGTGCAACAGCATTAATAAAGGTGGCTGGGAAAGCTGGCTGGCCTCAGACTAGTAGCAGCTTGTTGTTAAAGTGATACGTGGAAGAATGGAAGAGCAATGAGGAGAGTCAAGATAGGTAAATGCTAAGTTTGTGTATGGTAGGACACACAGTGAAATAAGTTTTATTTCCATAAGGAGTGTGTATGAGGTTTGGTGTAAAGCAAAATGGACGAGAAAGGGCTGGCTGCTTGCTGACGGACTTGAAGCAGTGCCGTGTCGAGGGGCTGGGATTTACCTGAAGGGCAAGGAGGAGAGTGACAGTTAATCAGAGAGGGGAGGGAAACACTTCAGCTGAGAGTCCATGCGGCGCCTGACATTTTCACCAGTGTGCTCTAAGATGGTTAATTTGCTTCCCCATCACTGCCTCATCCTAATGAGATGCCAAACTCACATCTCTCCCACACTAGCTAATTAACCTGCGTGCCACTGAACACTTCGCCAACGTGTCCTTGCTTCACGGCAATGAGATCCTGGACATCTTTTTGTCTGCACCCTGGGTGCGTCAACTTCGATCTCTTCGTGAACCTTTCTGCCGACTCCTAGACTGGGCATTGTAATTGCTGACATACTTACCATTTCTTAGTGCTCAATAACATTCCATAAGTATAATTAATTTTTTACACTATGCAATTGACTGTAGCTGTTATCCACTTATAGCCAGTGTCATTCCTTTTCAAGAATCTTTATTGCTAAAACTTATAAGCACAGTTTGAGAACTGAAATGTTTCTCCTCCGTCCACTATACAAGCCACTCTCCCATATTCTTAAGTGGTTCCTCATGTGCGTATTTTCTTTACTTTTGTTCCACTTTACTGTGTTTTCTCACAATTGGGTTTTATTATTATTTTGCTTTGCGTTTGGATGGTGTCAATTTTAGGAAATTATAACCTGGAAGACAAGGTAATTCTTTCTTTCTATTGACTTAGTTTGGTCATGCTGTATTTTCTACTTACTTCTAATTAATTAATTCATTTTTCCAGTCAGACACATGAGCTGGAGTGTTGGCTATTTCGTCATGTTCGGTTTCTGTATTTTTTTGTGCATGGTATTACTCTTTGTTAGTGCATACTTTGAGTCATGCCATGTGTTTATGAGAGGCTTGATTGAGAGCACTGGCACTGAGGCTGAAGGCAAAGCAAAGTGCCTATCAGTGGGTTTGCCTATCTGCAGAGAACCCAGAATAGTCATCCTGCATTCAAGTTGCAGTTGAAATTCTATGTAAATGTGTGTGAAACGGGTACACAGATGTCAAAATATTTACTGGGCAAAAGGAAATAAATAGCTTAAATGTGAGTGAGTGCAGTGCATGCTTGGGGTGATGAAGTGACGGAGATGTTATGAAGTGCATTCAGGGAGGAGTGAAATGATAGAGCTGAAGAGGAAAGAGAGGCGGCTGAAGATGTGCAGATAGACGAGATGTGCAGAGAAAAAGGGCATACATATCTAACATAAAGCGCACATAACCGAAGGCTAAAACTCCTTCCACAGGCCTCAATGCTATTTAATTCACAGACTCACAATTTCAGTATTGTAACATTTCTGTTGGACCTGGCTCTTTTTGAAGGGTAATCCCCAAACATTTGCCTCCTTCCTCCTAGTTTTTCTGACCAGTTTTTGTTTGCTTTAAGACTCTGGGCACTTTACCACTGCAAACTGGTTGCACCTGTGAGGCCTTTGCAGAATGGAAGTCAACTTCTGGCACTTGGAGATATATACACTGAGGGAGATAAATGTTTTCTGCAAGGAAAGGGAGCTTGCTGTGAAGAGAAGAGCCCAAAGGTGGGTTCTTCAGACAGCCCTGTTTCATTATGAGATGAAAAGCTGGTGTTGGAAATGCCCTTTATGCAGGGTTATCCCCAAACTTTTTGCCTTTTTCCTCCTATTTTTTTCAGGTCTGTTTTTGCTGGTTTATTGTCTCTGCGCACTTTGCCACTGCTAATCAGTGCTAAAGTGCAAGTGCTCACTATATACATTTTACTGTTGATTGGTTTATCCATGCTTGGCATATTTGATTTACTGGTATGTGCCTAGTAAAGTGCACTAGAGGTGCCTACGGCCTGTAAATCAAATGCTACTAGTGGGCCTGCAGCACTGGTTGTGCCACACACATTGGTAGCCGTGTAAACATGGCTCAGACCTGCCACTGCAGTGTTTGTGTGTGCAGTTGTAAAACTGCCAATTCGACTTGGCAGTACACTTGCCAGGCCTGAAACCTTCCCTTTTGGTACATGTAAGACACCTTTAAAGTAGGCCTTAGGTAGCCCTATGGGCATGGCACAGTGTATTTAAAAGGTAGGACATGTAGTGGTGTGTTTTACATGTCCTAACAGTGAAATACTGCCAAATTCGGGTTTGAGTGTGAAAGGCCTATCTCTCTCATAGGTTAACTTTGGGGCTGCCTTTAAATATTATTAAAGTGCAGATTCCCTTTGAGAGCAGATCGAAATTTGGAGTGTAGGGTCTCTGAACTCACAATTTAAAAATACATCTTTTGGTAAGGGTTATTTTTAAATTGTGTGTTTGAAAAAGCCACTTTTAGAAAGTAAACCATTCTGTGACTCTGCCAGTTTGTGGATTCCCCCTCTGGGTCCGTTTGACAGTCAAGCTGTTTACACCTCTCCTCTAAACAGTGACACAAAGGGAGCTGGGGTGTAGCGTGCATATCCTGATGAGCCCTCTGAGCTAGAGTGGAGGGAGGAGTGGTCGCTTACACCAGAAAGGACTGTGCCTGCCCTCAGACAATGCAGTCTCCAACCCCCTTGAGGTTTTGCTTTGAAGTTTACCAACTTCAAAGGCAGAAAGGGGTATAAGTATTGGACCCAAAACCCCAGACTTTTAGAACCTTTCTGGAATCAAGAGGAACCTCTGACAAGGAGAAGAGCTGAAGGAGAAGTACTGTCCCTTTGCTGTGTTGCTTTGTTGGACTGGCCTGCAGTTGCTGCTTCTGCCTGAATAGAGTGCAAAGGGTGAAATTTGCTGTGTGTCCTGCTTGAGAACGTTCGCCAGGGGCTTGGAGTAGAGCTTGCCTCCTGTTGGAAGTCTCAGGGACACCAAAGACTTCAGTTTTCTTGACCTGCAGTACTGGGAACTGTGTGTTTTGTGCTGTTCAAGAGGAGAAACCACTGCGACGCCGCCAACGACGCCGCTTGCCTGCACCTTGACCTGCAGATGCCACACAGAGCCGCACTGCCAGCTTAGCACGCGACCCTGGTCTCACCAACGCTATCATCAGACGACTTCACTGAGCCGCTGCTTGCACCGCGACCTGTGAGGCCCGCACTCCGGCATCGCCTTGCTCAAACTGCAGCCTGGGCACCCCCAGACGACGACGCTCCTGCTGACACCGGCACCGCTGCCTGCACCATGGCCTGTGGACACCACTTGTGAGGAGCACGAAGCACCGTTCCATTGCATACCGCAGCCCGGTCCACCGATGCCAGCACCATCGACTCCAGTGTTGTCACTAGGCATCCCTGCCTGCACCGTGACCTGTGTATACCGCTCATGAAGGTCACGAAGCACCGTCCCGCACAGGCTTAGGCGTACCGACGGCAGCGCTTCAGCAACAACAACGACGCTGCCTGCACAGTGACCTGGTGACACAGCACGTTACACCTCCCTGCTTCCAACTGCACCCCTGGTCTCATCGACACCGCTGGATGCCGTCACTGAGCTGCTGCCTGCACCATGGCCTGTGGGCACCGCACGTCGCATCGTCCCGCTTCGCAACGCAGCCCCAACGGCATCCACGCCGGAGCTTCTGACTTCATCAGCCCAGAGTTCAATCTGCACCGTATGTGACTGTAAGGGTCGAATGATCCCTGCACCGACTCTGGAACCAACACCGCAACGTCAGCAATGCTGCTCTCCGGAGCTCACCACGAGGATCATGACGCCCTGCAATTCCAAAGGTACTGTTTGCGGGTCTTCCCGACACCGTAGCTGGCCCACAATGCCGCGGCCTGCCTGAACTGTTTGTTTTGTTGATCACGACGCCGTGATAGCCCAAGGTGAATCTATCGACTTCAAGTAACTGTATTTTTGAGTAAATCTTGCTGAATTCTTATCTTTATTACTGTATGTTCAATTTTTTACCGTACTTGGTCTTGTTTTATATAGATACATATTGGCTATTTTTCGAAAACTGGTGTGGTGTCCTTTTGTAGTGTTTTCACTGTGTTACTGTGCGTTATGTGCAAATGCTTTACACATTGCTTCTGAGATAAGCCTGACTGCTCGTGCCAAGCTACCACGGGGTGAGCAGGGGTTATCTGAGCACGTATCTCCCTTATCCTGACTAGAGTGAGGGTTCCTACTGGGACAGGGTGCAAACTGACTGCCAATCTAGAGACCCCATTTCTAACAGCTGGGAAGCAACCATACCAGATGATTCTGAGGAGGAGGAGGACTACTCTGATGAGGAGGGCAGTGACCCTGAGAGGAAACCAGATAGAGAGGGTTGGCTCCTAGCTCAGGAGCAGTGGCTGAGAGAGCTAGATGAAGAGCTTGAGAGGGCTGTTGGGAGCTCATGAACTGAGCTGTGAAGAGCTGAAGCTGGTAGCCATGAAGGCTGAGACCAGTTCAGATGGTGGCAGCAAAAATCCTATGTCCAGTACTGAAGAAGTGCACATGCCCAGAGACTTGGTGCCGGACTTGAAGAAGGGGGTTAACATACGCCAGGAGGTTCAGGGGTATGAGGTAGCTCCAGTGGTACGCAGAGTCCCTGAGGTGGATTGGCTGGCATGGGGAGTCATATTCCTTGTGGTTGGAGGGGCACGCTGCTGGCTCTAGGTGAGAGTGACAGGGAGAGGGATTCCCCCCAGTGTGAATTCCTGGTTGTAAAATATGGAGACACCCCAGAAGAGTGTGGGTCGAGTGTCAGGGACAGTCAGGTACTGTCTGACCAGTCTCAGGAGGGTGATGTGGGATACTTTTTAAGGCTGAGGCACTGGATGGGTGAGTGAAGGGTAGTTTGGTTAACTCATGTGAGGGGCTGTGTGATGTTTTTGCTGGAGACCATATGTCTTGACCTTGTTTTCCAGAGCTACGCCAACACCAGTTGGAGTGTGAGTTCTGTGACCCCAGGGAACTTGCACTGGAGGCAGACCTCTGGATGAGTACCAAGAGGGTCTGAAGAGGCATATGGAGGTGCTCCTGAAAGGAGTGGCTTAGGTATTCCCCAACAAGGTGAGATGGGGAAGGCTTGCAGTGTCCCAGGTAGGTCCCAGTGTAGTGGGATGGGTGAGGGATCCCATTTCTGGTCTCAGAGGGGAGGGAATGGGGGGTTGGCTGAATCCCAGGATGCCCAAGATCCAGTGCCAGAGCCTGGAGGGTTCCATGAGTGAACACCAGGAGGGGAGCCTAGCCTGTACGTAGGGCCATCCGCTGAGGGAGACCCTATACTGTCTGGAGAACTTGGGAGGGGGGGCTGCCCCCAGCGTCCCACCAGTTCTAGTGTCTGGCAATACCACTCCGAGTGAGAGGGTGCGGAAGCCCAAACAGAGGGTTCAGAGGGGGTTGCAAGCCCAGTGGAGAACCTGGAGGGGTCAGCTCTGAGGTTAGAGCCCCCCAGGAATGACCTCGGTGATACCATTGCTGGGGGGCGGGGATTAGGTTCTGCCAGATAGGCAGAGCTCATGAGACCAGCACCAGCCAGACTCTAGTGCAAACCTTAGGGAAGGTGTTTCACTTGTGGGGGGTAGGTGTGCTCCCCAGGAAGTCCTGGATTGCTATGCAGTGTTCCAGTCAGAGGATACAGACCATAGACTGGACAGGTGCATGGGGTAAACTCAGACCTGATGGGAGGTCGGTTCGCACAATCACCCCTCCCCGGTGTGGCTTTTTGAGGTACACTCCATGGTGGGGGGTTGCAGAACCCTGGGAGTAGAGGCAGGGGAGGGAGGGACTCACTCCGGACCTCAGTTCAATCCAAGGGTACATACGCTGGATTGAAGGGCCAGGTTCAGGGTGTCCCCCCTGAACTGGAGGAAGGGGCCAGTGCTAACAGTGCCCCTACCTTGTTGGATTCTTGTGGGGCACTCCTAGTCAGTGGAGTGCAGGACCCCAGGAGGTGAGTTAGGGGGAGGGAAACCTTACCCCTGACCACGGGGCAACCTAAGAGTACAGACCCCAGGTTGGGAGTCATTTGCAGGTTAACATTCCTACACTGGTGGGAGAATTGCGCAGGTCTGGGACTGCTTCCACAAGCACCCTGACAATTCTGGATTCTGGGGGGCAGGGAGGCACTCCTAGTCAGGGTTGCAGGACCCCAGAAGGAGGGGTAGGGAGAGTGAGGCCTCGCCCCTGACCACAATCCAACCTGAGGGTACAGACCCCAGTTTGGGAGACCAGTTGCAGGTTAACATCCCTGCACTGGTGGGAGAACTGTGCGGGACTGCTTTTAAAAGCACCCCGACAATTCTGGACTCTGGGGGTGCTGCTCCTGGGGGGAGGGTACAGAGCCCTAGACGGGAGGACCAGGGTCAGGCTGCATTTCCTGACCTGGTGGAAGGGAGAGTGGTCAAAGGGTGCCAGGCACCTGGGGCTACTGCCCCCACTCTCCACAGTCACAGTGGTTGGAGAGCCTTGAAAGGCCTTGGGCCTGGCTGTCATCTCTGACAGCTGTCAGTGACCACTGTGGCTTGCTGTCCTGGGGGACAGAGTTGCCCCTCGGGTGGGAGACAGGAGTCACACCCCAGGGGCAGTGTGGGCCACACCACTGTGTTGGCTCTGGTGGTACTGTCTGCCCACTGGGATACATCTGTGAGCAAAGTAAGGTTAGGTGCTGCACAGATGGTATCTGCAGGTGAGGAGAAGGGTTTCCCATCGGTTAGCTTAGTGGGCCCTGAGAGTATGGACCGAGGGATCAACTTGATTCAGGAAGGCGTAGAACTGGAACTTGCCCCAGTCGTTGCAGGCCAGGGTCCATGTTCTATTGCCACAATCAGGGAAGTCCATCAAGGTATTGATTGGTCTCCCCTGGCTTTAGGCTGGTGGGGGGTTGTGTTGGACCTGGCCCTTTTGCAGGGTCTTCCCCAGACATTTTGCCTCCTTCCTCCTAGTTCTTCTGACCAGTTTGTGTTGGCTTTAAGACTCTGGGCACTTTACCACTGCTAACCAGTGCTAAAGCGTACATGCTCTCTGTGTAAATTGTATTGGTGATTGGTTTATCCCTGATTGACATATTTGACTTACTAGTAGGTCCCCAGTAAAGTGCAGTGGAAGTGCCATGGGCCTGTAAATCAAATGCTGTTTGTGTGCCTGCAGCACTGATTGTGCCACCCACATGAGTAGCCCCATAAACATGGCTCAGACCTGCCACTGCAGTATCTGTGTGTCCAGTGTTAAACTGCCAGTTCGACCTGCCAAGTGTACCCACTTGCCAGGCCAAAACCTTCCCTTTTTATACATGTAAGGCATCCCTAAGGTAGGCCCTGGGTAGCCCCATGGCAGGGTGCAGTGTATGTTAAAGGTGGGACATGTACTGATGTGTTTTACGAGTCCTAACAGTGAAATACTGCCAAATTCGTTTTTCACTGTTGCAAGCCCTAGCTCTCTCATAGGTTAACATGAGGGCTGCCTTTAAATAACTTTTAAGTGCAGTTTCCCTTTGGGAGCAGATTGAGATGTGGAGTTTAGGGTCTCTGAACTCACAATTTAAAAATACATCTTTTAGTAAAGTTAGTTTTAAAATTGTCTGTTTGAAATTGCCACTTTTAGGAAGTGGGCATTTTCTTGCTTAAACCATTCTGTGACTCTGCCTGCTTGTGTATTCCCTGACTGGGTCAGACTGACAGTTGGGCTGGTTGTGAATCTCCACTAGACAGTGACACAAAGGGAGCTGGGGTGTAGCCTGCAAATCCTGATGGGCCATCTAGGCTAGAGTGGAGGGAGGAGTGGTCACTTACACCTGAATGGGCTATGCCTGCCCTCACACAATGCAGTCTCCAACCCCCTGGTGTCTGTCTGGGGCAAGGCAGGATCTTGTGAATAACATAGACTTTCCTTTGGAGATTGCCTACTTTAAAGGCAGAAAGGGGTATAAGTAGTGGATCCAAAACCCCAGATTTCTAGATCACTTTTTGATTCAAGAGGAACCTCTGCCAAGGAGAAGAGCTGAGGAGGATTGCTGCCCTGCCTGTGACTGTGCTTTGTTGGGCTATCCTGTAGTTGCTGCTTCTGTCTCTGAAAGGGGACAAACACTGAACTTTGTGGCATATACCTGCTTGAGAAGAATCTCCAAGGGCGTGTATTGAGCTTGCCTCATGTTTTGAAGTCTCAGGGCCATCAAAGACTTCCTCTGCCAGCACCTGGTCTCTCTGCTGAGACTCCTATGTTGTCAAGTGGATCCCCATCAAGTTCTTGGGCCCTTGAAAGGTGAAGTTGGTAGAAAAAGGACAGAAGTCCACGCACAGGAAGCCGCGCGGGGAAAATCTTGATGCAAAACTGCTGAAAAACGACGCGCCACCCGCTTCGCGGCTGAAATCAAAACTCCACCTGCATTGGAGCTGGGAGATTGACACATCATGGCTGGAGAAATGATGCAACACCTGCTTGCAGCTGCTGGTAATGACGCAAACCCCATGCAGCCCAGTCTTCCAACACCGTGCAACCGGATTTCTCATGCATCATCGCTGGGCGTCAAAATCATTGTGAACCTGTGCGGATCAAAGGTTCCCTGACCAGAAATCGACTCATTTCTCTCTTGCAGAAGAGAAAAATGACACAGCACCTACCTGACTAGAGAAGAAACAACACACGTCCTCACTTGCGAGTAAGGAATTGACGCATCGCAGACTTTTCTGACACACGCTCGCCCATGCAGCTTTATTTTTTACGCAAACCAGGTACTTTGTGCAAAATCAATGGTTTCATTGTATTCTATGAAGTAAGACTCTTTTTACTTTTAAAATTCATATCTTGACTTATGTATGTTGGATTTTTGTCATTTTGGTCTTGTTTGATTTAGTTAAGTATTACCTTTTTTACTAAATTGGTATGGTGTCCATTGTGTAGTGTTTTCACTGTATTACTGTGTGGGTTGGTACAAATTGTTTACACATTGCCTTTTAGATAAGCCTGACTGCTTATGCCAAGCTACCAAGGGGATGAGCAGGGGTTATCTAAGTGTGTATCTCTGTTACCCTGACTAGAGTGAGTCTCTGCTTGGACAGAGTGCAAACTGACTGCCGACCAGAGATCCCATTTCTTACAATTTCCAATGCTAATTGTATATAACAAGTAATTGTTATCATTTATCTTAAACAGCTAACAACCATTGACAATGCTAATCATACTGACAGGTTTTAGGTGTATGTCACTTGTGTTATACATCTGGATGCAATAACATCTCAGAGAGAAATCAAAATACCAGTCGGGTGGCACACTGTGGGAATCACAGAAATGTACTGTTCGATGGCATCTGTCGCTGTAGATACACATGGTATGCATGAGCTCGCCATCTGGTGTTGGGTCGGAGTGTTACAAGTTGTTTTTCTTCGAAGAAGTGTTTTCGAGTCACGGGACCGAGTGACTCCACCTTCTGTGCTCATTGCGCATGGGCGTCGACTCCATCTTCGATTGTTTTCTTTCCGCCATCGGGTTCGGACGTGTTCCTGTCGCTCCGAGTTTCGGAACGGAAAGATAGCTGAAGACGGAAGATTTTCGACGGTATCGTTGCGATCCGGTTAGAGATAGACACATACAACGACGCGTTGAACATCGAAGCGCTTCGGTGCCCTTCGGGGTAGATTTCGGCACCCCGTCGGGGCCTAGTCGGCCCGACCGCGTGGAGGACAACGCCGATGGAACGGACCCCGTTTCGATTCTGCCCCGAATGCCACAACAAATATCCTTATACGGACCTACACTCGGTCTGTAATCTGTGCCTGTCACCCGAGCACAGCGAAGAATCCTGTGAGGCCTGTCGGGCGTTCCGGTCCCGAAAAACTCTGCGCGACCGTCGAGCGAGAAGACTGCAGATGGCGTCCACGCCAAAAGAGCGTCGACAGTTCGAGACAGAAGAGGAACAGGAGGAATCCTTTTCCATCCAGGATTCAGACTCCGACGAGCTACACTCTACAAGAACTGTGAGTAAGACGTCGAGATCAAACCTTAAAAAAGGAAAGAAGGCCCAGGGGACGCCACTGCCAACCGGCCATGGCTCCACCCAAATTCTCGGTGACCAACAATCGGCACCGAAAAAGGCCCATTCAGTGTCGAGATCGTCCGACTCCGGTCGAGACACCGGCACGCAGCCTCCTCGAGACCGAGAGAGTGCTAAACAAAAGCATCGACACCGAGAGTTCGGTGTCGACACGGATCGACGCCGAGACAGTGGCGCCGAAGACCATAGAGGCCAAGAATTTTCGGCACAGAAAAAAAGGAAGGTTACCTCGGAGCCGAAAAAACAATCGACAGGATTTTCGGAGCCGAAAAAAGCGACATCAGACCCTGTTTCTGGCTCCTACACTAAAGAGCATTCTATGTCTTCTCAAATGAAGAAACATAGATTTGAACAAGAACTGCAATCCACTGACGTGGATCACACGCAAAAGCGTATCTTTATTCAGCAGGGGACTGGGAAGATCAGTACCCTTCCACCTGTCAAACGAAAGAGAACGCTTCAGTTTACTCCTCAGCAACAAACAGCACAAAAGGTAACACCTCCTCCCTCGCCTCCACCTGTAACTCCGGCTTCGCCAACTTACACCCCGTCACATTCGCCAGCTCACACCGCCATGAGCCACGATGACCAAGATCAGGATGCGTGGGACTTGTACGACGCACCAGTGTCTGATAACAGCCCAGACACATACCCAACTAGGCCATCACCACCAGAAGACAGCACAGCCTACTCACAAGTGGTGGCTAGAGCAGCACTATTCCATAATGTGGAACTACACTCGGAACAAGTAGAGGATGATTTTTTATTTAACACCCTCTCTTCAACCCACAGCTCCTACCAAAGCCTGCCGATGCTCCCAGGCATGCTACGCCATGCAAAGGACATTTTCAAGGAGCCAGTAAAAAGTAGGGCAGTGACGCCTAGGGTGGACAAGAAGTATAAGGCGCCTCCTACGGACCCTGTATTCATCACCTCTCAGCTGCCACCAGACTCTGTGGTGGTAGGGGCTGCCAGAAAAAGGGCAAACTCACACACTTCTGGGGATGCACCTCCCCCAGATAAAGAAAGTAGGAAGTTCGATGCAGCCGGGAAGAGGGTTGCTGTCCAAGCAGCAAACCAGTGGCGCATCGCAAATTCACAAGCGCTGTTAGCGCGATACGACAGAGCCCACTGGGATGAGATGCAGCATCTCATTGAACATCTCCCAAAAGATCTGCAAAAAAGAGCAAAACAGGTTGTTGAGGAGGGTCAAAACATTTCCAACAATCAAATACGCTCCTCCATGGATGCAGCAGACACGGCCGCAAGAACCATTAATACGTCGGTTACCATCCGTAGGCACGCATGGCTCAGAACGTCTGGATTCAAGCCAGAAATTCAGCAGGCAGTGCTTAACATGCCAGTGAACGAAAAACTTCTGTTCGGTCCGGAGGTCGACACAGCCATAGAAAAGCTCAAGAAGGACACTGACACTGCCAAGGCCATGGGCGCACTCTATTCCCCGCAGGGCAGAGGATCTTATAACACCTTCCGCAAAACACCTTTTAGAGGAGGGTTTCGGGGTCAGGCCACACAAGCTAGCACCTCACAGTCCGCACCGCCCACCTACCAGGGACAGTACAGGGGAGGTTTTCGGGGCCAGTATAGAGGGGGGCAATTCCCTAGGAATAGGGGAAGATTTCAAAGCCCCAAAACCACTACCAACAAGCAGTGACTCACATGTCACACACCCCTCCCACACAACACCAGTGGGCGGGAGGATACGTCAATATTACGAAGCATGGGACAAAATAACTACAGACACATGGGTCTTAGCAATCATCCAGCATGGTTATTGCATAGAATTCCTGCAATTCCCTCCAGACATACCACCAAAATCACAAAATTTAACAAAATACCATTCACAGCTTCTAGAGATAGAAGTTCAAGCACTACTGCAAAAAAATGCAATAGAATTAGTACCAAGCACACAAATAAACACAGGAGTTTATTCACTGTACTTCTTGATACCAAAAAAGGACGAAACACTGAGACCAATTCTAGACCTCAGAGTAGTAAACACATTCATCAAATCAGACCACTTTCACATGGTCACACTACAAGAAGTGTTACCATTGCTCAAAAAACACAACTACATGACAACCCTAGACCTCAAGGACGCATATTTCCATATACCAATACATCAATCACACAGGAAATATCTAAGGTTTGTATTCAAAGGAATACATTACCAATTCAAAGTATTGCCTTTTGGTTTAACAACCGCTCCAAGAGTATTCACAAAATGCCTAGCAGTAGTCGCTGCACACATCAGAAGGCAGCAAATACATGTGTTCCCGTATCTAGACGACTGGCTAATCAAAACCAGTTCGCTCACACAATGCTCAAACCACACAAATCAAGTCATACAAACCCTCTACAAACTAGGGTTCACCGTCAACTTTGCAAAATCAAACATTCTGCCAAGCAAAGTACAGCAATATCTAGGAGCCATAATAGACACGACAAAAGGAGTAGCAACGCCAACTCCACAAAGGATCCACAATTTCAACAGGGTCATTCAACACATGTCTCCAAACCAAACAATACAAGCAAGAACAATACTACAGCTCCTAGGCATGATGTCCTCATGCATAGCCATTGTCCCAAACGCAAGACTGCACATGAGGCCCTTACAACAGTGCCTAGCCTCACAGTGGTCTCAAGCACAGGGTCACCTTCTAGATCTGGTGTTGCTAGACCGCCAAACTTACCTCTCGCTTCTATGGTGGAACAGTATAAATTTAAACATAGGGCGGCCTTTCCAAGACCCAGTGCCACAGTACGTAATAACAACAGATGCTTCCATGACAGGGTGGGGAGCACATCTCAATCAACACAACATAAGAGGACAATGGAACATACATCAAACAAAACTGCATATAAATCATCTAGAATTATTAGCAGTTTTTCAAGCACTAAAAGCTTTCCAACCAATCATAACCCACAAATACATCCTTGTCAAAACAGACAACATGACAACGATGTATTATCTAAACAAACAAGGAGGAACACATTCAACGCAGTTAAGCTTGTTAGCTCAAAAAATATGGAAGTGGGCAATCCACCATCAGATTGGTCTAATAGCACAGTTTATTCCGGGGATCCAGAATCAGCTGGCAGACAATCTCTCTCGAGATCACCAGCAAGTCCACGAATGGGAAATCCACCCACAGATTCTGTACACCTACTTCACACTCTGGGGAACACCACAAATAGACTTATTTGCAACAAAAGAGAACGCAAAATGCCAAAACTTCGCGTCCAGATACCCACACAAGCAATCCCAAGGCAATGCCCTATGGATGAACTGGTCAGGAATATTTGCTTACGCTTTTCCTCCTCTCCCTCTCCTTCCTTACCTAGTAAACAAATTGAGTCAAAACAAACTCAAACTCATTTTAATAGCACCAACTTGGGCAAGACAACCCTGGTACACAACACTACTAGATCTGTCTGTAGTACCACACATCAAACTGCCCAACAAACCAGATCTGTTAACGCAACACAACCAACAGATCAGACACCCGGACCCAGCATCGCTGAATCTAGCAATCTGGCTCCTGAAATCCTAGAATTCGGACACTTGCAACTTAGCCAAGAGTGTATGGAAGTCATAAAGCAGGCCAGAAGGCCATCCACTAGACACTGCTACGCAAGTAAGTGGAAAAGATTTGTTTGGTACTGCCATCATAATCAGATACAACCGCTAGATGCAACTCCAAAACATATAGTAAATTACTTGCTCCATTTACAAAAAGCAAAGCTAGCCTTCTCTTCTATTAAAATACACCTTGCAGCAATATCTGCATACCTGCAAACTACCTATTCAACTTCCTTGTATAGGATACCAGTTATCAAAGCATTTATAGAAGGGCTTAAAAGAATTATACCACCAAGAACACCACCTGTTCCTTCATGGAACCTAAACGTGGTTCTAACAAGACTCATGGGCCCACCTTTCGAACCCATGCACTCTTGCGGAATACAATTCCTAACCTGGAAAGTTGCCTTTCTCATCGCCATTACATCTCTAAGAAGAGTAAGTGAAATTCAAGCGTTCACAACACAAGAGCCTTTTATACAAATACATAAAAATAAGGTCGTCCTACGACCTAATCCAAAATTTTTACCAAAAGTTATTTCACCATTCCATCTAAATCAAACGGTAGAACTACCAGTATTTTTCCCACAGCCAGATTCTGTGGCTGAAAGAGCACTACATACATTAGATGTCAAAAGAGCATTAATGTACTACATTGACAGAACAAAGAACATCAGAAAAACTAAACAGCTATTTATTGCATTCCAAAAACCTCATGCAGGTAACCCAATATCAAAACAAGGTATAGCCAGATGGATAGTTAAATGCATCCAAATCTGCTACCTTAAAGCAAAAAGACAACTGCCCATTACTCCCAGGGCACATTCAACAAGGAAAAAAGGTGCTTCAATGGCCTTTTTAGGAAACATCCCAATGCAGGAAATATGTAAGGCAGCCACTTGGTCTACGCCTCACACATTCACCAAACACTACTGTATAGATGTGCTATCCGCACAACAAGCTACAGTAGGTCAAGCTGTATTAAGAACTCTATTTCAGACAACTTCTACTCCTACAGGCTAAACCACCGCTTATGGGGAACTAACTGCTTACTAGTCTATGCATACCATGTGTATCTACAGCGACAGATGCCATCGAACTGAAAATGTCACTTACCCAGTGTACATCTGTTCGTGGCATCAGTCGCTGAGATTCACATGGACCCACCCACCTCCCCGGAAGCCTGTAGCAGTTCAGAAGTTACCTTCAATTTTGTACATTTGTATATATATTACTTAATCCTTTAATAGGTACATACTTACATTTTTCATTGCGCGGGCACTATTACTATAGTACAACTCCTACCTCACCCTCTGCGGGGAAAACAATCGAAGATGGAGTCGACGCCCATGCGCAATGAGCACAGAAGGTGGAGTCACTCGGTCCCGTGACTCGAAAACACTTCTTCGAAGAAAAACAACTTGTAACACTCCGACCCAACACCAGATGGCGAGCTCATGCATACCATGTGAATCTCAGCGACTGATGCCACGAACAGATGTACACTGGGTAAGTGACATTTTCATTACATGTTTCCTTTTAGAGAGCCTCCTCCTTTTTCATCCCACCTAAAAGACATGTCTGCACATAATTCTATATGACTAATTGCAGCTTCCCAAAGCCTTGTTAGAGCTTTTTCTTCCAGAGATGATGCCACATGCAGTGCAAGACACTGGGCAAGCACACACTTTAAAGGGCTGAAGTTGTGTTGTATAATTGCACATTACAGTAACTGTTGAACATATTAATGTAGTAAGATATGGGGCAGGTTTTATTGTGTTTAATGTTTCAAGCCTATACATCCTTTATGCTTTATAAAACTTGCTTTCTCACTAAATTCATTTGCTTTAAAATGCACCATTTGCCTATCTTCTTTAAGTTTTTTCTTGAGAGGAGGACCCACCCTGGACTCCATGTTTGTCCATAAAACTTGCTTCCTTCGCTCGCCACATCAAAGTCATACCCAACTTCTACGTCCCACCACTTTCAAATGTGACTAGCTGCCACAGTGTGTGTGGCAATATGATGATAGGTGTTTTCACATATGATAGTGGGTGTAGGATTATGGGTCGTACCATTTTACAGTGTGCACACGATCATCTAATGGGGTGTGTGTTGGCAAATAGCGGTGGGTATGTGGCCTTATGATGTTGATTGTGTAGATTTCTGATAATGGATTTGTGTATTACGCTAGCGGGTGTGTGTTTGGGTAGGTGTTTTGGTGTGACTGTAGGGACATAGTGGGTTTTTTCTATTTCATTTCCTTGTCCGTTTCTCAATTCATCTGTCCCTGTCACAATCTCTCTTCCTCTGTGTCTATCCTCATCCTTCTGTCTGTTTCGCTGTCTCCCTTTGTCGTTACCACTTTCTTCTCTTGTCCCTCTGTCTCTGTCCCTATGCCTCTCTCTGTCCCTCTTACTCTGTTCTTTTATCCATGTTCCCATGCTCATCCACAGGCCCAATCCCAAATCCTGCCCCAGATCTGGATTTAGAAATGAGAGCTAATACAAATCTTGACTGTCTCCCTTTCCCCCTTACAAACTATACCCATTGTCTTCCCATTGCCTTTAAAGCTGGAGCCCGCGGATAGCAATGTAACATAGATGAGCTCTGCGTCGGTGCAGGTGATGATTCCTGGTGTCCTGGGTCTGCCTGGGAAACAACAAGAGAAGAAAAACTGAATATCTACCAACAAATACAGAGAGTAGACCAGGGCTTTGGGTGGCACTTTGGGGGCAAATTCGAGCTTGAGGATGCCCTCTATATGTACAGGAGAGAAGCATCAATATTTAGGGAGGGTGCCATTATACCATGACAGTGAGACATTGAGACAAGTATGTAGCTTTATATTGAAGCTGTGTGCGACCACAACAAGGAATTGGTTGGAACAGGTGAACACAATGCTCCAAAGGAGGTCAGAGGGGCTGTGCTGTGTTTTCCTGGAGTGTGCATGTCGGATCGGACAGAGTCCAAGTTCTGTCCAACCTGACATGCTCGCTGGACATGAGCTGATGTTGGCATTCGCTGCCAATCTCACTGATTGTCCATCCCCTGCCTTTACAACTCCGTGCACCTATGGAGCAGTCAGGGAGCACAGTTGTCCTTGGGCATGCCAAGGACTTATTTGTGCCACTGGTGCCTGATGGGGTAATGCTCTTCCTCCTCCAAGAAGAAACCGCTGCTGCACACACCCACTATCCTACATGACCAGACAATTATAATACACCCCATAGCCAGAATTTTAGAGCCTTATAGTCATTGTCATACAGTCACACATCCTCAATGACTTGTTATATTCTTTCCTGTCATTTGTGAAGTGCTCCATTCCCGTCATAAATATTTTATTAAATAAAACAAAAGCAGCACGATATTATGATGTGGCAGCTGCCATCAGAAGCTCAGAAGTTGTGCATTTCCTGCATTGTATCCAAAGGTCATGTGACAAGGGGTCTTGTGGCACTGTAGTCAACAACCTGGCCTAAGTTTTAAGCAGATATTAAGTAACCTGCTACAAATTAGTGCCTTAAAATTATTTGATAAGACAATGAGGGAAGCTGTTCTATCACATCCCAGCCTCAGTTTATTTATACCCGATACCTGAGAGATGCAGAGAGATCCCTTTACAGGCATGTTCCACATACAGCTCATATTCTTAAATGTGTATTTGATTTATCGTATAATGTAACAAGACTGCGCCAGAGCACCATCAGACTTTATCTGTTTCAAGGGGTAGCTGCATGAGAATGATTACAGTATTTTTTGTAAGGGTTCTAAAACAATTTATTAGAGGTCTTGTTATAGAATTTCCTCCAGTTTTGAAGCCTGTATTTCATGGACAAATTATAAACTGGGAAACTTTAGTTACAAGTTCTACCAGTGCCAATTTGTTTATTTATACATGTAAACCTTAACTATTGTTTAGTTGTAGTTCCACTTTTTCCTATGTCGGTGGTTTAAGACCATTTTTTGTATTTTATTCCACAGAGCAGCAACGGAGGAGTTTGTTGTTTTCCTGACCTTCGAGTGGGCGTGTTTCAAGAAATTGTGCCGATGGGAATAGATCCAGAAAAAGTTGCCTATAAAGAAAAGGGTAAGTGCGGCTTGCATGTCATCATAACCTGCAAGATGACAAATATTGTGTGCCTTAACTTTTCCATTTGCTTCTTGTACATCTTCTAAATCAGATACTTGTGAAGATTAGTTCAGATTAAAGAAAAATATCTACCATGGCCCTGAAAGTTTCTGTCGGAAAGTCTCAGGTCTCTGGCAGATGCAATTATGTTTGCTAAAATACTGTAACATTTTCTTTTAGGAAGGGCATTGCACATCCCTTAACATGTGTTTCTTATTTTAGCCTGTTGAGGTAGAAGCTAAGTGCTTCTAAACATGATCTGATTTCTTTTATACCCTGCAGTGATGCAGGTTGTTGCTATGTTGCTGTGTGCCAATTATGTGTGAACAGAAGTTGTCTGTCTATCCCAGGTGTTGGACCTGGTCCTTTTTTCTGGGTTATCCCCAAACCTTTTGCCTTCCTCCTCCTGTGTTTCTTTTCCTCTTATTGTTGGCATTAAGACTCTGGGCACTTTACCACTGCTGATCAGTGCTAAAGTGCATGTGCTCTCTCCTGTAACCTTGATATGATTGGCTTACACCTGTTTGGCACATTTAATTTACCTATACGTCCCTTGTGCAAGGGTTTCCCTTATACCCAGGGCCGGTAAATCAAAATTCTACTAGTGGGACTGCAACACAGCCTGCACCACCCAGAGAAGTAGCCTTTCAAACCTGTCTCAGGCCTGCCTCTTCAGGGCCTGTGTGTGCTCAGTTTACTGCCACATTGACTTGCCATTTAAAATTATTCACCATGCCTGAAACTCCCCCCTTTTTCTATATATAGGTCACCCCTAAGGTAGGCCCTGGTAGCCTAATGGGCAGGGTGTTGTGTAGGTAAAAGGTAGAACATTGGGTGGCATATCCTAGTAATGACAAACAGCCTATTTGATTTCTCACTGCTGTGAGGCCTACTCCTCTCTTAGGCTAGCATTGGGAATTTCCTTAAATTTATTTAAGTGGTAAATTGTGATCTGTGAGGAGTAGTGTGGTCATATTTTATATGTTTGGAATGGTAGTGAGAAATCCTGCTTATTGGTGTAGGTAGATTTTTTATTACAATTGTGGAGAGACCATTTTTAGAAAGTGGGCATTTCACTGTGTGTATGACTCTTGTGCTTTGCTACCTGACTCCAATCCATGACTACGGTAGAGTGACAGCTGGGCGTTGTGCATACTTTCCAGACAGCCGTCACACAGGGAGGGTGGAGGTGTAACAGGATTACATCTGCATACTGAGTGGTCTTCCTGGGCTGGGAGAGAGGGAGGAAGGGCACACTTACATTTGTATAGGCTGTGACCTGCCCTCACACAAAGGGCTTGTTTGCCCTTTACTGATGGCTGGAGCCAAAGCTGGGGTTGTAAGGGAATGTTGTGCACTTCTAAAGTTGGTTTGAAGTGCCCCCTAGATCAAAGACATTTTGAATGTAAGTGCAGGGGTTCTAACCCAATGCTTCTGATGGATACAACTACCTGTGGATTCTTCACCTTATGAGTTCTCCCAATGCGCCTTTTGACGGAAACTTTCTTCCCAGCTCTTCACGTCAACGAGGACGTCACAATTGCACGGCTCCGCATGCAACTCCATTGTGGCAATAAGAGGTCCTCGCCGGCGTGCTGACATCAGTTTCACCATTTTTTGCGTGCCTTTGAGGCGAATAGGTGAAAACCGACCTCACAAAAACAACATATATATACCAATCCAAATACAATATAAACACAATATTTATTTATTCATATCAAAATACCCCAAAACGTATATACAAACTAGTAAAAGAAGTCTTGGTATGACCAGACAGGCAACAGGGAGGCGGGTGGTACTGTGAGGAATCCACAGGTAGCTACTGTATCCACCACAAAAAACGTTACCGACAGTAAGTAACTTGTTCTTCTGATGGATACAACTGCCTGTGGATTCCTCACCTTACGAATGGAGTCCAAAAGCAGTACCGCACTTGGAGGTGGGTGCCTGTCTGGTCACACCAAGAAATCCTGCAACACAGAACGTGCAAAATGGCCGTCCCTCCTAACTTCCGAATCTAAGCAATAATGCTTAGCGAAACTGTGGAGGGAAGCCCAAGTTGCTGCCTTGCAAATGTCCACCACTGGTACACCTCTAGCGAAGGCTGACGTGGCAGACTTAGCCCTGGTGGAATGGGCTCTAATACCCTCAGTAGGAACCTTCTTTGCCAATGAATAACAGATCTTTATGCAAAAAATGACCCACGTCTGTGGGCGGCCCAATGATTTTTTTTTCACCTGGGGGGCGCGGCATTAAAAAGTGTGAAAACCACTGGGCGCGCCGAAGGAAATTCCGGCAGGGAGAGGCGTGAGGCAAGACCTCCCATTGGACTGCAGGGGTTGTTGGTGACAGAGGCTTCGCTGCATATTGCCACTGCTCTTCACCCCAGGGAGAAACACAAGAGGGAGGGAGCGGATGGCTTTACCTCCATGGTGGTGTCACCCCCACCCCCTTTCCGGTGAGGCCCCGTCCACAGCACTAGGTTCTAGGGGCATTTGTGAGTGCTGCAGCTGCTATACCGGTCTCAAGGGACCAAGGCCGACATACCTCTTGGATTCCGTGGTCGCCGCACTATTTCCTCTATCCCGAGGGGCCATGGTACAGTCACCCACGGGTGCTCATCGCTGAAGTACCATATTGTTGGTAGTAGGTGCACAGGAGGATTCTGGCGGCCACGTTGCATACTCGCCATTGTTCCCTAAGGAGCTCAGTTTTACCTCCTAACCTGTAATAGAAGCGCAAGAGCGCTGGCGCTGAGGGCTACCAGTACTGGTGGGCAACATGTGGGGTATATGATAATGTTTTGATAAACCATGGGGGTTCTGCATCTAACTGCTAATTTTTGGGCCCTAATGTAATGATATATGTAATTATTTGTCCTTACACTGACAGGATATTGAATACTCTTACAGGGATTGCAGAGTAGATGTAATAATTATGTTTTTAATGACCTGTGCAGTTTATATGTTTTCCTTTCTTGCCCTCACTGTAATGTTGTGACAATTGCCTAGTTGGCAAGGTGATCACTGTTTTATGAGGTTTTGGTCTATGGTTTATGAACAATATATTTTATATTTTTATATAACATTGTGTGGTGTATTTATTGTGTCACTGGAGTGTGTGTGTTGTGCAAACGTTTTACTCATTGCCTCTGGCGTAGCTCAGGTGTAGCTTGGCCAGACTGCTCTGGCCAAGCTACCAACGGGATGAGCAGGGGTTATCTTGGGTGTGTAGCTCCCTTACCCTGACTAGAGTGCATACTCTAGCCAACCAGAAACCCCGTTTCTAACACCAAATCGTTGGGAGATTCTGCCCGCCAGACTTCCCCCCTCCGAAATACCGCTATGCGGTCGAAAGACCGCGGAGGGTATTCTAAGTTTTTCCCTGGGCTGGCGGGCGGTCGCCAAAAGACCGCCCGCCAGCCCAGGGAAAAACTCCCTTCCCACGAGGATGCCGGCTCGTAATCGAGCCGGCGGAGTGGGAAGGTGCGACGGGTGCTGTTGCACCCGTCGCGTATTTCACTGTCTGCCAAGCAGACAGTGAAATACTTGTAGGGGCCCTCTTACGGGGGCCCCTGCAGTGCCCATGCCAGTGGCATGGGCACTGCAGGGGCCCCCAGGGGCCCCGCGACCCCCCCTACCGCCATCCGGTTCCCGGCGGGCGGACCGCCGGGAACTGGATGGCGGTAGGGGGGGTCGGAATCCCCTCGGCGGCGCAGCTAGCTGCGCCGCCTTGGAGGATTCCAAAGGGCGGCGGTACACTGGCGGGAGACCGCCAGTGTTGCCGGTCCGACCGCGGATTTACCGCCGCGGTCGGAATGCCCTTGGGAGCACCGCCGGCCTGTCGGCGGAGCTCCCGCGGTCCTCCAACCCGGCGGTCATTGACCGCCAGGGTTGGAATGACCGCCTCTGTGTGCTGTATGGCAGAAAAATTGCACAGGTGCAAAAAATAGAGAAAAACAATCTTGTACTCCTTTACTGCTTGTCTGTAGGGGAGTAAAGCAAACAAATTGTGCCCTAGTGCACATTACTCACATGATCTTAGTGATGATCAGCAGAATATAGATCCACAGGATATATATGATCCTGGTCCCATTCTTCCAAACGATCCAGACTTGTATCCTGCTAGACCTTCCCCACCAGAAGACACTACTGCATATAACCAAGCTATAGCCAGAGCTGCTGCCTATCATAATGTGCAGATGCATGAAGGTCATACAGAGCAAGATTTCCTCTTTGACAATTTAGCATCTACACACAAACAATATCACAGCTTCCAGGAAAGCTCAGACATGCTTCTGGCATTTTCAAAGAACCAGTGAAAGCCAGAATTTTCACTCCTAGAGAAGATAAAAAATATAAACCTGCACCCTCAGACCTAGTGTTTATCAAAACTCAATTACCACCTGACTCAATGGTTAGCGTAGCAAAGAAAAGAGCCAACAGTCAGTCCACAGGAGACGCTCTTCTTCCAGACAAAGAGAGCAAGAAAATAGATGCAGCAGGTAAAAGGGTAGCTTCACAAGCAGCAAATCACTGGAGGATAGCCAACTAATAGGCTCTCTTGGCTACATATGACAGGGCCCACTGCGACGAGATGTAACAACTGTTACAGTACCTTCCACCAGAGCACCAAAAAAGGGACAGCAAATAGTAACAAAAGGGCATGCAATATCTAATAATGCTATTAGATCTGCTACAGATGCAGCTGATACAGCAGCCAGAGCAATCAACACAGTGTACTTATTAGAAGACATGCCTGGTTAAGTGGTTCAAGGTTCAAACCTGAAATACAGCAAGCTGTTTTAAATATGCCCTTTGACAAGGAACATCTATTACTTGTCAGAAGTTGATACAACTATAGACAAACTTAAAAAGATTTTGAAACTGCTAAAGCAATGGGTGCGTTATACACAGTTTAAAGGGGGTTTCAAAGCATCAGCCACAGAAACAGCAACTTCCCAACAAAAACAATCCTCACACTTCTTTACAAAATGATCATTTAGAGACTCCTACAGAGGATCCAATAATACAGGAAGAGGTAAACCACCCACTTCCAAAGGTTCCTCTACCTCAAATAAACAATGACTTTCTCACCATTCCCACAGAGCACACATCTCCTGTGGGAGCAAGACTGGTAAATTTATATCGACAATGGCACAACATCACTACAGACCAGTGGGTTCTCTCCATTATCCATCATGGTTATTGTCTAGAACTAATTTCCGCTCCACCAAACATTCCCCCATGTTCACACAGACTTACTCAGGAGCATCTCACTCTATTGAAACAGGAGGTACAATCACTACTATTAAAAGCAGCCATAGAGATAGTACCTATATCCCAACAGGGGTCCAGAGTATATTCACTATAATTCCTGATACCCATGAAAGATGGCAATCAAAGACCAATTTTAGATCTCAGACCCCTCAATCTATAAATCCTTTCAGAACACTTTCATATGGTCACTCTACAAGACGTCATTCCCCTACTACAAAACAGGATTACGTTACAGCATTAGACCTCAAAGATGCTTATTTCCACAATCTCATACATCCAGCACATCAAAAATATCCAAGATTTGTCATAGCAGGAAAGTACTACCAATTCCAAGTGCTACCATTTCAAGTGACAACACCAAGAGTGCTCACCAAGTGCTTAGCAGTGGTTGCAGAATTCCTCAGAAGACAACACATACATGTCTTCCCATATCTAGACTACTGGCTCATAAAAGCCAGTACAATTCAAATTTGTCAACAACATACTCAATATACCATATATATCCTACACAATCTAGGATTCACAATCAATTACCACAAGTCTCACCTCCAGTCATCACAGATACAACATTGTCTGGGAGCAATTCTGAACACTCAGTCAGCATTAGCATATCCAACCCCGTAAGGATTCAAGCATTTCACAATCTGATAACTAAGCTACAATACAACCACACTTATACACTAAAGCTAGTGATGAAACTCTTGGGAATGATGGCTTCATGTATAGCCTTAGTCCCAAATGCAAGACTGCACATGTGACCACTACAGCAGTGCCTTTCCCAACAATCGTCTCAGTCACAGGGTCAAATTCAGGATCTAGTGTTGTTAGACCACCAGACTCACCACTCTCTGCCATTGTGGAATTACACTAACCTATCAAAGGAGCGGCCCTTTCAGGACCCTGTGCCTCAGACCACATTCACAACAGATGCATCACTAATAGGCTGGGGAGCACAACTCAACAACCTCACTATACAAGGGGAATGGGACTCAATCCAACAGAGTTATCATGTAAACTTCTTGGAATTACTAGCAGTATACCTAGCAATCAAAGCTTTTCAGAAACAAATCACTCACAAGATAGTGTTAACACGGACAAACAATACGACCACAATGTATTATCTGCAAAAACAGGGATGACTCTCTTCTCAAATGTCTCTTTTAGCACAGACAATTTGGCAGTGGGCGATTCACAATCACATTCAATTAGGGTCAGAGTATCTCCCAGGGATACATAATCAACTAGCGGACCTTTTAAGCATGACGCAGCAACAAGTCCACGAATGGGGAAATTTACCTACAAGTGATTAAACAATACTTCCAAATGTGGGGAACCCCAGACATAGACCCTTTTGCCCCAAAAGAAAACACAAAGGGCCTCATTACAACCTGCCGTGCGGCCGCCAATGCAGCCGCACTTCCGCTGCACCCATTTTGACATCCCCGATGGGCTGGCTGGCGGAAACAGAGTTTGGGCCAGCGGGCGGAAACAGAGTTTCCGCCAGCCGGCCCAGTGGGGATGTCGGCCGCAACATGGGAGCCGGCTCCTAATGGAGCTGGCGGTGTTGTGGCCGTGCGACGGGTGCAGCTGCACCCGTCGCAAGTGTGGGGCTGTGCCAGGGAGCCCTGCAACTCCCCTTCCCGCCAGCCTTTCCATGGCGGTTCCTACCGCCATGGACAGGCTGGCGGGAAGGGGACTCATAATCCCCTGGGCAGCGATGCAAGCAGCGCTGCCCTGGCGGATTAAAACAGCTGGGACGACCGTGGCGGGAAACCGCCTGTCCCGGCGGTGCGACCGCAGCGCTTCCGCTGCGGTCGTAATCGGCAAAATTGTACCGCCAGCCTGTTGGCGGTACAATCGCCAAAACAGCCCTGGCGGTCTTTGACTGCCAGGGTTGTAATGAGGCCCAAAATGCCAAAGCTTTGCATCCAGGTACCCACACTCTCAATCCAAGAGCAATGCTCTATGGATGAATTGATCAGGGATATTTGCTTACGCTTTTCCACCTCTCCCACAAATTCCATCTCTGATAATAAAGATGAAACAAACCTCATTCACTGTGATGCTCATAGCTCTTACATGGACACGTCAACATTGGTACACAACACTATTGGACCTGTCTGTAGTACCACATCATAAGCTGCCAAACAGACCAGATTTGTTGACTCAAAGAAGAGGCCAAATCAGACATTCAAATCCCAGTACACTCAACCTGCGATTTGGCTCCTGAAGTCAAAGAGTTTGGCTATCTACAACTTCCTTCTGAATGTATGGATATTCTAAAGGAAGCACGCAAACCCACAACTACACAATGTTAACCCCTTAGCTGCTGGGCCTTTTCCCCCACAGTGCTGAGCCCTTTTTTGGCTATTTGGGGTAGTTCGCGCTTAGGGCTTCATAACTTTTTGTCCACATAAGCTAACCACGCCAAATTTGCGTCCTTTTTTTCCAACATCGTAGGGATTCTAATGGTACCCAGAGTTTGTGGTTTCCCCTAGAGGAGACCAAGAAAATAGCCAAAATACAGTGAAAATTTTGTTTTTTCCAAAAAAATGGGAAAAAAGGGCTGCCGAAGAAGGCTTGTGGTTTTTTCCCTGAAAATGCCATCAACAAAGGGTTTCTGGTGCTGAAATCACTATCTTCCCACCTTTCAGGAACGGTCAGACTTGAATCAGAAAACCAAATTTTTCAACACAAATTTGGCATTTTACTGGGACATACCCCATTTTTACTATATTTGGTGCTTTCAGCCTCCTTCCAGTTAGTGACAGGAATGGGTGTGAAACCAATGCTGGAGCCCGGAATGCTAAACATTTCTGAAAACTAGACAAAATTCTGAATTCAGCAAGGGGTCATTTGTGTAGATCCTACAAGGTTTTCCTACAGAAAATAACAGCTGAAATAAAAAAATATTGAAATTGAGCTGAAAACAACAGCCATTTTTCTTTATGTTTTACTCTGTAACTTTTTCCTGCGATGTCAGATTTCTGAAAGCAATATACCGTTTTGTCTGCTGGACTCTTCTGGTTGCGGGGATATAAAGGGCTTGTAGGTTCATCAAGAACCCTAGGTACCCAGAGCCAATAAATGAGCTGCACCCTGCAGTTGGTTTTCATTCTATACTGGGTATACAGCAATTAATTTGCTGAAATATGAAGAGTGAAAAAGAGGCATCAAGAAAACCTTTGCATTTCAAAAATGGGATCAAGATAAGGTTTTGAGGAGCAGTGGTTATTTGCACATCGCTGAATTCCGAGGTGCCCATACTAGCATGTGAATTGCAGGGCATTTCTCAAATAGACGTCTTTTTTACACACTCTCTTATATTTGGAAGGAAAACATGTAGAGAAAGATAAGGGGCAATAACACTTGTTTTGCTATTCTATGTTCCCCCAAGTCTCCCGATAAAAATGATACCTCACTTTTGTGGGTAGGCCTAGTGCCCGCGACAGGAAATGCCCCAAAACACAACATGGACACATCCTATTTTTTTAAATAGAAAACACAGCTGTTTTTTCCAAAGTGCCTACCTGTAGATTTTGGCCTCTAGCTCAGCAGGCACATAGGGAAACCTACCAAACCTGTGCATTTCTGAAAACTAGAGACCTAGGGGAATCCAAGGAGGGGTGACTTGCGGGGCTCGGACCAGGTTCTGTTACCCAGAATCCTTTGCAAACCTCAAAAAGTGGCTAAAAAAACAAGTTTTCCTCACATTTCGGTGACAGAAAGTTCTGGAATCTGAGAGGAGCCACAAATTTCCTTCCACCCAGCGTTCCCCCAAGTCTCCCGATAAAAATGATACCTCACTTGTGTGGGTAGGCCTAGCGCCCGCGACAGGAAACGCCCCAAAGTGCAACGTGGACACATACAAATTTTTTGAAGAAAACAGAGGTGTTTTTTGCGAAGTGCCTACCTGTAGATTTTGGCCCCTAGCTCAGCCGGCACCTAGGGAAACCTACCAAACCTGTACCTTTCTGAAAACTAGAGACCTAGGGGAATCCAAGGAGGGGTGACTTGCGGGGCTCGGACAAGGTTCTGTTACCCAGAATCCTTTGCAAACCTCAAAAAGTGGCTAAAAAAACAAGTTTTCCTCACATTTCGGTGACAGAAAGTTCTGGAATCTGAGAGGAGCCTCAAATTTCCTTCCACCCAGCGTTCCCCTAAGTTTCCCGATAAAAATGATACCTCACTTGTGTGGGTAGGCCTAGCGCCCGCGACACAAAACGCCCCAAAGCGCAACGTGGACTCATCCAAATTTTTGGAAGAAAACAGAGGTGTTTTTTGCGAAGTGCCTACCTGTAGCTTTTGGCCTCTAGCTCAGCCGGCACGTAGGGAAACCTACCAAACCTGTGCATTTCTGAAAACTAGAGACCTAGGGGAATCCAAGGAGGGGTGACTTGCGGGGTTCGGACCAGGTTCTGTTACCCAGAATCCTTTGCAAACCTCAAAAAGTGGCTAAAAAAACAAGTTTTCCTCACATTTCGGTGACAGAAAGTTCTGGAATCTGAGAGGAGCCTCATATTTCCTTATACCCAGCGTTCCCCCAAGTCTCCCGATAAAAATGATACCTCACTTGTGTGGGTAGGCCTAGCGCCCGCGACAGGAAACGCCCCAAAGCGCAACGTGGACACATCCAAATTTTTGGAAGAAAACAGAGGTGTTTTTTCCGAAGTGCCTACCCGTAGATTTTGGCCTCTAGCTCAGCCGGCACCTAGGGAAACCTACCAAACCTGTGCATTTCTGAAAACTAGAGACCTAGTGGAATCCAAGGAGGGGTAACTTGCGGGGCTCGGACCAGGTTCTGTTACCCAGAATCCTTTGCAAACCTCAAAAAGTGGCTAAAAAAACAAGTTTTCCTCACATTTCGGTGACAGAAAGTTCTGGAATCTGAGAGGAGCCACAAATTTCCTTCCACCCAGCGTTCCCCCAAGTCTCCCGATAAAAATGATACCTCACTTGTGTGTGTAGGCCTAGCGCCCGCGACAGGAAACGCCCCAAAGCGCAACGTGGACACATCCAACTTTTTGGAAGAAAACAGAGGTGTTTTTTGCGAAGTGCCTACCTGTAGATTTTGGCCTCTAGCTCAGCCGGCACATAGGGAAACCTACCAAACCTGTGCATTTCTGAAAACTAGAGACCTAGGGGAATCCAAGGAGGGGTGACTTGCGGGGCTCGGACCAGGTTCTGTTACCCAGAATCCTTTGCAAACCTCGAAAAGTGGCTCAAAAAACAAGTTTTCCTCACATTTCGGTGACAGAAAGTTCTGGAATCTGAGAGGAGCCACAAATTTCCTTCCACCCAGCGTTCCCCCAAGTCTCCCGATAAAAATGATACCTCACTTGTGTGGGTAGGCCTAGCGCCCGCGACAGGAAACGCCCCAAAGCGCAACGTGGACACATCCAAATTTTTGGAAGAAAACAGAGGTGTTTTTTGCGAAGTGCCTACCTGTAGCTTTTGGCCTCTAGCTCAGCCGGCACCTAGGGAAACCTACCAAACCTGTGCATTTCTGAAAACTAGAGACCTAGGGGAATCCAAGGAGGGGTGACTTGCGTGGCTCGGACCAGGTTCTGTTACCCAGAATCCTTTGCAAACCTCAAAAAGTGGCTAAAAAAACAAGTTTTCCTCCCATTTCGGTGACAGAAAGTTCTGGAATCTGAGAGGAGCCACAAATTTCCTTCCACCCAGCGTTCCCCCAAGTCTCCCGATAAAAATGATACCTCACTTGTGTGGGTAGGCCTAGCGCCCGCGACAGGAAACGCCCCAAAGCGCAACGTGGACACATCCAAATTTTTTGAAGAAAACAGAGGTGTTTTTTGCGAAGTGCCTACCTGTAGATTTTGGCCTCTAGCTCAGCCGGCACATAGGGAAACCTACCAAACCTGTGCATTTCTGAAAACTAGAGACCTAGGGGAATCCAAGGAGGGGTGACTTGCGGGGCTCGGACCAGGTTCTGTTACCCAGAATCCTTTGCAAACCTCAAAAAGTGGCTCAAAAAACAAGTTTTCCTCACATTTCGGTGACAGAAAGTTTTGGAATCTGAGAGGAGCCACAAATTTCCTTCCACCCAGCGTTCCCCCAAGTCTCCCGATAAAAATGATACCTCACTTGTGTGGGTAGGCCTAGCGCCCGCGACAGGAAACGCCCCAAAGCGCAACGTGGACACATCCAAATTTTTGGAAGAAAACAGAGCTGTTTTTTGCGAAGTGCCTACCTGTAGCTTTTGGCCTCTAGCTCAGCCGGCACCTAGGGAAACCTACCAAACCTGTGCATTTCTGAAAACTAGAGACCTAGGGGAATCCAAGGAGGGGTGACTTGCGTGGCTCGGACCAGGTTCTGTTACCCAGAATCCTTTGCAAACCTCAAAAAGTGGCTAAAAAAACAAGTTTTCCTCACATTTCGGTGACAGAAAGTTCTGGAATCTGAGAGGAGCCACAAATTTCCTTCCACCCAGCGTTCCCCCAAGTCTCCCGATAAAAATGATACCTCACTTGTGTGGGTAGGCCTAGCGCCCGCGACAGGAAACGCCCCAAAGCGCAACGTGGACACATCCAAATTTTTGGAAGAAAACAGAGGTGTTTTTTGCGAAGTGCCTACCTGTAGATTTTGGCCTCTAGCTCAGCCGGCACCTAGGGAAACCTACCAAACCTGTGCATTTCTGAAAACTAGAGACCTAGGGGAATCCAAGGAGGGGTGACTTGCGGGGCTCGGACCAGGTTCTGTTACCCAGAATCCTTTGCAAACCTCAAAAAGTGGCTAAAAAAAACAAGTTTTCCTCACATTTCGGTGACAGAAAGTTCTGGAATCTGAGAGGAGCCACAAATTTCCTTCCACCCAGCGTTCCCCCAAGTCTACCGATAAAAATGATACCTCACTTGTGTGGGTAGGCCTAGCGCCTGCGACAGGAAACGCCCCAAAGCGCAAAGTGGACACATACAAATGTTTGGAAGAAAACAGAGGTGTTTTTTGCGAAGTGCCTACCTGTAGATTTTGGCCTCTAGCTCAGCCAGTACCTAGGGAAACCTACCAAATCTGTGCATTTCTGAAAACTAGAGACCTAGGGGAATCCAAGGAGGGGTGACTTGCGGGGCTCGGACCACGTTCTGTTACCCAGAATCCTTTGCAAACCTCAAAAAGTGGCTAAAAAACAAGTTTTCCTCACATTTCGGTGACAGAAAGTTCTGGATTCTGAGAGGAGCCACAAATTTCCATCCACCCAGCGTTCCCCCAAGTCTCCCGATAAAAATGATACCTCACTTGTGTGGGTAGGCCTAGCGCCCGCGACAGGAAACGCCCCAAAGCGCAACATGGACACATCCAAATTTTTGGAAGAAAACAGAGGTGTTTTTTGTGAAGTGCCTACCTGTAGATTTTGGCCTCTAGCTCAGCCGGCACCTAGGGAAACCTACCAAACCTGTGCATTTCTGAAAACTAGAGACCTAGGGGAATCCAAGGAGGGGTGACTTGCGGGGCTCGGATCAGGTTCTGTTACCCAGAATCCTTTGCAAACCTCAAAAAGTGGCTAAAAAACCAAGTTTTCCTCACATTTCGGTGACAGAAAGTTCTGGAATCTGAGAGGAGCCACAAATTTCCTTCCACCCAGCGTTTCCCCAAGTCTCCCAATAAAAATGATACCTCACTTGTGTGGGTAGGCCTAGCGCCTGCAACAGGAAACGCCCCAAAGCGCAACGTGGACACATACAAATTTTTGGAAGAAAACAGAGCTGTTTTTTGCGATGTCCCTACCTGTAGATTTTGGCCTCTAGCTCAGCCGGCACCTAGGGAAACCTACCAAACCTGTGCATTTCTGAAAACTAGAGACCTAGGGGAATCCAAGGAGGGGTGACTTGCGGGGCTCGGACCAGGTTCTGTTACCCAGAATCCTTTGCAAACCTCAAAAAGTGGCTAAAAAAACAAGTTTTCCTCACATTTCGGCGACAGAAAGTTCTGGAATCTGAGAGGAGCCACAAATTTCCTTCCACCCAGCGTTCCCCCAAGTCTCCCGATAAAAATGATACCTCACTTGTGTGGGTAGGCCTAGCGCCCGCGACAGGAAACGCCCCAAAGCTCAACGTGGACACATCCAAATTTTTGGAAGAAAACAGAGGTGTTTTTTGCGAAGTGCCTACCTGTAGATTTTGGCCTCTAGCTCAGCCGGCACCTAGGGAAACCTACCAAACCTGTGCATTTCTGAAAACTAGAGACCTAGGGGAATCCAAGGAGGGGTGACTTACGGGGCTCGGACCAGGTTCCGTTACCCAGAATCCTTTGCAAACCTCAAAAAGTGGCTAAAAAAACAAGTTTTCCTCACATTTCGGTGACAGAAAGTTCTGGATTCTGAGAGGAGCCACAAATTTCCTTCCACCCAGCGTTCCCCCAAGTCTCCCGATAAAAATGATACCTCACTTGTGTGGGTAGGCCTAGCGCCCGCGACAGGAAACGCCCCAAAGCGCAACGTGGACACATCCAAATTTTTGGAAGAAAATAGAGGTGTTTTTTGCGAAGTGCCTACCTGTAGATTTTGGCCTCTAGCTCAGCCGCACCTAGGGAAACCTACCAAACCTGTGCATTTCTGAAAACTAGAGACCTAGGGGAATCCAAGGAGGGGTGACGTGCGTGGCTCGGACCAGGTTCTGTTACCCAGAATCCTTTGCAAACCTCAAAAAGTGGCTAAAAAAACAAGTTTTCCTCACATTTCGGTGACAGAAAGTTCTGGAATCTGAGAGGAGCCACAAATTTCCTTCCACCCAGCGTTCCCCCAAGTCTCCCGATAAAAATGATACCTCACTTGTGTGGGTAGGCCTAGCGCCCGCGACAGGAAACGACCCAAAGCTCAACGTGGACACATCCAAATTTTTGGAAGAAAACAGAGGTGTTTTTTGCGAAGTGCCTACCTGTAGATTTTGGCCTCTAGCTCAGCCGGCACCTAGGGTAACCTACCAAACCTGTGCATTTCTGAAAACTAGAGACCTATAGGAATCCAAGGAGGGGTGACTTGCGGGGCTCGGAACAGGTTCTGTTACCCAGAATCCTTTGCAAACCTCAAAAAGTGGCTAAAAAACCAAGTTTTCCTCAAATTTCGGTGACAGAAAGTTCTGGAATCTGAGAGGAGCCACAAATTTCCTTCCACCCAGCGTTCCCCCAAGTCTCCCGATAAAAATGATACCTCACTTGTGTGGGTAGGCCTAGCGCCCGCGACAGGAAACGCCCCAAAGCGCAACGTGGACACATCCAAATTTTTGGAAGAAAACAGAGGTGTTTTTTGCGAAGTGCCTACCTGTAGATTTTGGCCTCTAGCTCAGCCGGCACCTAGGGAAACCTACCAAACCTGTGCATTTCTGAAAACTAGAGACCTAGGGGAATCCAAGGAGGGGTGACTTGCGGGGCTCGGATCAGGTTCTGTTACCCAGAATCCTTTGCAAACCTCAAAAAGTGGCTAAAAAACCAAGTTTTCCTCACATTTCGATGACAGAAAGTTCTGGAATCTGAGAGGAGCCACAAATTTCCTTCCACCCAGCGTTCCCCCACGTCTCCCGATAAAAATGATACCTCACTTGTGTGGGTAGGCCTAGCGCCTGCAACAGGAAACGCCCCAAAGCGCAACGTGGACACATACAAATTTTTGGAAGAAAACAGAGCTGTTTTTTGCGATGTCCCTACCTGTAGATTTTGGCCTCTAGCTCAGCCGGCACCTAGGGAAACCTACCAAACCTGTGCATTTCTGAAAACTAGAGACCTAGGGGAATCCAAGGAGGGGTGACTTGCGGGGCTCGGACCAGGTTCTGTTACCCAGAATCCTTTGCAAACCTCAAAAAGTGGCTAAAAAAACAAGTTTTCCTCACATTTCGGCGACAGAAAGTTCTGGAATCTGAGAGGAGCCACAAATTTCCTTCCACCCAGCGTTCCCCCAAGTCTCCCGATAAAAATGATACCTCACTTGTGTGGGTAGGCCTAGCGCCCGCGACAGGAAACGCCCCAAAGCTCAACGTGGACACATCCAAATTTTTGGAAGAAAACAGAGGTGTTTTTTGCGAAGTGCCTACCTGTAGATTTTGGCCTCTAGCTCAGCCGGCACCTAGGGAAACCTACCAAACCTGTGCATTTCTGAAAACTAGAGACCTAGGGGAATCCAAGGAGGGGTGACTTACGGGGCTCGGACCAGGTTCTGTTACCCAGAATCCTTTGCAAACCTCAAAAAGTGGCTAAAAAAACAAGTTTTCCTCACATTTCGGTGACAGAAAGTTCTGGAATCTGAGAGGAGCCACAAATTTCCTTCCACCCAGAGTTCCCCCAAGTCTCCCGATAAAAATGATACCTCACTTGTGTGGGTAGGCCTAGCGCCCGCGACAGGAAACGCCCCAAAGAGCAACGTGGACACATCCAAATTTTTGGAAGAAAACAGAGGTGTTTTTTGCGAAGTGCCTACCTGTACATTTTGGCCTCTAGCTCAGCCGCACCTAGGGAAACCTACCAAACCTGTGCATTTCTGAAAACTAGAGACCTAGGGGAATCCAAGGAGGGGTGACTTGCGTGGCTCGGACCAGGTTCTGTTACCCAGAATCCTTTGCAAACCTCAAAAAGTGGCTAAAAAACCAAGTTTTCCTCACATTTCGGTGACAGAAAGTTCTGGAATCTGAGAGGAGCCACAAATTTCCTTCCACCCAGCGTTCCCCCAAGTCTCCCGATAAAAATGATACCTCACTTGTGTGGGTAGGCCTAGCGCCTGCGACAGGAAACGCCCCAAAGCGCAACGTGGACACATACAAATTTTTGGAAGAAAACAGAGCTGTTTTTTGCGATGTCCCTACCTGTAGATTTTGGCCTCTAGCTCAGCCGGCACCTAGGGAAACCTACCAAACCTGTGCATTTCTGAAAACTAGAGACCTAGGGGAATCCAAGGAGGGGTGACTTGCGGGGCTCGGACCAGGTTCTGTTACCCAGAATCCTTTCCAAACCTCAAAAAGTGGCTAAAAAAACAAGTTTTCCTCACATTTCGGCGACAGAAAGTTCTGGAATCTGAGAGGAGCCACAAATTTCCTTCCACCCAGCGTTCCCCCAAGTCTCCCGATAAAAATGATACCTCACTTGTGTGGGTAGGCCTAGCGCCCGAGACAGGAAACGCCCCAAAGCTCAACGTGGACACATCCAAATTTTTGGAAGAAAACAGAGGTGTTTTTTGCGAAGTGCCTACCTGTAGATTTTGGCCTCTAGCTCAGCCGGCACCTAGGGAAACCTACCAAACCTGTGCATTTCTGAAAACTAGAGACCTAGGGGAATCCAAGGAGGGGTGACTTGCGGGGCTCGGACCAGGTTCTGTTACCCAGAATCCTTTGCAAACCTCAAAAAGTGGCTAAAAAAACAAGTTTTCCTCACATTTCGGCGACAGAAAGTTCTGGAATCTGAGAGGAGCCACAAATTTCCTTCCACCCAGCGTTCCCCCAAGTCTCCCGATAAAAATGATACCTCACTTGTGTGGGTAGGCCTAGCGCCCGCGACAGGAAACGCCCCAAAGCGCAACGTGGACACATCCAAATTTTTGGAAGAAAACAGAGGTGTTTTTTGCGAAGTGCCTACCTGTAGATTTTGGCCTCTAGCTCAGCCTGCACCTAGGGAAACCTACCAAACCTGTGCATTTCTGAAAACTAGAGACCTAGGGGAATCCAAGGAGGGGTGACTTGCGGGGCTCGGATCAGGTTCTGTTACCCAGAATCCTTTGCAAACCTCAAAAAGTGGCTAAAAAACCAAGTTTTCCTCACATTTCGGTGACAGAAAGTTCTGGAATCTGAGAGGAGCCACAAATTTCCTTCCACCCAGCGTTCCCCCAAGTCTCCCGATAAAAATGATACCTCACTTGTGTGGGTAGGCCTAGCGCCTGCAACAGGAAACGCCCCAAAGCGCAACGTGGACACATACAAATTTTTGGAAGAAAACAGAGCTGTTTTTTGCGATGTCCCTACCTGTAGATTTTGGCCTCTAGCTCAGCCGGCACCTAGGGAAACCTACCAAACCTGTGCATTTCTGAAAACTAGAGACCTAGGGGAATCCAAGGAGGGGTGACTTGCGGGGCTCGGACCAGGTTCTGTTACCCAGAATCCTTTGCAAACCTCAAAAAGTGGCTAAAAAAACAAGTTTTCCTCACATTTCGGCAACAGAAAGTTCTGGAATCTGAGAGGAGCCACAAATTTCCTTCCACCCAGCGTTCCCCCAAGTCTCCCGATAAAAATGATACCTCACTTGTGTGGGTAGGCCTAGCGCCCGCGACAGGAAACGCCCCAAAGCTCAACGTGGACACATCCAAATTTTTGGAAGAAAACAGAGGTGTTTTTTGCGAAGTGCCTACCTGTAGATTTTGGCCTCTAGCTCAGCCGCACCTAGGGAAACCTACCAAACCTGTGCATTTCTGAAAACTAGAGACCTAGGGGAATCCAAGGAGGGGTGACGTGCGTGGCTCGGACCAGGTTCTGTTACCCAGAATCCTTTGCAAACCTCAAAAAGTGGCTAAAAAAACAAGTTTTCCTCACATTTCGGTGACAGAAAGTTCTGGAATCTGAGAGGAGCCACAAATTTCCTTCCACCCAGCGTTCCCCCAAGTCTCCCGATAAAAATGATACCTCACTTGTGTGGGTAGGCCTAGCGCCCGCGACAGGAAACGACCCAAAGCTCAACGTGGACACATCCAAATTTTTGGAAGAAAACAGAGGTGTTTTTTGCGAAGTGCCTACCTGTAGATTTTGGCCTCTAGCTCAGCCGGCACCTAGGGTAACCTACCAAACCTGTGCATTTCTGAAAACTAGAGACCTATAGGAATCCAAGGAGGGGTGACTTGCGGGGCTCGGAACAGGTTCTGTTACCCAGAATCCTTTGCAAACCTCAAAAAGTGGCTAAAAAACCAAGTTTTCCTCAAATTTCGGTGACAGAAAGTTCTGGAATCTGAGAGGAGCCACAAATTTCCTTCCACCCAGCGTTCCCCCAAGTCTCCCGATAAAAATGATACCTCACTTGTGTGGGTAGGCCTAGCGCCCGCGACAGGAAACGCCCCAAAGCGCAACGTGGACACATCCAAATTTTTGGAAGAAAACAGAGGTGTTTTTTGCGAAGTGCCTACCTGTAGATTTTGGCCTCTAGCTCAGCCGGCACCTAGGGAAACCTACCAAACCTGTGCATTTCTGAAAACTAGAGACCTAGGGGAATCCAAGGAGGGGTGACTTGCGGGGCTCGGATCAGGTTCTGTTACCCAGAATCCTTTGCAAACCTCAAAAAGTGGCTAAAAAACCAAGTTTTCCTCACATTTCGATGACAGAAAGTTCTGGAATCTGAGAGGAGCCACAAATTTCCTTCCACCCAGCGTTCCCCCACGTCTCCCGATAAAAATGATACCTCACTTGTGTGGGTAGGCCTAGCGCCTGCAACAGGAAACGCCCCAAAGCGCAACGTGGACACATACAAATTTTTGGAAGAAAACAGAGCTGTTTTTTGCGATGTCCCTACCTGTAGATTTTGGCCTCTAGCTCAGCCGGCACCTAGGGAAACCTACCAAACCTGTGCATTTCTGAAAACTAGAGACCTAGGGGAATCCAAGGAGGGGTGACTTGCGGGGCTCGGACCAGGTTCTGTTACCCAGAATCCTTTGCAAACCTCAAAAAGTGGCTAAAAAAACAAGTTTTCCTCACATTTCGGCGACAGAAAGTTCTGGAATCTGAGAGGAGCCACAAATTTCCTTCCACCCAGCGTTCCCCCAAGTCTCCCGATAAAAATGATACCTCACTTGTGTGGGTAGGCCTAGCGCCCGCGACAGGAAACGCCCCAAAGCTCAACGTGGACACATCCAAATTTTTGGAAGAAAACAGAGGTGTTTTTTGCGAAGTGCCTACCTGTAGATTTTGGCCTCTAGCTCAGCCGGCACCTAGGGAAACCTACCAAACCTGTGCATTTCTGAAAACTAGAGACCTAGGGGAATCCAAGGAGGGGTGACTTACGGGGCTCGGACCAGGTTCTGTTACCCAGAATCCTTTGCAAACCTCAAAAAGTGGCTAAAAAAACAAGTTTTCCTCACATTTCGGTGACAGAAAGTTCTGGAATCTGAGAGGAGCCACAAATTTCCTTCCACCCAGAGTTCCCCCAAGTCTCCCGATAAAAATGATACCTCACTTGTGTGGGTAGGCCTAGCGCCCGCGACAGGAAACGCCCCAAAGAGCAACGTGGACACATCCAAATTTTTGGAAGAAAACAGAGGTGTTTTTTGCGAAGTGCCTACCTGTACATTTTGGCCTCTAGCTCAGCCGCACCTAGGGAAACCTACCAAACCTGTGCATTTCTGAAAACTAGAGACCTAGGGGAATCCAAGGAGGGGTGACTTGCGTGGCTCGGACCAGGTTCTGTTACCCAGAATCCTTTGCAAACCTCAAAAAGTGGCTAAAAAACCAAGTTTTCCTCACATTTCGGTGACAGAAAGTTCTGGAATCTGAGAGGAGCCACAAATTTCCTTCCACCCAGCGTTCCCCCAAGTCTCCCGATAAAAATGATACCTCACTTGTGTGGGTAGGCCTAGCGCCTGCGACAGGAAACGCCCCAAAGCGCAACGTGGACACATACAAATTTTTGGAAGAAAACAGAGCTGTTTTTTGCGATGTCCCTACCTGTAGATTTTGGCCTCTAGCTCAGCCGGCACCTAGGGAAACCTACCAAACCTGTGCATTTCTGAAAACTAGAGACCTAGGGGAATCCAAGGAGGGGTGACTTGCGGGGCTCGGACCAGGTTCTGTTACCCAGAATCCTTTCCAAACCTCAAAAAGTGGCTAAAAAAACAAGTTTTCCTCACATTTCGGCGACAGAAAGTTCTGGAATCTGAGAGGAGCCACAAATTTCCTTCCACCCAGCGTTCCCCCAAGTCTCCCGATAAAAATGATACCTCACTTGTGTGGGTAGGCCTAGCGCCCGAGACAGGAAACGCCCCAAAGCTCAACGTGGACACATCCAAATTTTTGGAAGAAAACAGAGGTGTTTTTTGCGAAGTGCCTACCTGTAGATTTTGGCCTCTAGCTCAGCCGGCACCTAGGGAAACCTACCAAACCTGTGCATTTCTGAAAACTAGAGACCTAGGGGAATCCAAGGAGGGGTGACTTGCGGGGCTCGGACCAGGTTCTGTTACCCAGAATCCTTTGCAAACCTCAAAAAGTGGCTAAAAAAACAAGTTTTCCTCACATTTCGGCGACAGAAAGTTCTGGAATCTGAGAGGAGCCACAAATTTCCTTCCACCCAGCGTTCCCCCAAGTCTCCCGATAAAAATGATACCTCACTTGTGTGGGTAGGCCTAGCGCCCGCGACAGGAAACGCCCCAAAGCGCAACGTGGACACATCCAAATTTTTGGAAGAAAACAGAGGTGTTTTTTGCGAAGTGCCTACCTGTAGATTTTGGCCTCTAGCTCAGCCTGCACCTAGGGAAACCTACCAAACCTGTGCATTTCTGAAAACTAGAGACCTAGGGGAATCCAAGGAGGGGTGACTTGCGGGGCTCGGATCAGGTTCTGTTACCCAGAATCCTTTGCAAACCTCAAAAAGTGGCTAAAAAACCAAGTTTTCCTCACATTTCGGTGACAGAAAGTTCTGGAATCTGAGAGGAGCCACAAATTTCCTTCCACCCAGCGTTCCCCCAAGTCTCCCGATAAAAATGATACCTCACTTGTGTGGGTAGGCCTAGCGCCTGCAACAGGAAACGCCCCAAAGCGCAACGTGGACACATACAAATTTTTGGAAGAAAACAGAGCTGTTTTTTGCGATGTCCCTACCTGTAGATTTTGGCCTCTAGCTCAGCCGGCACCTAGGGAAACCTACCAAACCTGTGCATTTCTGAAAACTAGAGACCTAGGGGAATCCAAGGAGGGGTGACTTGCGGGGCTCGGACCAGGTTCTGTTACCCAGAATCCTTTGCAAACCTCAAAAAGTGGCTAAAAAAACAAGTTTTCCTCACATTTCGGCAACAGAAAGTTCTGGAATCTGAGAGGAGCCACAAATTTCCTTCCACCCAGCGTTCCCCCAAGTCTCCCGATAAAAATGATACCTCACTTGTGTGGGTAGGCCTAGCGCCCGCGACAGGAAACGCCCCAAAGCTCAACGTGGACACATCCAAATTTTTGGAAGAAAACAGAGGTGTTTTTTGCGAAGTGCCTACCTGTAGATTTTGGCCTCTAGCTCAGCCGGCACCTAGGGAAACCTACCAAACCTGTGCATTTCTGAAAACTAGAGACCTAGGGGAATCCAAGGAGGGGTGACTTACGGGGCTCGGACCAGGTTCTGTTACCCAGAATCCTTTGCAAACCTCAAAAAGTGGCTAAAAAACCAAGTTTTCCTCACATTTCGGTGACAGAAAGTTCTGGAATCTGAGAGGAGCCACAAATTTCCTTCCACCCAGAGTTCCCCCAAGTCTCCCGATAAAAATGATACCTCACTTGTGTGGGTAGGCCTAGCGCCCGCGACAGGAAACGCCCCAAAGCGCAACGTGGACACATCCAAATTTTTGGAAGAAAACAGAGGTGTTTTTTGCGAAGTGCCTACCTGTAGATTTTGGCCTCTAGCTCAGCCGCACCTAGGGAAACCTACCAAACCTGTGCATTTCTGAAAACTAGAGACCTAGGGGAATCCAAGGAGGGGTGACTTGCGTGGCTCGGACCAGGTTCTGTTACCCAGAATCCTTTGCAAACCTCAAAAAGTGGCTAAAAAACCAAGTTTTCCTCACATTTCGGTGACAGAAAGTTCTGGAATCTGAGAGGAGCCACAAATTTCCTTCCACCCAGCGTTCCCCCAAGTCTCCCGATAAAAATGATACCTCACTTGTGTGGGTAGGCCTAGCGCCTGCGACAGGAAACGCCCCAAAGCGCAACGTGGACACATACAAATTTTTGGAAGAAAACAGAGCTGTTTTTTGCGATGTCCCTACCTGTAGATTTTGGCCTCTAGCTCAGCCGGCACCTAGGGAAACCTACCAAACCTGTGCATTTCTGAAAACTAGAGACCTAGGGGAATCCAAGGAGGGGTGACTTGCGGGGCTCGGACCAGGTTCTGTTACCCAGAATCCTTTGCAAACCTCAAAAAGTGGCTAAAAAAACAAGTTTTCCTCACATTTCGGCGACAGAAAGTTCTGGAATCTGAGAGGAGCCACAAATTTCCTTCCACCCAGCGTTCCCCCAAGTCTCCCGATAAAAATGATACCTCACTTGTGTGGGTAGGCCTAGCGCCCGAGACAGGAAACGCCCCAAAGAGCAACGTGGACACATCCAAATTTTTGGAAGAAAACAGAGGTGTTTTTTGCGAAGTGCCTACCTGTACATTTTGGCCTCTAGCTCAGCCGCACCTAGGGAAACCTACCAAACCTGTGCATTTCTGAAAACTAGAGACCTAGGGGAATCCAAGGAGGGGTGACTTGCGTGGCTCGGACCAGGTTCTGTTACCCAGAATCCTTTGCAAACCTCAAAAAGTGGCTAAAAAACCAAGTTTTCCTCACATTTCGGTGACAGAAAGTTCTGGAATCTGAGAGGAGCCACAAATTTCCTTCCACCCAGCGTTCCCCCAAGTCTCCCGATAAAAATGATACCTCACTTGTGTGGGTAGGCCTAGCGCCTGCGACAGGAAACGCACCAAAGCGCAACGTGGACACATACAAATTTTTGGAAGAAAACAGAGCTGTTTTTTGCGATGTCCCTACCTGTAGATTTTGGCCTCTAGCTCAGCCGGCACCTAGGGAAACCTACCAAACCTGTGCATTTCTGAAAACTAGAGACCTAGGGGAATCCAAGGAGGGGTGACTTGCGTGGCTCGGACCAGGTTCTGTTACCCAGAATCCTTTGCAAACCTCAAAAAGTGGCTAAAAAAACTAGTTTTCCTCACATTTCGGTGACAGAAAGTTCTGGAATCTGAGAGGAGCCACAAATTTCCTTCCACCCAGCGTTCCCCCAAGTCTCCCGATAAAAATGATACCTCACTTGTGTGGGTAGGCCTAGCGCCCGCGACAGGAAACGCCCCAAAGCGCAACGTGGACACATCCAAATTTTTGGAAGAAAACAGAGGTGTTTTTTGCGAAGTGCCTACCTGTAGCTTTTGGCCTCTAGCTCAGCCGGCACCTAGGGAAACCTACCAAACCTGTGCATTTCTGAAAACTAGAGACCTAGGGGAATCCAAGGAGGGGTGACTTGCGTGGCTCGGACCAGGTTCTGTTACCCAGAATCCTTTGCAAACCTCAAAAAGTGGCTAAAAAAACAAGTTTTCCTCCCATTTCGGTGACAGAAAGTTCTGGAATCTGAGAGGAGCCACAAATTTCCTTCCACCCAGCGTTCCCCCAAGTCTCCCGATAAAAATGATACCTCACTTGTGTGGGTAGGCCTAACGCCCGCGACAGGAAACGCCCCAAAGCGCAACGTGGACACATCCAAATTTTTTGAAGAAAACAGAGGTGTTTTTTGCGAAGTGCCTACCTGTAGATTTTGGCCTCTAGCTCAGCCGGCACATAGGGAAACCTACCAAACATGTGCATTTCTGAAAACTAGAGACCTAGGGGAATCCAAGGAGGGGTGACTTGCGGGGCTCGGACCAGGTTCTGTTACCCAGAATCCTTTGCAAACCTCAAAAAGTGGCTCAAAAAACAAGTTTTCCTCACATTTCGGTGACAGAAAGTTCTGGAATCTGAGAGGAGCCACAAATTTCCTTCCACCCAGCGTTCCCCCAAGTCTCCCGATAAAAATGATACCTCACTTGTGTGGGTAGGCCTAGCGCCCGCGACAGGAAACGCCCCAAAGCGCAACGTGGACACATCCAAATTTTTGGAAGAAAACAGAGGTGTTTTTTGCGAAGTGCCTACCTGTAGCTTTTGGCCTCTAGCTCAGCCGGCACCTAGGGAAACCTACCAAACCTGTGCATTTCTGAAAACTAGAGACCTAGGGGAATCCAAGGAGGGGTGACTTGCGTGGCTCGGACCAGGTTCTGTTACCCAGAATCCTTTGCAAACCTCAAAAAGTGGCTAAAAAAACAAGTTTTCCTCACATTTCGGTGACAGAAAGTTCTGGAATCTGAGAGGAGCCACAAATTTCCTTCCACCCAGCGTTCCCCCAAGTCTCCCGATAAAAATGATACCTCACTTGTGTGGGTAGGCCTAGCGCCCGCGACAGGAAACGCCCCAAAGCGCAACGTGGACACATCCAAATTTTTGGAAGAAAACAGAGGTGTTTTTTGCGAAGTGCCTACCTGTAGATTTTGGCCTCTAGCTCAGCCGGCACCTAGGGAAACCTACCAAACCTGTGCATTTCTGAAAACTAGAGACCTAGGGGAATCCAAGGAGGGATGACTTGCGGGGCTCGGACCAGGTTCTGTTACCCAGAATCCTTTGCAAACCTCAAAAAGTGGCTAAAAAAAACAAGTTTTCCTCACATTTCGGTGACAGAAAGTTCTGGAATCTGAGAGGAGCCACAAATTTCCTTCCACCCAGCGTTCCCCCAAGTCTACCGATAAAAATGATACCTCACTTGTGTGGGTAGGCCTAGCGCCTGCGACAGGAAACGCCCCAAAGCGCAAAGTGGACACATACAAATGTTTGGAAGAAAACAGAGGTGTTTTTTGCGAAGTGCCTACCTGTAGATTTTGGCCTCTAGCTCAGCCAGTACCTAGGGAAACCTACCAAATCTGTGCATTTCTGAAAACTAGAGACCTAGGGGAATCCAAGGAGGGGTGACTTGCGGGGCTCGGACCACGTTCTGTTACCCAGAATCCTTTGCAAACCTCAAAAAGTGGCTAAAAAACAAGTTTTCCTCACATTTCGGTGACAGAAAGTTCTGGAATCTGAGAGGAGCCACAAATTTCCATCCACCCAGCGTTCCCCCAAGTCTCCCGATAAAAATGATACCTCACTTGTGTGGGTAGGCCTAGCGCCCGCGACAGGAAACGCCCCAAAGCGCAACATGGACACATCCAAATTTTTGGAAGAAAACAGAGGTGTTTTTTGCGAAGTGCCTACCTGTAGATTTTGGCCTCTAGCTCAGCCGGCACCTAGGGAAACCTACCAAACCTGTGCATTTCTGAAAACTAGAGACCTAGGGGAATCCAAGGAGGGGTGACTTGCGGGGCTCGGATCAGGTTCTGTTACCCAGAATCCTTTGCAAACCTCAAAAAGTGGCTAAAAAACCAAGTTTTCCTCACATTTCGGTGACAGAAAGTTCTGGAATCTGAGAGGAGCCACAAATTTCCTTCCACCCAGCGTTTCCCCAAGTCTCCCGATAAAAATGATACCTCACTTGTGTGGGTAGGCCTAGCGCCTGCAACAGGAAACGCCCCAAAGCGCAACGTGGACACATACAAATTTTTGGAAGAAAACAGAGCTGTTTTTTGCGATGTCCCTACCTGTAGATTTTGGCCTCTAGCTCAGCCGGCACCTAGGGAAACCTACCAAACCTGTGCATTTCTGAAAACTAGAGACCTAGGGGAATCCAAGGAGGGGTGACTTGCGGGGCTCGGACCAGGTTCTGTTACCCAGAATCCTTTGCAAACCTCAAAAAGTGGCTAAAAAAACAAGTTTTCCTCACATTTCGGCGACAGAAAGTTCTGGAATCTGAGAGGAGCCACAAATTTCCTTCCACCCAGCGTTCCCCCAAGTCTCCCGATAAAAATGATACCTCACTTGTGTGGGTAGGCCTAGCGCCCGCGACAGGAAACGCCCCAAAGCTCAACGTGGACACATCCAAATTTTTGGAAGAAAACAGAGGTGTTTTTTGCGAAGTGCCTACCTGTAGATTTTGGCCTCTAGCTCAGCCGGCACCTAGGGAAACCTACCAAACCTGTGCATTTCTGAAAACTAGAGACCTAGGGGAATCCAAGGAGGGGTGACTTACGGGGCTCGGACCAGGTTCCGTTACCCAGAATCCTTTGCAAACCTCAAAAAGTGGCTAAAAAAACAAGTTTTCCTCACATTTCGGTGACAGAAAGTTCTGGAATCTGAGAGGAGCCACAAATTTCCTTCCACCCAGCGTTCCCCCAAGTCTCCCGATAAAAATGATACCTCACTTGTGTGGGTAGGCCTAGCGCCCGCGACAGGAAACGCCCCAAAGCGCAACGTGGACACATCCAAATTTTTGGAAGAAAATAGAGGTGTTTTTTGCGAAGTGCCTACCTGTAGATTTTGGCCTCTAGCTCAGCCGCACCTAGGGAAACCTACCAAACCTGTGCATTTCTGAAAACTAGAGACCTAGGGGAATCCAAGGAGGGGTGACGTGCGTGGCTCGGACCAGGTTCTGTTACCCAGAATCCTTTGCAAACCTCAAAAAGTGGCTAAAAAAACAAGTTTTCCTCACATTTCGGTGACAGAAAGTTCTGGAATCTGAGAGGAGCCACAAATTTCCTTCCACCCAGCGTTCCCCCAAGTCTCCCGATAAAAATGATACCTCACTTGTGTGGGTAGGCCTAGCGCCCGCGACAGGAAACGACCCAAAGCTCAACGTGGACACATCCAAATTTTTGGAAGAAAACAGAGGTGTTTTTTGCGAAGTGCCTACCTGTAGATTTTGGCCTCTAGCTCAGCCGGCACCTAGGGTAACCTACCAAACCTGTGCATTTCTGAAAACTAGAGACCTATAGGAATCCAAGGAGGGGTGACTTGCGGGGCTCGGACCAGGTTCTGTTACCCAGAATCCTTTGCAAACCTCAAAAAGTGGCTAAAAAACCAAGTTTTCCTCACATTTCGGTGACAGAAAGTTCTGGAATCTGAGAGGAGCCACAAATTTCCTTCCACCCAGCGTTCCCCCAAGTCTCCCGATAAAAATGATACCTCACTTGTGTGGGTAGGCCTAGCGCCCGCGACAGGAAACGCCCCAAAGCGCAACGTGGACACATCCAAATTTTTGGAAGAAAACAGAGGTGTTTTTTGCGAAGTGCCTACCTGTAGATTTTGGCCTCTAGCTCAGCCGGCACCTAGGGAAACCTACCAAACCTGTGCATTTCTGAAAACTAGAGACCTAGGGGAATCCAAGGAGGGGTGACTTGCGGGGCTCGGATCAGGTTCTGTTACCCAGAATCCTTTGCAAACCTCAAAAAGTGGCTAAAAAACCATGTTTTCCTCACATTTCGATGACAGAAAGTTCTGGAATCTGAGAGGAGCCACAAATTTCCTTCCACCCAGCGTTCCCCGAAGTCTCCCGATAAAAATGATACCTCACTTGTGTGGGTAGGCCTAGCGCCTGCAACAGGAAACGCCCCAAAGCGCAACGTGGACACATACAAATTTTTGGAAGAAAACAGAGCTGTTTTTTGCGATGTCCCTACCTGTAGATTTTGGCCTCTAGCTCAGCCGGCACCTAGGGAAACCTACCAAACCTGTGCATTTCTGAAAACTAGAGACCTAGGGGAATCCAAGGAGGGGTGACTTGCGGGGCTCGGACCAGGTTCTGTTACCCAGAATCCTTTGCAAACCTCAAAAAGTGGCTAAAAAAACAAGTTTTCCTCACATTTCGGCGACAGAAAGTTCTGGAATCTGAGAGGAGCCACAAATTTCCTTCCACCCAGCGTTCCCCCAAGTCTCCCGATAAAAATGATACCTCACTTGTGTGGGTAGGCCTAGCGCCCGCGACAGGAAACGCCCCAAAGCTCAACGTGGACACATCCAAATTTTTGGAAGAAAACAGAGGTGTTTTTTGCGAAGTGCCTACCTGTAGATTTTGGCCTCTAGCTCAGCCGGCACCTAGGGAAACCTACCAAACCTGTGCATTTCTGAAAACTAGAGACCTAGGGGAATCCAAGGAGGGGTGACTTACGGGGCTCGGACCAGGTTCTGTTACCCAGAATCCTTTGCAAACCTCAAAAAGTGGCTAAAAAAACAAGTTTTCCTCACATTTCGGTGACAGAAAGTTCTGGAATCTGAGAGGAGCCACAAATTTCCTTCCACCCAGAGTTCCCCCAAGTCTCCCGATAAAAATGATACCTCACTTGTGTGGGTAGGCCTAGCGCCCGCGACAGGAAACGCCCCAAAGAGCAACGTGGACACATCCAAATTTTTGGAAGAAAACAGAGGTGTTTTTTGCGAAGTGCCTACCTGTACATTTTGGCCTCTAGCTCAGCCGCACCTAGGGAAACCTACCAAACCTGTGCATTTCTGAAAACTAGAGACCTAGGGGAATCCAAGGAGGGGTGACTTGCGTGGCTCGGACCAGGTTCTGTTACCCAGAATCCTTTGCAAACCTCAAAAAGTGGCTAAAAAACCAAGTTTTCCTCACATTTCGGTGACAGAAAGTTCTGGAATCTGAGAAGAGCCACAAATTTCCTTCCACCCAGCGTTCCCCCAAGTCTCCCGATAAAAATTATACCTCACTTGTGTGGGTAGGCCTAGCGCCTGCGACAGGAAACGCCCCAAAGCGCAACGTGGACACATACAAATTTTTGGAAGAAAACAGAGCTGTTTTTTGCGATGTCCCTACCTGTAGATTTTGGCCTCTAGCTCAGCCGGCACCTAGGGAAACCTACCAAACCTGTGCATTTCTGAAAACTAGAGACCTAGGGGAATCCAAGGAGGGGTGACTTGCGGGGCTCGGACCAGGTTCTGTTACCCAGAATCCTTTGCAAACCTCAAAAAGTGGCTAAAAAAACAAGTTTTCCTCACATTTCGGCGACAGAAAGTTCTGGAATCTGAGAGGAGCCACAAATTTCCTTCCACCCAGCGTTCCCCCAAGTCTCCCGATAAAAATGATACCTCACTTGTGTGGGTAGGCCTAGCGCCCGCGACAGGAAACGCCCCAAAGCGCAACGTGGACACATCCAAATTTTTGGAAGAAAACAGAGGTGTTTTTTGCGAAGTGCCTACCTGTAGATTTTGGCCTCTAGCTCAGCCGGCACCTAGGGAAACCTACCAAACCTGTGCATTTCTGAAAACTAGAGACCTAGGGGAATCCAAGGAGGGGTGACTTGCGGGGCTCGGATCAGGTTCTGTTACCCAGAATCCTTTGCAAACCTCAAAAAGTGGCTAAAAAACCAAGTTTTCCTCACATTTCGGTGACAGAAAGTTCTGGAATCTGAGAGGAGCCACAAATTTCCTTCCACCCAGCGTTCCCCCAAGTCTCCCGATAAAAATGATACCTCACTTGTGTGGGTAGGCCTAGCGCCTGCAACAGGAAACGCCCCAAAGCGCAACGTGGACACATACAAATTTTTGGAAGAAAACAGAGCTGTTTTTTGCGATGTCCCTACCTGTAGATTTTGGCCTCTAGCTCAGCCGGCACCTAGGGAAACCTACCAAACCTGTGCATTTCTGAAAACTAGAGACCTAGGGGAATCCAAGGAGGGGTGACTTGCGGGGCTCGGACCAGGTTCTGTTACCCAGAATCCTTTGCAAACCTCAAAAAGTGGCTAAAAAAACAAGTTTTCCTCACATTTCGGCAACAGAAAGTTCTGGAATCTGAGAGGAGCCACAAATTTCCTTCCACCCAGCGTTCCCCCAAGTCTCCCGATAAAAATGATACCTCACTTGTGTGGGTAGGCCTAGCGCCTGCGACAGGAAACGCCCCAAAGCTCAACGTGGACACATCCAAATTTTTGGAAGAAAACAGAGGTGTTTTTTGCGAAGTGCCTACCTGTAGATTTTGGCCTCTAGCTCAGCCGGCACCTAGGGAAACCTACCAAACCTGTGCATTTCTGAAAACTAGAGACCTAGGGGAATCCAAGGAGGGGTGACTTACGGGGCTCGGACCAGGTTCTGTTACCCAGAATCCTTTGCAAACCTCAAAAAGTGGCTAAAAAACCAAGTTTTCCTCACATTTCGGTGACAGAAAGTTCTGGAATCTGAGAGGAGCCACAAATTTCCTTCCACCCAGAGTTCCCCCAAGTCTCCCGATAAAAATGATACCTCACTTGTGTGGGTAGGCCTAGCGCCCGCGACAGGAAACGCCCCAAAGCGCAACGTGGACACATCCAAATTTTTGGAAGAAAACAGAGGTGTTTTTTGCGAAGTGCCTACCTGTAGATTTTGGCCTCTAGCTCAGCCGCACCTAGGGAAACCTACCAAACCTGTGCATTTCTGAAAACTAGAGACCTAGGGGAATCCAAGGAGGGGTGACTTGCGTGGCTCGGACCAGGTTCTGTTACCCAGAATCCTTTGCAAACCTCAAAAAGTGGCTAAGAAACCAAGTTTTCCTCACATTTCGGTGACAGAAAGTTCTGGAATCTGAGAGGAGCCACAAATTTCCTTCCACCCAGCGTTCCCCCAAGTCTCCCGATAAAAATGATACCTCACTTGTGTGGGTAGGCCTAGCGCCTGCGACAGGAAACGCCCCAAAGCGCAACGTGGACACATACACATTTTTGGAAGAAAACAGAGCTGTTTTTTGCGATGTCCCTACCTGTAGATTTTGGCCTCTAGCTCAGCCGGCACCTAGGGAAACCTACCAAACCTGTGCATTTCTGAAAACTAGAGACCTAGGGGAATCCAAGGAGGGGTGACTTGCGGGGCTCGGACCAGGTTCTGTTACCCAGAATCCTTTGCAAACCTCAAAAAGTGGCTAAAAAAACAAGTTTTCCTCACATTTCGGCGACAGAAAGTTCTGGAATCTGAGAGGAGCCACAAATTTCCTTCCACCCAGCGTTCCCCCAAGTCTCCCGATAAAAATGATACCTCACTTGTGTGGGTAGGCCTAGCGCCCGAGACAGGAAACGCCCCAAAGAGCAACGTGGACACATCCAAATTTTTGGAAGAAAACAGAGGTGTTTTTTGCGAAGTGCCTACCTGTACATTTTGGCCTCTAGCTCAGCCGCACCTAGGGAAACCTACCAAACCTGTGCATTTCTGAAAACTAGAGACCTAGGGGAATCCAAGGAGGGGTGACTTGCGTGGCTCGGACCAGGTTCTGTTACCCAGAATCCTTTGCAAACCTCAAAAAGTGGCTAAAAAAACAAGTTTTCCTCACATTTCGGCGACAGAAAGTTCTGGAATCTGAGAGGAGCCACAAATTTCCTTCCACCCAGCGTTCCCCCAAGTCTCCCGATAAAAATGATACCTCACTTGTGTGGGTAGGCCTAGCGCCTGCGACAGGAAACGCCCCAAAGCGCAACGTGGACACATACAAATTTTTGGAAGAAAACAGAGCTGTTTTTTGCGATGTCCCTACCTGTAGATTTTGGCCTCTAGCTCAGCCGGCACCTAGGGAAACCTACCAAACCTGTGCATTTCTGAAAACTAGAGACCTAGGGGAATCCAAGGAGGGGTGACTTGCGGGGCTCGGACCAGGTTCTGTTACCCAGAATCCTTTGCAAACCTCAAAAAGTGGCTAAAAAAACAAGTTTTCCTCACATTTCGGCGACAGAAAGTTCTGGAATCTGAGAGGAGCCACAAATTTCCTTCCACCCAGCGTTCCCCCAAGTCTCCCGATAAAAATGATACCTCACTTGTGTGGGTAGGCCTAGCGCCCGAGACAGGAAACGCCCCAAAGCTCAACGTGGACACATCCAAATTTTTGGAAGAAAACAGAGGTGTTTTTTGCGAAGTGCCTACCTGTAGATTTTGGCCTCTAGCTCAGCCGGCACCTAGGGAAACCTACCAAACCTGTGCATTTCTGAAAACTAGAGACCTAGGGGAATCCAAGGAGGGGTGACTTGCGGGGCTCGGACCAGGTTCTGTTACCCAGAATCCTTTGCAAACCTCAAAAAGTGGCTAAAAAAACAAGTTTTCCTCACATTTCGGCGACAGAAAGTTCTGGAATCTGAGAGGAGCCACAAATTTCCTTCCACCCAGCGTTCCCCCAAGTCTCCCGATAAAAATGATACCTCACTTGTGTGGGTAGGCCTAGCGCCCGCGACAGGAAACGCCCCAAAGCTCAACGTGGACACATCCAAATTTTTGGAAGAAAACAGAGGTGTTTTTTGCGAAGTGCCTACCTGTAGATTTTGGCCTCTAGCTCAGCCGGCACCTAGGGAAACCTACCAAACCTGTGCATTTCTGAAAACTAGAGACCTAGGGGAATCCAAGGAGGGGTGACTTACGGGGCTCGGACCAGGTTCTGTTACCCAGAATCCTTTGCAAACCTCAAAAAGTGGCTAAAAAACCAAGTTTTCCTCACATTTCGGTGACAGAAAGTTCTGGAATCTGAGAGGAGCCACAAATTTCCTTCCACCCAGAGTTCCCCCAAGTCTCCCGATAAAAATGATACCTCACTTGTGTGGGTAGGCCTAGCGCCCGCGACAGGAAACGCCCCAAAGCACAACGTGGACACATCCAAATTTTTGGAAGAAAACAGAGGTGTTTTTTGCGAAGTGCCTACCTGTAGATTTTGGCCTCTAGCTCAGCCGCACCTAGGGAAACCTACCAAACCTGTGCATTTCTGAAAACTAGAGACCTAGGGGAATCCAAGGAGGGGTGACTTGCGTGGCTCGGACCAGGTTCTGTTACCCAGAATCCTTTGCAAACCTCAAAAAGTGGCTAAAAAACCAAGTTTTCCTCACATTTCGGTGACAGAAAGTTCTGGAATCTGAGAGGAGCCACAAATTTCCTTCCACCCAGCGTTCCCCCAAGTCTCCCGATAAAAATGATACCTCACTTGTGTGGGTAGGCCTAGCGCCTGCGACAGGAAACGCCCCAAAGCGCAACGTGGACACATACAAATTTTTGGAAGAAAACAGAGCTGTTTTTTGCGATGTCCCTACCTGTAGATTTTGGCCTCTAGCTCAGCCGGCACCTAGGGAAACCTACCAAACCTGTGCATTTCTGAAAACTAGAGACCTAGGGGAATCCAAGGAGGGGTGACTTGCGGGGCTCGGACCAGGTTCTGTTACCCAGAATCCTTTGCAAACCTCAAAAAGTGGCTAAAAAAACAAGTTTTCCTCACATTTCGGCGACAGAAAGTTCTGGAATCTGAGAGGAGCCACAAATTTCCTTCCACCCAGCGTTCCCCCAAGTCTCCCGATAAAAATGATACCTCACTTGTGTGGGTAGGCCTAGCGCCCGAGACAGGAAACGCCCCAAAGCTCAACGTGGACACATCCAAATTTTTGGAAGAAAACAGAGGTGTTTTTTGCGAAGTGCCTACCTGTAGATTTTGGCCTCTAGCTCAGCCGGCACCTAGGGAAACCTACCAAACCTGTGCATTTCTGAAAACTAGAGACCTAGGGGAATCCAAGGAGGGGTGACTTGCGGGGCTCGGACCAGGTTCTGTTACCCAGAATCCTTTGCAAACCTCAAAAAGTGGCTAAAAAAACAAGTTTTCCTCACATTTCGGTGACAGAAAGTTCTGGAATCTGAGAGGAGCCACAAATTTCCTTCCACCTAGCGTTCCCCCAAGTCTCCTGATAAAAATGATACCTCACTTGTGTGGGTAGGCCTAGCGCCCGCGACAGGAAACGCCCCAAAGCGCAACGTGGACACATCCATATTTTTGGAAGAAAACAGAGGTGTTTTTTGCGAAGTGCCTACCTGTAGATTTTGGCCTCTAGCTCAGCCGGCACCTAGGGTAACCTACCAAACCTGTGCATTTCTGAAAACTAGAGACCTATAGGAATCCAAGGAGGGGTGACTTGCGGGGCTCGGACCAGGTTCTGTTACCCAGAATCCTTTGCAAACCTCAAAAAGTGGCTAAAAAAACAAGTTTTCCTCACATTTCGGCGACAGAAAGTTCTGGAATCTGAGAGGAGCCACAAATTTCCTTCCACCCAGCGTTCCCCCAAGTCTCCCGATAAAAATGATACCTCACTTGTGTGGGTAGGCCTAGCGCCTGCGACAGGAAACGCCCCAAAGCGCAAAGTGGACACATCCAAATTTTTGGAAGAAAACAGAGGTGTTTTTTGCGAAGTGCCTACCTGTAGATTTTGGCCTCTAGCTCAGCCGGTACCTAGGGAAACCTACCAAACCTGTGCATTTCTGAAAACTAGAGACCTAGGGGAATCCAAGGAGGGGTGACTTGCAGGGCTCGGACCACGTTCTGTTACCCAGAATCCTTTGCAAACCTCAAAAAGTGGCTAAAAAAACAAGTTTTCCTCACATTTCGGTGACAGAAAGTTCTGGAATCTGAGAGGAGCCACAAATTTCCTTCCACCCAGCGTTCCCCCAAGTCTCCCGATAAAAATGATACCTCACTTGTGTGGGTAGGCCTAGCGCCCGCGACAGGAAATGCCCCAAAACGCAACGTGGACACATCACATTTTTTCATAGAAAACAGTGCCTAACTGTGGATTTTGGCCTCTAGCTCAGCCGGCACCTGGGGAAACCTAGCAAACCAGCACATTTTTGAAAACTAGAAACCCAGGGGAATCCAAGATGAGGTAACTTGCGGGGCTTGGACCAGGTTCTGTTACCCAGAATCCTTTGCAAACCTCAAAAAGTGGCAAAAAAAACAGGTTTTCCTCACATTTCGGTGACAGAAAGTTCTGGAATCTGAAAGGAGCCACAAATTTCCTTCCACCCAGCGTTCCCCCAAGTCTCCCGATAAAAATGATACCTCACTTGTGTGGGTAGGCCTAGCGCCCGCGACAGGAATGGATCACACAAGGGTCAATGGTAGTCATTGCTTGAGGTCTACTGTTAACCCTGGAGTGATTCATTCCTGAAGCATGCACAAGGCGCAGGCACACAAGCGGGGTTGTGTTTTTATCAGGACAAGTGGGGAAACACTGGGTGGTAGGAATTTTGAGGATCCCTGCAGATCCCTGGACTTCCTCTGCTCATTGAAATGCAAGGAAAATGTGTTTTTTAAGCACATAATGTAATTTCAAGGGGATTCTGGGTGAAGGAAAACTGGTGAGAGCCATGCAAGTCCTGCACCCTTGGACTCCCCTGGTACTAGTTTGTTAAAGTTAACCCACCACTCACACTGGTTGGTTTTAGCACCTCCAGAAATTATGGTTTCAAAGCATGATTTCTTATCAAAGTATCTGAATATTGAAACCAAGCCTTCTGAAGGTGGGCCATAAAGCCGCGTCCAGGCACCAACCTCTTTATGGTCCATTCACACGCCATTCACGCACAACAAACAACCCTTTCATATCGCCAGCCACGGGCCCAATCCAATCAATCACTCCACTCACATTAACTTACCGCTGCCAGACAAGGGCCCATCACATTCACATGCCTCAGAACGGAATAAGTTTGACTACATTTTACCACCTGTCAAGTAACTGCCTCCTTCTTCCTTAACATTACCAAATGCATGCGTAACAAACCTTTATTAATGACTCCTGTGACAGCCACCTGAGGCTCAGGAAGACATGTTTTTCATGCGCCATAAGGGAGACATGCTGGGGATTTCTCATGATGTTCCCTAAAGAGAAGGTCATAGCCTATGGAAAGGGGTAGTGTTTGGTACATAGGGGAGTCCATGAGAACGTAGCATATGTCCCAGCCAACATTATGTGCAGTGATGTGACTATAATGCACTTATACAGCAAACTGAACATCTACTAAGTTCTGATGGAGGATGAACATGAAAAGCAGGTCAAACACTGACCTATACAAGTCATTCTCCTTCAGTGCTGGGATGGCACCAATGGGTTTGAATCCATAGGTGAAGATGATGTACATCTGTACTACCTTTACTATCTGCCTTCTACCTGTGCAATAACCCTGTGAAGGCACTCCTACCATAAGCTTTCCTTACCCATCCATGTCTCTGTTCTCATCAGAGTCCTGGCTAATCCTGTATAATAGCCAAGTGAACCTATACTAGTTTGTGGAAGCAAGTTGGGGGCTTCCAAGTATGCCCTACAAAGTGATTCCTCGAACTGAGAGAGCATATCTACCGTTGAAAGTAAGGTAGACATGCAGGTGAAGAAAGGGTACTCCGTGGCAATGTGGCATATGTTCTGTCCACTAGTATATGCAGTAGGGGGAAGAAAATGCATGTTAATTGAACAGAACACCGACCACGCCAAAAGGAAGTCCATGATGAAGTAAAATTCTGTGGCTCCTTGCCTAACGAAGCAGTGGCCCATGGACGTTCGGTATCCATGCACTGCCACTGAAGGATTACCCAACAGCAGCTCAACCTCAGTCGATTTCCCAGAAGATGTAAGCCTGTGGTATCTGGTGTTGGATCAGATGTGTGTCTAGAAAAAAAGTCCTTTAATCAAATAGATCTAAACAAACGGTGTATAGCAACTCTAGTTTGACAAGGATCATTCATATGTGTGTGGGACAAATGACAGGCCAGATGACAATAAATAACTTTCAGCCTCAGAGAGTGTATATGATGATAGATTAAAGATAGATAGAGTTGTATCATTTCCTACCATTAGTAGAATTGGTTCCTTGTTTGTCTCTGGCCTGGAGTGTACTGATTGCATTGCCATCCTTGTCTCCCACCTCTCTGTCTTGTCCTTGGACTCTGACCTCTGTTTGACTGTCCTAAAATAATTGGATTAGATGTAGACAATTGATTGCTATAGTCTTTTGTAGGTTGAGATCAAGAAGCCTGATCACTATCTGATTCTGAACTTGTAAACATCTTTCCTTAAGTAAGGTTGTGTTTGTTTCTTGTGTATTTCCTAATGTCTTTCTGGAGTTTGTCAGTTTTGTTTTAGTTATAGTGATGGTCTCAAACTCTTTTATGGTGGAAGAAAGCTTGTCTATATGTGCCTGCAAATTAGTTATGAGTATATTGTTACTTATGTTTGATGGCATGTGTGGCTGTAGATACACATCCTTTACATAAGTCCACCATGTAGTGTTGGGCTCGAAGTGTTATAAGTTGTTTTTCCTCAAAGAATCTTTTCGAGTCACAAGATCAAGTGACTCCTCCTCTCTGTGATAGTGCGCATGGGCATTGAGTCCTTTGTTAGATTGTTTTCTCTCCACCGTCGGATATGGACGTGTAATCCTCTCGCTCCGGTATTCCTCAGCTTGGTCTATTTCAAACTCTTCTTTCCATCTTTCTTTCAGCTACGGTATTGTATTTCGATTGCGGATTCTCTATCTAACGCATTCAAATCGAATTTCTACATCAGGGGTCGGTTTAACTGCCCTTTGGGGTGCCAGCGCCCATCTCGGGCCTCTTACTTCACGCATTGTCAAGAAATGCATGGCTAATGGAACGCAATCCATTTCGATTTTGCCCTCAATGCCATTCGAAATTCCAGCACAACGATCATGACCTGGTGTGTAACCTCTGCTTGTCCCCGGACCACAGGGAAGAAACCTGCAACGCCTGTCAGTCTTTCCGCTCCAAGAAGACTCTACGAGACCGAAGAGCGCGTCGGTTGGAGATGTCATCGAAGACACTGGACGACACCCCTGATATCTTTGGGGAAGAGCATGCGCAGGAGTGGATCCACTAAGAAGAGGATTTTTCCATAGAAGATTCAAACTCAGATGTTCAATCGGACATCGAAAGCCAGCCTCTTACCTCTGCGCAACCTGTGAGTGCTACCCTGAGCCCCCATGTAAAGACTTTAAAGAAGCCACACAAGACAGTCGTCAGTCCACCACTGCCTTCAGGCCATGGTCTGATCTGAAAATTACATTTGGGTGCCTCACCGTCAGACTCAGCACCTAAAATAGCCAAGACTAAAATGTCTTCAGCATCGACCTCTGGCTCAACACTTCATTCAGACTCGGGATCGAGTCAAACCCTTGACCTGAGTGTTTCGGCTCCAACCAAAAAAAACATCTACCTCTGTTTCTGAGTCGATGGCTTCTATTCGACAAAAGGCTCCAAGAGTTTCGGAATCAAAAATCCCTTCTTCAAAAGACTCAAGTCTTTCCTCTGACTTAACAGTGGAGCCAATTCTTGAAACAATGGACGCCCGTCAGCTCCAGCTTCATATCTAAAAAGGAGCAGGGTGAATTATTGCTTCTCCTCCAGCTCCAATTAAGAGGAAACATACTTTCCAGGAAACTTTGGACACAGCTCCTCCATCTAAGAAGTTCTCCAAAGACAAGACTCCAGGCCTTCTGCTCCATACTCTCACTCCTCCTCCACCTCCACAATCTCCTCCACCTATTGTAGAGCCACAATTTTCTCCATGGAAGATATTCCACAGGACATAGACTCCTCGGGTTCTTATGATATAGGTCCCATACCCACAAATGACCCTGATTTATATCCTACACGGCCCTTCACCTCCTGAAGACACAACATCTTATCAGCAGGTCATAGCACGGGCAGCTGCCTATCATAATGTCCAAGGGCATTCTGACCCAATTGAGGAAGATTTCTATTTGACACACTAACCTCCACACACAAGGAAAGTCAATGACTTCCCATGCTACCAGGCATGCTTAGACATGCTACAGACATTTTTAAAGAGCCTGTGAGATCTAGAGTAATTACTCCAAGAGTTGACAAAAAATACAAGCCAGCACCCACAGACCCTATTACATTAGGTCACAATTCTTCTGGGTTCCATTGTGGTTAGTGTGGCATGTAAGCGTGCCAACAGTCAGTCAACAGGAGATGCACTTCCTTCTGATAAGGAAAGTAAGAAATTAGATGTCACAGGTAAACGCGTAGCAGCACAAGCAGCCAATAATTGGCATATCTCCAATTCCCAAGCTCCTCTAGCACAATATGATAGGGCCCACTGAGACGAGATGGAAGACCTTCTCCAGTATCTCCCAGAAGAACACCATAAAAGGGAACAGGAGATCGTTTCTGAGGGCCAAACTATTTCCAATAATATCATTATGTGCGCCGCTGATACAGCTTCACGGGGCATTAATACTAGCATTATTATTAGACGACATGCTTGGTTAAAATGCTCTGGGATCAAGCCTGAAATACAGCAGGCAGTGCTTAATATGCCTTTTGATATGGAACACTTATTTGGGCAACAGGTAGACACCATTATTGAGAAACTGAAAAAAGATTCCGAGACAGCAAAGGCCGTGGGGGCCTTATTCACTACACCACGAAGGGGTACTTTTCGTCGCCCACAATTTAGGGGAGGCTTCAAGACAACATCTACTGAGTGTTCCATCTCCCAAACAAAACACTACACACAGATTTTCAATAGAGGTTCCTTTAGAGGTTCCTATAGAGGTAGAGGGAAGGCGTCCATCTCTAGAGGTTCTGCCTCAAACACAGGCCAGTGACTGGCTACACCTTCCACCAGTGCACACTTCTCCAGTAGGGGGGAAACTACTCCCTTTCTGTCCTCAATGGTTTCATATAATTACGGATCAATGGGTTCTATCAATTATCCAACATGGTTGTTGTCTAAAACTAATTTCCATTCCACCAAATATTCCCCTTTGCAATCACAAACTTCTGCACGTCCATCTCACTCTCTTAAAGGAAGAGGTGCAATCCCTTCTTCTCAAAGGGGCTATAAAACCTGTTCCCCTATCAAAGCAAGGGTTGGGAGTAAATTCCCTGTACCTCCATAGATTTAATAACGTCGGCTCATTAAGACCAATTCTGGACCTCAGACCTCTTAACCTATACATACTTTTGGAGCATTTTCATATGGTCACTCTGCAAAATGTTAATCCCCTATTACAGCAAAAAGATTACATGACAGCATTAGATCTCAAAGATGCTTATTTCCACATTCCCATCCATCCAGCAAACTGCAAATATTTCTTTTTTGTCATTGTGGGAAAATATTATCAATTCAAGGTTCTACCATTCAGGGTAACAATCGCTCCCAGGGTATTCACAAAATGCTCTGCAGTAGTGTCTGCATTCCTTAGAATACAACATATTCACATTTTCCCCTACTCGGACAATTGGCTCATCAAAGCCAGTACCATCCAACTATGTCAGAAACATAATCAATACACAGTAAACCTTCTACACAATCTGGGATTTACAATCAACTTTTTCACATCCCATCTCCAACCCTCACAGATACAGCCTTATTTACGAGCAATTCTCAATACGCTTGATTGGCATATCCAAACACAACACGGACTCATGCTTTCCAAGCTCTTTTGTCTCAATTACAGGAGAACAATACTTACACAGTCAGACTAGTGATGCAGCTATTAGGGATGATGGCTTCCTGCATTGCTGTTGCTCCTCATGCCAGACTACACATGCGTCCATTATAGCAGTGTCTGTCTCGTCAGTGGTCTCAGTCACAGGGTCGTCTTCAGGATCTAGTGCTGTTGGACCGCCAGACTCACCACTCTCTCTAATGGTGGAATCCCACCAACCTTTTAAAAGGGTGGCCCTTTCAAGACCCTGTGTCTCAAATCACTCTCACTACAGATGCATCACAGATCGGTTGGAGAGCTCACCTCAACAACCTCTCAACACAAGGCAGATGGGACCCATTGAACAAACTTACCACATCAACTACTTGGAGTTACTAACAGTCTTTCTAGCGCTCAGAAAATTTCTGCCACAAACTCTCCCACAAAGTGGTTCTAGTCCATACAGACAACATGACAACTATGTATATCTGCAGAAACTGGGGGACACACTCATCGCAGTTGTCCCTTCCCTTTGGAAGTGGGTAATTCACAATCACATTCACTTACTAGCAGAATATCTCCCAGGAATGGACAATCAGTTTGCAGACCTCCTAAGCAGGATGGAGCAACAAGTCCACGAATGGGAACTTCACCAATACTTTCGCCTCTGGGGAACACCAGAAATAGATCTCTTCGCCACCATAGAAAACTCAAAATGACAAAGCTTTGTGTCCAGATACCCACACCCTCAGTCCAAGGGTAATGCTCTGGATGAATTGGTCAGGGATATTTGCTTATGCTTTTCCACCTCTCCCACTCATTCCATTTCTGGTTCGCAAGCTGAGACAGACATCACTCACCATGATCCTTATTGCCCCCACCTGGGCACATCAACCTTGGTACACAACACTATTGGATTTGTCTGTGGTTCCCCACCAGAAACTTCCCAACCGACCAGACCTTCTGACTCAAAAATTTGGTCAAATCAGACATCCAGACCCCAAAAACACTCAGGGGGTTATTCTAACTTTGGAGGAGTGTTAATCCGTCCCAAAAGTGACGGTAAAGTGACGGATATACCACCAGCCGTATTACGAGTTCCATAGGATATAATGGACTCGTAATACGGCTGGTGGTAAATCCGTCACTTTTGGGACGGATTAACACCTCCTCCAAAGTTAGAATAACCCCCTCAGTCTTGCAATGTGGCTCCTGAAATCATAGAGTTTAGATATTTACAACTTTCATCTGAATGTATGGGCATTCTTAGAGAGACATGTAAACCTACAACTAGACAATGTTATGCCTCAAAATGGAAATGTTTTGTATGCTACTGTCAACCTAAACACATTAATCTACTCAAAGCATCAGTGCAAGACATTATTTGTTATCTGCTACATTTACAAAAGGCAAATTAAGCATACTCATCTATTAGACTTCATTTAGCAGCTTTAACAGCTTACCTTCATAACAGAAAACATATTTATTTGTTCAGAATTCCTGTAATTAAAGCATTTATGGAAGGACAAAAGAGGGTTATTCCTCCCAGGGTTCCTCCAGTTCCAGTATGGAACCTTAATATTGTCCTTACTAGACTTATGGGTCTGCCATTTGAACCAATGCATTCCTGTTCTTTGTAGTTTCTTTAATGGAAAGTGGCCTTTTTAGTATCTATCACTTCTCTATGACGTGTAAGCGAATTACCAGCTTTCACTCTAGAAGAACCCTTCTTCCAAGTACATAGAGATAGAGTAGTCTTTAGCACAAACCCTAAATTTCTCCTAAAAGTAGTTTCACCATTTCACATTAACCAGTCAGATGAATTACCTGTCGTTGTCCCACAGCCAGACTCAGTCACTGAAAGAGCTTTGCACACACTAGATGTTAAACAAGCTCTTATGTATTACATTATTACTCAAAGTTTTAGAAAATCTAAACAGCTTTTTAAAGCATTTTCAAAGCCTCACAAAGGCAATCCAATTTAAAAAAATGGAATAGCGATATGGATAGTCAAGTGCATTCAAACTTTTTATCTCAAAGCTAAAAGACAAATACCTACAGCTCGTAAAGCGCACTTTACCAGGAAAAAGGTGCTTCTATGGCCTTTTTAGGAAACATTCCAATAGCAGATATTTGTAAGGCTGGTACTTGGTCTACACCACACACATTTACTAAGCACTATTGTGTAGATGTTTTAACTCGGCCGCAAGCAGATGTTGGCCAGGGACACTTTTTCAAGCTACTCCAACTCCTACGGGCTGGCCACCGCTCACTTGGAGGGGACTGCTTTACAATCTATGCAAAGCAGGTGTATCTACAGCCACACATGCCATTGAATGGAAAATGTTACTTACCCAGTAGACATCAGTTTGTGGCATGTAGTGCTGTAGATTCGCATCCGCCCTCCCTCCTCCCCGGACACCTGTAATCGTTGTAGTAAAATTCTTCTTCAAATATTGTACATATGTACATACACTGCATGGACCTCCTATTTCATATACTATCTATCTATCTATATATACTCCTTGCCTCGCCCGCCTGCGGGAAAACAATCTAACAAAGGACTTGATGCCCATACGCACTACCACAGAGAGGAGTAGTCACTCAATCTCATGACTCGAAAAGATTCTTCGAAGAAAAACAATTTGTAACACTCCGAGAACAGTACTAGATGGCAGACCTATGCAAAGCATGTGAATCTACAGCACTGCATGCCACAAACAGATGTGTACTGCGTAAGTAGCATTTTCCTTTCTTTTCAAGCTCTTCAATTTCCCTTAGGAGCTGTTTAATATGCTGTGCTGCTGTTTCAGTGCTGAGGATCATCCAGATCCTAGAACACTTATTAGTGGCAAAACTGAAATCACTGTCTTCTTTGAAGACAATGGGTATATTCCTGACCTGTAAACCCATACAAGTGATGTTTTTATTGTACCTAGGGCATGGGTACTAAGGAAGGTCCCTAAACTCTACACCATGTATTGTGCCACCCTAAGGGACTTCTCACCACACTCATGCAGACTTCCATTGCAGGCTGCGTGACATAGTACAGACAAAAGTGAAAATACAACATGGCACACATCGTGTGTGCCAAACTTGCGGGCACTGCATGTAATATAGTGTATTGTATTGTAATAGTATTTATATAGTGCTTACTACCCCTGACGAGGCGTCGAAGCGCTTTTCAGCGAGTAGAATGCTACTCCGGAACCCAAAAGGAATTAGTGGTGGATTATTTTAGGGAAATATGAGTACAGTTTTAGTATTATTATGAGTTAGTTTGAGCCACGGGTATGTGAGTTTGTTAGTTGTATGGTTTGTATGGTAATAGGATTTAGGCTCAGGATGAGTAAAGGGGGGATGGAGGAGGGAAGAGTCTGTGAAAAGGGTTAGGGAGATCATAGTAGCAGGAGGGGTTTTGGATGAGTTAAGGGTGAGACAAATGAGGGAGAATTTAGTATGGTTGTTTGGGAGATCATGGTAGTAAAGTGAGGTTTGGGTGAGTTAGATGTGGAAGAGGAGGGAAGAGCTTAGGCAGGGTTATTTAGGAGATGAAAGTAGTAGAATGGATTTGGGATGAGTTAGAGTGGGAATGGAGGATAGATTGATAGAGACATGATATATGGTGATGGGTAGACAAAGTGTGATATAAAATGAGAGCAGGGATTCATAAGTATCTAATATAACAACTTATCTAGGAGCTATGCAATGACCTATGAACATGTTAAGCATAGAATAACACATATATACACACACACACATGCACATACATATTTAAACCATGAGTAAATATACATTAGTTAAACAGGTTTAAAGAGTATGTGTATAGTTTATTGTTATGACATAGTAACAATACACATTTTCTAAAGAACTATATATAACTAGAATATACACATAATCAGATAAAAAATATTTATCAACATAGGCATATGCAGTCCATAGCTGTTTGAATATTGTGGTTATGAAGGAAAGAGCCAACTCTTGAGTAGTTTTCTAAAGACAAGATAGTTATCTGTGGCTCTTATAGTTGGGGGTAATGAATTCCATAGTTTGCCTGCTTGAACAGAGAAGGATGTACCACCTATAGTCTTTTTCTTGTATGGTGGTGTTCTAAGGCGGGGTGTCAATCTTGAGCAGATGTTTTTTGTTGAATGTATTTGGTTATTTTGTTCCTGATAAAAAGTGGTCCTGTTCCATGTATAGCTTTGTGGGTGAGACAAAGCAGCTTGAAGGTGCATCTTCTGGCAACGGGTAACCAGTGTAGTGCTCTTAAGGCAGGGGAGATGTGGGCTTGTGGCTTTGCATGTAATAGTAGCCTGGCAGCATAGTTATGAATACATTGTAGTTTTTTCATAATAAATAGAGATGATCCATGGTAGAGGCCATTGGCATAATCCAGTTTGGATAGTACAAGCGAGATAGTAGCTTGCACCTTGTGTGGAAATCCGAGGTGGGGGAAGATGCGTTGTAGAGTCTTCAAGGTGATGAAGCTTGTTCGTGCTAATTTGTCCACTATGTAAGTCACCAGTACAGCAGACCTTACACCACTAAGGCAGGATACATTATGCTATATGGGCTGACATATCTGCATGAGCAGATATGCCCTTGTGATGTCTTTGTCACTTCTTAAGCATTACAAGTGAACAGGCACACCATCTTAAGATATGTACTGGGCACTGGCAAAACGAGTTTCCCAGCTACATAATGGATTCACTGAGACCTATGGTGTGTTTTATCAAACATCTCATATTAATAAACCCACATTGATTCCAGTGATGAATTTTATAATACATGCACACATGGGATACTGTAGAAGTACCCCCTGAAACCTGCTAGTCCTCTAGTATGCTGGCTGACTGGTACAGTACAGCCTACCACCACAGACAGGTTTCTGAATCCCTGCAGGTGAGAGCCCACACACTGAGGTCAGAAACAATGCCTGCTGTGAGGGAAGGTGTTCACACCTTCTCCAGCAGGATGGCTGGTGATTTAGCATAGCAAGGCTAGGGACTTCACAGTCCCTGCCACCTTTATTATGCTACCCCAGCTTCTCTCAGTCCCTCGAGATGCCACCCCTTTCCTGAGGCCCATTTGGCACCAGGACAGACAGGAGATTAGATAGTCAGGAGGTGTGTTGCACCCCCAGGCTAGTCACACCCATAGGGCAGGCTACCTGAAGTGAACACAAAAATGGGAATCAGAAAGTGGTCATATAGGGAGTGTAGGGATCCCATGGGTAGGTAGCTCATTGCCTACTACCCTATACTCCACTTATTGCCCCAAAGATCAGTATTTATGTGGCCCCTTCTCACCAGTAACTCAGATGCTACTTACCAAAGAAGAAGAAAGACACAGAAGAGCCATGAAAAGCAAGAACTGAGGAGCAGCAACTGACTTGGCCCCCAACCCTGCTGGCCTGCCTGCTGTCCTCGACAATTGCACCAAAGTTGGCTTGTCTTGCAACTACTCTGCCTCTAAAAGCCCGGGAGGTCTGCCAGCACTTTAAGGAACCAACACCATCTCTTGTGGAGTAGCGGAGCTGCTTCCCTGTAGACACCCAAGAACAGTGAGGGCCCCAGACCATGGAAAACCCGACACCAAAAAGCACCACTGCATGCGAGTCCCAAGACCAATTCGAAGTGGGCCAACAGTACCAACAAGGTCCTGAGACCCTCCAGAGCTAAACCCCACCTTGGGTTTGACAGATAGGTCCCCAGTCGCCACCTGCAGACTCTTTTATGCAGGAACCAAGAACAACAAAGAGACTTCACGACGTGACCCCCCGCCAAAGCACCACTGCACATGCGTCCCCCAGCTTAGTTGCTGTGGACCGACGGTGTCCCTGTGTGCCCAATGCCCTTGAGACCTGAGCCAGGACTGGACACCAAGTCCCCACTTGCAGCCTCTTTTCCCCAGGACCGTTTCCCATTAAAGTGAACGGGATACCCAACTCTGTAAAGCACCTCTACACCTGGATGCCCCAGTTCCTCTCAAAGTGGCCTGTTGGTTCTGCCATGGACCTTGCCCTAATCTTACCTTAACTCCAGAAGACCAGTCCTGTAAGTCGTTCCCAAGTACCCGTATGCAGTATTTGCTTCTTTTCCCATTGGAAAACATTACTGCATTAAAGCCAATACAAGTAAATTTGCTATATACTTCAAAACTGCTAACTTAAAAAGTATTTACCCAATAACAAAGTCCTTGGTGTTAAAAAAAATATTTCAAAATGTGTTATTTATCTAAATTGGTGTGGATCTCCTTATTGACTGTATGTATGCAGCAAATGTCTAACATCCCCATTTGATTAGCCTAAGCTGCTCAACCACAGGAGGAAGCTGGCTCTTTATATAGTCAACCAAAAGAGGTACACTGTGTAAAGAGTCCAAGAAAACCCCTAATGAATTACAGAGGGACAAATGACGTCCCAAATTCTCTCTTTTGTGGTGGTGCGGGGGCGAGCAGTTAGGCATATCATAGGGTAATGCTAAGCATGTATTGCACACACATAGGCCGTAAGTAAACGACCCGCTCAATAAAGAAATCCAATACTAATTTATTAAAGTAATTTGTATTTTTATATGAAGTTTGGTACCAAGATCATAGGAATCAAGTCGGTACTTTTCGAGTTATGAATGTTCACAGTTTTCAATAGATGACACTGGAATTTTTGGAGCGGTAATGTTATCCTATGGGGGGATACATATACTGCATACTGATACTTAGCAGCAACTTTCAAGACCAATCTTCTGGAGTTAAGGTAAGTATGGGACACGGCAGCACCAACAGGTCACTTGAGAGGCACTGGGGCATCCAGGTGCAGAGGTGCTTTTCAGTGATGGGTGCCCAATGGTATCCTATGGGGGAAAACATGGACTGAATTTGGGCACCTCACAGCGACGTACGGGACAAATCTCCTTGACATAAGGTAAGTATGGGCAAGGTCCAAGGCAAAACCAACAGGTCACTTCGCGAATCCTGGGGCGTCCAGGTTCAGAGGTGTTAGGTGACCAATGTTATCCTATGGAAAAGAAACAGACACTGCTTAAAAGGCACTTAGCAACAACTTCCAGGACTGTTCTTTTGGACTTGAGGTGAGTATTGGGCAAGGTCCAAGCTCACACCAACAGTTCACTTCGGGGGCTCTGGGGCATCCGGATGCAGAGGTGTCTTATGGCGTCGGGTGTCCCATTTATTTCAATGGGAAAAGGTCCGATCACAAAGTTGCTGTAAGCTGGGCCTGGGAAGTCAGTCCAGGGGAACCCACGGGGGGCTCGACCCTTGAGGTCCTCGGGCATGTGGGACACCATTGATCCACTCCTCCTTGGGCTGCTGTGGGGCTCGGGTGCAGTGGTATCTTTTGCCGATAGGTCCGTTGGTTGAGTTATTCTCGGTTGGAGGGGGTCTGCAGAAACAGGCTGCAGATGCTGTCCACAGTCGGCAGGTACAAGGTGGTCTCCATCTCTGGAGGGCCTGGGAACCACACTGGCACCATTGGCCCACTTCTGCTCAGGCTAGGCAGCTCAGTTGCAGTGGTGCTGTCCGGCGTTGGGTTTTTGGCAGTCCCGGTCCTCACAGTTCTTTCTTGGGTTGCCTGCAGATACAGGGAAGCAGCTCCTCTGCTCCAAGGGAGTTCCTCTTGGTGATTTGCGAAGCACTGGCGGCTCTTTCGGTTTCTTGGACGCTGCAGCAGCAGGACAGATTAGTTGCTTTGTGAGGGTCGAGTGCAGCAGGCGCCAAGTCAGTCATGCTCCTCGGTTCTTGGGTTCAGCAGGCTTCCTGTCCACTCCTTCTTTTGTGACCAGTGAAGATCTGAGGCCCTGACATCAGGGGGTCCCCTAAATATTCAATATAGGGGCGTTAAGGGTAGTGAAAGGTACCAGCCAATGGGCTACTTACCCTTGATGTCACTACACCCTCTAAAGGACCAGGCAGTCTGCATGAGGTTGGTGCTGGGTCCCTTAGAGTGGCACAAGTTTTGCTACAGCTATTAGGGCGCGTCTTCAGTACCCATGCCCTAGATATCAGGGGTACCATTTACTAGGGACTTACAGAGGTGCAAAAGGACCTGGTCACTTGGGGATCAAGTGGCCAGGTGTCTTGTTTTGGGGAAAGGAACACTGGCACTAGGGACCTGGTGAGCGGGAACCTAGCGCAATTCAGTCAAAGTTGAATAAAAAAAACAGGCAAAAAGTGTGTGCTGGGGGTGGGGGGTGACTGCAACCAGAACCCAGCTTCCTACAACCACCGTAGAGCACTTGGGATTTTTAAAGAAAGCCCTGACCACTTCTAATGGCATACCTGAACCCTTTACACAGCATAACTCTTTTTGGCATGAAAAGAGCCAGCTTCCTAAACCCCAGTCCCACTTGTAGCCTCAATGACTTCAGCGGTAACGATCGAGCTACTCTTGTAGCCAGCACCTCTGCACCTGGACACACCAGGGCAAGTAGCCCGTAACTGCTTGTGGGTCTAAGGACCTTGGCCCCCTACTTACCTTAATTCCAGAAAATCAAACCTGTGAGTCATTTGTAAGTGAACCGATATAGTGTATGTTTTCCGCATAGGATAACATTGCTGGGTTCAAGGCTCATGCCTCAAATCTGACAGCTGTATCTACTGTATTTTTAAAGATTGCTAACTCTAAAAGTACTTACCTGACCTTGTAGATCTTGGTGTCCAAATTAATATAAAAATCTGTCGTTTTTCTAAATTGGTCCTGAGTTCCTTTTTGAGCGTGTTTCTCATTTATTGATTCTGTGTGTTCACCAAATGCTTAACAATACCCTCTGATAAGCCTGAAATGCTCATCCACACTACCACAAAGACAGCACTTTGGGACGATTCATTTAAGTCCTATAAGCCAATAAGGATCGACTGGACTATATTTATGGTGTACTCCTATATTGGTACACTACATAGATAGCCAGCTTCTTACAGTCTGCTCGATAACATGGTAGGAGCACTAATGGCGAGAGCACTGTGGGGGTTGGAAACATACCTGATATGTGTATTGTTTTCTGGCAATCGTCTTGATTGCCTGGGCATTGCCCATCTAGGTGAAAAACCTCAGTGCATGAGTGCAGACATCCACGGCATACAGGACTTGTTCTGTTTTCAGATTTATTAAATAGAACCATAGTATAATAACTATGGTTTATTCATTTGAAATGTCAATATTTATGTTTATATTTCATTGCTATTTTCATAGTCAGTGCTCAGCAATATCATGAAGAGATTTTTGAGCGAGTTGATTTTGCCTCCATTGCAATCCCTTCTTTCACGTTCATGTAAAAACTTTGAAATCACCTTTCTCCATGTTTTTCTCTTGGGCAAGTTTTAGTTAGAAGTCAACCTTGTTTGCTCCTTTCCCTACTTTCACAAGCAGGAAAAAGGTGCAAATCGATTTTCCCTGTTGTTTTTCTGCACCGTTACAACCTGTCATAATCCCTCTGAGCAAATGGGGGCTCTAGAAGATTGAATTAGCTTTAGCTCTGAATGTATTTATGGTGGTGGATGCTTGCTATAGTACTTAGATAATTTACTCCACTTTCCTGAATTTTCTCCTTCTTTTCTCAACTTACCTGTCATTTCTCCATCTCGTCTGCACTTGCATGCATTATCTCAATCTTTATCCACTTGCCTGTATTGTCTTAATGATCAAGCAACGCTACTGAGGGAGGTGGCGTAACACACTCCTGTGGCTCTGCAGTGCCCCATTAAGTACCCTATACTGACATCACTTTAAAACAACACTGCCATTAAAACTTGAGACCATTTGGGATGACTCTCTCTTGGTTCGTAATATCACGGGTGTGGGAAGAGGAAACATCACAGAGCCCTCGACATGCTGTTCAGTGATGGCATTGTTTTGGGTTTTGACACGTTACCAACAAGGCTGTCATTGGATCAAGTCCTTTGGAGCCCAGCCCTGTCCAAGACCGTAATCAGATCTTGTACACGTGCCGTACCACACTTTTGGTTAAGGACTCGAAGACAGAAAATGAAGAGGCCCTTGGCTGCTCTGCAATTATCATCTTGAAAGCCTGTCAAACAAACACTTGGCTTTTGTAAAACTGGTCTAGCTGGGCATAGGTGTGAGATGTCAAACAGAGCTGAAAGCGGCCATATTCCCCCCTTTTCCTTCCAGACCCATCAAGAAGAAAGTAAAAACGTATGGCCAATTCAAAGGTCGACTAAGAGATCATGAAGGATACTGTATGAACGTGGTTTGTCCTGTCAATCACTCTGAGGAGTCAAAGTATTCCAAAAGAAAAAGTGAATATAATGTTTATAGGCGAACATGCTGAGAGCAGAAATTGCTAAAAGAACCTAAGCCGAGGCAATGAAAATAACTTATAAGCACTTGAAGGCCATACCTCTAGTACGAATGTGCAGTATCACTGATATAAATGCTACATCTACTGAATGAACATTGTTAATGTAGATAAGTATACTAATAAGGGGAATATACATAGTACACAACAGAAACTGAACCGTGCATTGGCCCTTGAAAGTGGAGATTAGCTTTATACCCAAATCCTCGTTACTAATTTTATTGACCTGAAAAGATTGGAAGTTTAAGTTTTTCCTGTAGGAATGAAAACTCACACCCTGTAGGTTACAAGCAAGTCTTCACGCCTGCCGCATAACCTACTGATCTATTTTCACTCAGTAGTATTTGCGGACCAGGAGGCAAATAATGGATTTTAACAACAAAATTAAGAAAACAAAGAGCTATCGTATTTGGAGTTTAACCTAAGATAAAACGGGTTGCAGAAAGTACTGTTCAGCCACCTCATTAAACATGTGCGCTGTTTTACGGTGATTCAAACCTACCAGATTACACCACTATGGAGAGAGGCCAGAACTCTGCACTACCAAAGTACAGACACTGCTGTGCAGGCAAAGAAAGGAATGAGCACTGCATGTCCTCCATCTGATTTCTGCAAGCATCACCAAGAGCACCTGCCAAGCAGTTCTTATTTAACATCTATATATATATTTTTTTTAATATAATTGTTTTAGGCGTAAATAGTACATTTCAACAATTACCAATAAGAAATAAATCACACATGCAGTATACATAGATGTGCCTTATCACTCCATGTCAGCAAGTCGCATTGTTAAAAACCCCGGGTTGCTCGCAGTAAAACAGCATCCTACGATTTATTGGAATCTATAATTTGGCTGTTATTTTTCATGTAAAGAGGTCCACTGATAACGCAACTCTAGCCCACGTGTGAGACCACGTCCTTGGTATCAGTCTCGTATAAAGGTGCCCGGTATATACCACATCCCAAGCAACCCCCAACCTTCGTCCCCTACCACACCCTCCCCCACTACCATTTTCAGTCACTTAAAGCAATGGGTGCGCTTACAGCAAGTGACGGGAATGTGAAACTCCAGCCAGAAGAGACCCTCAATAAGCAAGTGCTCAGGTCAGCAAGTGCTCCACATTTACAGGTGTGTAAAATAGATTTTTGTTCATACATGATATGTGTAAACAATGATGCCATTTATAGTTGGTTGACCGTGACTAATACATGCAACTTAAGGACAACGCATTAAACTTTAGTGGAAATATGGAGATTCTAACTGCTTCTACACTTATGCTTATTGATTTAGGAGTCCATCTGTCACCAGAGGAGTTTCATAGGGAAGTAGAAGCATATCTATCTCGTTCCGACCAAGCAGAAAACACCATTCTACTGGACTGCAGAAACTTCTACGAGAGCAGAATAGTGAGTACTATTTCTTTTGCTTTCTGGGATTGGAGACGCGTTCCACCTTATTACGGCATGCGTTGTACACCACGGCGCATAAGAGCATTTTTATTGCATCTTTTCGTCACAAGTATTTTGTCATGTTTCCTTATTGTTGTATGTGTCCCTTTAGATGAGTTTGCATTTGCTTAAATGTGTACGCATATATGCACATTGATTAAACTTGTCTACCTACTGTGAGTGATTTAATGTGCCTAACTAGAATAGAATCTAGATAAACAATTAAACAGCAGTATCTTATATTTTTGTTGCACACAAAACTTGTTGAAAATAACACACTTTCCCGTACCATGTCACCTTGCAGTTAAAGTTAGATGATTCCTCCAGTCTAGAATTCTCAGATCCTAAATCACACCATAGTGGGTGTTCATGTGTCTGTGACAAATGCAGCTGCTGTCCGAGTCCCTCAGCTGTGTGGTGGTCTTCAAATGTTTGTCGTACCTGTTCGTTGCTAACGTCAGACTTTTGATGTGCACACCCTTCATCTGTTTCAATATTTTTAGACCTGCCAGGTGTAGGAGATCAATTTATTTTTTAACTTTCATTTTTATGACCTTTTCAGGTACACTATCACGCAAAAACATTGTTAAAACAATAACATAATCGTGTAGAGTGGGTTAGTAACAAATCCAAATCTTAGTCGTTTCAGACTGATAGTAGGACCCTTCGCCAATAAACTTTGCGATTAATAGGTTTCTTTTTATTGTGCTTCAACTTAATAAAATTAAATGTAGTAAAACAGCGAGATGGGTACATAAGACATTAAGCAAAAAACGGTTTCTACTGAGAACTCAGCTTTTAATTTGTGTACATTTATCACTGCTTCTAGCTGTTTCAATTTTGAAAGGGTGCTATAAAAACAAGCGTACTATAAAACGGAGGGAGATTATTTAGAACACCTATGTTGTCCACGTTAGTGTACAGTTGAGTGGTTCCCAATTGTTATAGTTGAGATTTAACATCTAAGACCTCAGGTTGAGAGAGGACCATTCCTCCATCTCAGTACTTTTTTTGGTGTAGACACCATACGTTTCCATGTGTGCTGAATGAAAGGTTAAGGGTCAAGGAGGTGTTTGCGGTGTGCCACATGGATTGAATCAGCACTGCAGTGGGTTGGAAAGTGACCATGTAATCTAGTAGGTCTTTGTGTTATGGTGGAAATCGTAGCGCCCCCTTAAAGAAAAAGTGTTCCTCTATGACCCAAGTCAGGAGATAGATGTATCCTGATGTTAGTTGCTCAACTTGAAGGATCCTGTACCTGATCAGTTTGAGAATGGAGAATCCTATCCGCTGGAGTTTTTGCAGACGCATTAATACAGCATGAGGCAAAGTTCTCAAATTTTCCTCCATGTTAGCAGTATTATCCTTCCACCAGTTCCTTTTTCATGACACTGTTTTTGCTTATCGCACTAGGGAAGATTCCAGAACTGCCTGGCTCCAGACATCAGAAAATTTAGCTACTTTCCCAACTATGTGGACCAAAATTTGGATTTCTTCAAGAATAAGAAGGTGCTGATGTATTGCACTGGAGGGATCCGCTGTGAGCGGGCCTCAGCCTACCTCCGATCTAAGGTAAGGCACGTTCTCTGGATTGTTTTTCAGGCTTGGCGTCATCCCTCATTTGATTGTCTTTGAGTGCATGCACGTTTTTCTTCATGTTGCAGCATTTCATACACTGTGAGCAGTGGCGCAAAGCTTTTAATTACAAGTGTTTATTTACTGTTTTTTTTCAAAAGTTGCTGTGTTTTATAATTTCACTTTAAATTAAAAAGTGCACACGTAATAATTGACCAAAAATGAGAAAAGTTGAAATTGCTGTCTTCGCACTTTACAAGCTTTTCTGCATTTATCATGTCATTTGGGTAGGCCGGTTTAGCAGTCACTTTGTAAACTACACTTTAAGTTTTAAACAGGCACTCTATTTATTTTTTTCTAGTTAAGATTTGCAATCTCTGCCCAGTGTGGTCCCACATATGAGGGATTTCATATTTTTTCTCTACTTCGTACCACTTATAGATGAGTCTGATGGTTCAGTGATAATTCACCTCCTCCATTAATCTGTGTTTTACCTCATGGTCACATCCCCGTCAGGTCTACCTTTTATCCTTCCAAAGGCAATCAAATAAGCACATTGAGTTGGGTATCAATAAATATATTATTCAGCGCCAGAGTGTCTCAGGGGGTGAACATATGCTTTACAAATGTATTTTTTGTAAGATTGTAGCTTATGTCTTTGTTATTGTGAGTTAAGGCTCCAGTTGGCATACCTCTTATTCATTTATGTCTTATTTTCCAGTCGGAGCCTTCACAATGTTATTTATGTAGTTAAATAGATTCATAACCTACTTTTTTAGTATATCTTGAATCTGTGCTGTATAGAAAAAATACCACAAGCTTTGAGATTTTGCAAGATCTTGTTTGCCCTGCACTGCCTGTCCAGCCCTCCTCCCCGCAGCCAAATCCCTACTGTAGTTGCGATTTCCATGACATATGTCTCCGACACCATGTTTATGGCTGCGGAGACGCATGTGATGCAGACAGATGGTTTCGCAAGTGAAGGGCCGGAAGTAGCAGCAGGTAAGATTGCAGTGTACATGCTTTATCAGTTTAGGAGTGATGCTCTGATAGCTCTCCAGCACCAAGATTGATACGTTTTCTCTCTATACTGCCTTTCCAACACAGCCGCTCTTTTTATTACTTATTTGCAAAGAAATTCCTTTTGGCTCCCCTAATCTGACCCAGTGGTCAGCCATTTAACCTCTTCTGTGGAGTGATGACATAGTGTTTACACTTGCAGCCATTCTCAACGAAGAGGTCTGCCCGCCATTGCTACCGGCTCCTTGCAAAAAGAGGCAGAGGCCAGGGGTAGGGGTATCTAAATCTAAATTGATACGCATCCTGCGTGCCTCACCACTTCATTCCGCCCCCTCGTCTCACGAGGTGAAGGGGAGGAAGTTTGAATGGCCAGCACAATGCCCGAAGGGCGCCGAGGCCCGGACCATGGGGGCCCCGCATCCTAGACGCCGCACCGACCCGATTGAAGTTGTGCTCTGTCCATTCTGCTTCTAGTAGGAGAGAAAGATTGTTTCTAATCAGACGAACACTCCCAGATTCATAATTTGGTGCTTATTCACGTACACTACAATTGCCTTTCAAAACCTTTTTTAACTTTTAAATTTACACTTAATTGCCGATATGAAAGTGCCTTTTGAAAAAGTGAAGCAATGCATACAATTCCTCCATATTCACTGTAAGTGCAGAGGAGCAGAAGACCACATGAAAAATATATTTTCTATGTGGAAAAAACATGAAAACCATGTCTTCGTGAAGGATCATATTAAGCTTATGTAGGCCGCTTCTTTATTTATGTAAGAGGTTTATATAGCTCTGGCAAGACCCGAAGGTATCAGAGCACTTTACAACATTGTCACGGTGATAACAGATGACAATTAGTTCAAGAAATTATTTGTGTCAAGAGTTGAGTCAGGGATTGATCCAGAGAGAAACACAGAAAAAGTACAACAATAATGGGGTATAGAAACCCTATAGCACTAGGTGATTGTTATCCAGGGGGTTAAGATGCAGATTGAGGAGGAGATCCTTTAGTTGTCTCTTAAACCTCATGAAGGAGGGGTTAGTCCTGATATGTACTTTGGGGGTGGGGGGGGGGGGGGACTTTCAGATTTTAGGGGCATTTCCCGAGAAAGAGTGTGCTAGGGTTCTTTATTAGTGATTTTTAGGTGGGATGAGAAGCATGGGATTGGTGCTTCTTAGATTTCTTGTCTGATATGCCTATTTGAATTTGGATGCAAGGTAGGCTGGTTTACCGATGTGAAGAACTTTGTGAATGAGACAATAAGTTTTGAAGCAGCACCAAGCTTCATTCAGGAGCCACTTTAAATCTTTCAAGGGGGTGGTGTGATCGTTTTTTTTTATTCCGGTGACCGTCCTAGTTGCTGCATTTAGTCTGTTTCTTAGGGGGTCTAAGTGAGATTTTGTAGTGCCTCTGAGGGTGGCATTCCCATAGTCCTGCCTTACAGAATCAAGAGCTTACGTGGCTGATTTAGGGTCATTCAGAGGGAGGAACGACTTGATTTTGTTCAGGCGATTTAGGTTGTAGAAGGCACTCTTCACTGTATTCTTTAGATATGAGCTCATGTTTAATTTTGGGTCCAGTGTGATTCCCAGAGATTGGCAGAGTCAGTTGGGGTTATATTGCAGTTTAGATCGTCAATGGAATTTAGCCATTCTTGGACCTGGGGGGTGTTTTGCAACCAATACCACTTTTGTAATGGTGAAAGCACATAATTAGTGTTAGCACAGCCTCAAGATATGATTATGAAATAAAGACATATGCCAGAAATGTAAGTAGCATATATTTCAACATGAATATTGCAAAACTCAGAACAGTAACGTGTGTGACTCGGACCTTTCTGATTTACGTAAATAGCTTTAAATACTAGTTTTTGTAAAGATAGACTGTAACCCAGAGGGGAATCCTGACACTGAAGTGAAATTGGTTCTTGTCTTTTTGGTAAATGCTGTTGAATGACATTTGGCAACACTCCAGCAATTAGCTAGAAAAACATTCTAAAACTATAATCAAGAGTATCACAACTGCGCACCAGATAAATAATTGTCTACAGCTTACTATATTAACAGAATACTTCGTCCTTTGGTTAGTTCCTTTAGTCAATACATTTGGTAATGTGACTGGTTCTTGAAACAGAAGGGGAGATGGTTTTACTCTCCACTTTCATGCTTGGGGATCCCAGGCTAATCATCTCGACTTTATATGTGTATGTCGTTACCTGCACTGTAAATTGAGAGCCCTGAGAATCGTCTAGAAGATAGCATGATACATCAAATAAATGCAATTAGTGATTCAAACTTCTTTGAGACATGTCCATATTCACGTGCTTGTTTTTCACATGGAGATTACAAACTGATTTGGATTTGTGAACAGAGATTGTAACACTGTACGTACCCTGTAAGCAGTCCTTTTTCTGTAAGCCTCCTTGTTGTTCTTTATATTACTGTACATGGTTCAGTGAATTGATTTGATCCTCTATCATATAAGTAAGATCTTGGACCACATGTTTATTGCACCACAGAGGGAGATAATGTAACGTCAAACAAAAGAAAATAATGTCTAATTTCTAGCTACCACATAGGTTCACTGAACTTTATGGATTTAACAAACCAAACACTTGTGCATTCGTCTAATGTTAGGAATTCATTTTTGCAGTCCAGTGTATGATCTGTGCTTACAGGAGTTAGTTGATAAAAAGACCATCAGAAACCTGGAAATATATTATGTGTAAAATAGTTGGGCTAATATTCACACATTTCTGATGGATGAATCATTTCCACTTACTTTAAAAACGTTCCCCACTGAACCTCAATATTTTACCATGTGTAGAAATGCTTAGAATACTGTGATCAAATCACATGCAATTGCAGTCTCATCCACGCATTAAGCACATTTCCTGTGAATCATTTTTCGTATTTATTACTTCAAAAATACTCCATGTTGCTGACATTCTTGACACCGATTGTACTTGATTTTTATCATGGCATTTCAACATCTTATTTCACAGTCTCCTAAACTCTGATTTATTATGAATAATGCCATGTTGACAAAGATTCCTAAGCCTATCTAACCTGCAAGAGTTATTGGTTTATTTTCCATACCAAAGAGATGTGTCTGTTGAACTCTGGAAAGATGGAAAGATTAATCAAATTGTGGAGTTAAATGCTTTTTCACCAACAGTAACTGAAAGAAATTAATGGTTTTACTCTGTAATAAATAACCCTCAGAGATGGATGCTTACTTAAAAATATACATTTTTTTTTCTGGACCTTCACCAATGTCGGCTTCTTTTTTAAAGTGTTTAATACTCCAGAAGTGTATTGATTGTTTTACGCACGAGGACTTCAGTTTGCGGTAACAAATGTAACATTGTCTATTGGTTTCTCCCCTTTATGAAATAGGCAGAGTGCCAGGAAGTTTATCAACTAAAGGGTGGTATCCACAAGTACCTTGAACAGTTTCCTGATGGTTACTACAGGGGCAAGCTCTTTGTTTTTGATGGGAGATACGCTATCTGTTCAAATGGTGACATCATTTCAGGTATGTTTTTACAGTCTGACACTGGTCCTTCTCCAGTTCTCATGATGTTGTTTTTTTGTTTACCAACAGTCTTTATAGCATTAGTCCAGTGAAGCATTTCTGAGTTTACTATTTAGGTACAAAAAATAAGCAAAGTGTACATTTTTTGTAAGCACTTTTCTGTGGATTTCATTCAAACTGGTCTGCACCTTCAGATGGTAATTTCTCATCGAGCAAATGTTGTATACCACCAGGTGCTCAATTACTACATAATTCTGGGTTTCTTTTCTCGTAATGAAGCATAACATGCATAATCAGTTTTTGTGCATCTGATATGTGCAAGTCTTACCTCTTGGATCAGTTTTTCCCATTAATACAGAGCCAGTGTTTTTCTGGCACAATCTGAATAAAAATCATTATTGCCATATGCTACATACACTGGAACTCCGAAACCCAATTGTTAACTTGGAACTTGGAGTTTATGTCAAAATCGGGGCATGTCAGCCAGTCAAAATGTGGACCACTGTGTTTCTCATAAGTCAGTAGTTGAGAATCCATAACAATCTTACTTGGAGAGAAGTTAATCATCAAGTATTATTTAACACGCCTTTTGTTCTTGTAAGAATGTTTAATATGTAAAAGTTCAATAAAGCTACTTAAATATGAATTTAAAATAAATATGGCTCCCGAAATCATAAACTAAAAACATGAAACCATGGTGGGTGTCAAAAGGCAAAAGAGAGGCAGCTGTCAAGCTCCTGTGATTTTCATGGAGCACATTTAAGGAAAACAGTTGTGGTATATGTGAACAAGAATAGCCTTGGCTGCAATATGAGATTCTACTTTCTTTGCATTTGCATCGTGATGAGAAAATGTCTAGAACATCATACCATTCATAAAGCATACTACAGACATAACTTTGCAGTTGCAGGCTTAAGTCAATGGTCCAACATACACAGTGTCAATAAATAACTGAACATTTGTTTTATTCCCTGAAATTATGATTGTACTTAACCTTCATTAAAAGAGATGTGGTAATCATAGGGCATATACTTTTACCACATTTATTGTTAATACAGAACTCAAATGTTAATTATATTTGGTTACCTTTTACTAAATATGTATCTCACAAAATCCTTTCATAAAAATGTTGTTAATCAAAATTACATTTTTGACCCTCGGTGGTTAATCTTTTTGGTAGTTAATACTTTTAACTGGGTAGCTGTTTACAATGTACCGTTATTTGTACTGTTAAAATGATAGGTTTTTATATTTAGAATGTATAATTATTTTATTAGCATATCCCTTTCTCCTCTTTAAATATTTAATTTCTTCCTGAACGTAGTTCTTTATTATGTCTTTGACATACTATTTCCATTTGTTATTTGGGCTAAATATTGTATATATCTTAAATTATTTACATATTACATGTATGACTGTAGTAGTAGAACATAAATATAATTACTCCAGTTATTATGGATTATATGTTATTGTCTGTTTAATTGATTAATGTGTTATCAATCTATTTAACTGTTATTCCAATTGACTACTGACTCATGATTGTCATTGTTCCCACTTTCCCTTTAATCTTAAAATCAAATTAAATCATTGAAGTAAACATATGGTTAGAAATGCTCTGTAACTGAGGTTTTATGTGTTCATCTGATTGTGTTTTTTGTGTGGTCTCTTACCCAGAATGCCGATACTGCAGAAGGCCATGGGACCAGTATACGCTTTGTTCAACATCACCCTGCCATCAGCTGGTGCTGGCTTGCTCCTCCTGCCAAGATAGAGGTTTCACAGCATGCTGCCAAGTCTGTCAGGAAAAAACACCCCTTTTGACCTCCACTTGTAATCCATCTGAGCAAGTATTCAAGGAGCAATGTGAATGCACCAACTTGCGGGCACAGGTGCCTATTGAACCTCTATAACCAGAAGCTGTTACACAGAGCGTAGGATCCCAAGAGCACCAAGTTTTGTTGACTTTGGTAACCTTGATGCTTATTGAGTCTTCCAGAAGAAATCTTAGTTTTGGGATACAACATCATGTGACACTGTCTTTGGCATAATATTTGATTGGTTCAAATTGTATGTTTCTTAAAAAAATAATTATTGTTGCTGTGTTGTTAAATAAACAGATTCCTCCCGTTCTTTTTTAAATGTTATTTTCTTCTTGAAGAGACGTAGCCAATTAGTGCTGCTAAAGTTCAGTTGCCGGATGCAGAATTGAAGGCTACTTGATCTTTTCTGCTGTTATTTATTTTCCTCCAGCACTTTTCATGAGCACACACAAGTAATCATTTCATCAGCTTCTTTTTTTAGCATCTAATGCTATCACTGGTGAGTTGATTAACATAATTAAAAGTAATCATCTCTTGTTCTCCTTCAGTTTCAGGGATAGAAATTTTCATATCTGAACACAGAGAGTTGGTTACCGAGATACAGTTATGGTATATCCTTTTCACTGTTGTGAATGAATTCAGGACTTTCATGGCAGGTTACTAAGAAGTCTCCTACTGCCTTTAGATAACCACTTCGACCTTCAGAAGTAACGAGTCCAATTGATAGTGTCCAGTATAGGGCACTGCCCACCTTCATTCTGAGTACAGGATAAGTGCTTTCTGGCAGATTGCCCAGCATATGTTATCACCCAACCTCACCAATGGATTCTGACACTGCTGTGTCTCCGATATTAGATGTTGTGACTATTTTAGAACTGGAGGCCAGTTCACTGAGGTTTGAGAATAAGGTTCTACAGTCAGAATTAAAAACAGTGAAAGAAGAGCTAGTTTATATGTTTAAAACAGGGAAGAAAGGCGCTAGTTGAATGTATTTTCTGCTGCATCCAAGAGCACTCATAATTGGACATTACCGTCTCCCTTACGCGAAGGCAAGAGTTTTGTACCTTTATGTTCTGTGGTGACTCCAGTCATATCCCAGTAACTCCAAAGAGATTTTCTGGAGATCCAAAGAAGTTTATATTATGTCTTAATCAGTGTCAGTTATGCTCCTTACGTAAACATACTCTTCCTTGAGTAGCTTTTGTTTTCTCATGCTTACGTGTGAATGCAGCAAATAAGTATTCAGTTAGTAAAGAGAAATAATCCTTTTCTATATACTTTTCTGCCTAATGCTTAGGCATTGTATGAAGCGCTAAATCTAAAAATGAGAAAGAAGGCATGAATAGAGTTCATATTTATGTTATGAAAGTTTCAAACGTTTCATAAAACATTGTAGAAGTAAAGATAGATCATTATAGAATCAGTAGTCTGTGACATTAACCATCGAGAGGAAGCAGCTGTGAGTATACTAGATTTCTTGACAATGAAAGGAGCTGCTTTGCTTAATGGAGAAATTAAGTCAGTTCCCAAAAGTGTAGTGAATTGTAAGCAGTCAGCTGAAGCCCATTAGATAGTTCATGTGAACATATTTGATTCAGAAGTCCCAGAGAAGATGGTTTCAGGGCTTTTAGATTTAGGTGCCTCAGGGAACTTTAGAGACATCAGGTTTGCCCAATTATTGAAAATTCCTCTAATTAAAGAAAGCGATCTTAAAGAAGTCAAGGCAGTGGATGGTTCTATTCTGTACGAGGGTCCAGTACAGCTTCATACACACATGATTTTCTGGTCTTTTTTGATAACCATCATGTAAAGATTTATTGTGGTGTGAAGGATGCTCCTCAATTCAAATTGATCTTGGAAGTGTCATGGTTGACTGCATATAACCCTGGTATTGATAGAGCTGCAAGGACTGTACAATTAAATTCTGATTATTTTCAGGTTAGTTGTTCGACTACATGTAATTCAAAAGAGCCTTGTCCTACTAAAGCATTTGCAGGAATTGTCATATTACCAGTAATTGGTTGTGCAATTTCCCTAACTTCTTTTTGTGAATAGTTCAGTAACATATTCAATGCGCAAAAAGAAAATGTGTTACACCTACAGAGAAGTTTTGATTGAAAGATCGATTTGAAAGTAGATGCGCAAATACCTTGTAGCAGAGTGTGTGCACTGATTGAATCAGAAATAACATATCTTAAACGGTATCTGCCTGAAAACCTGGGCAATGGTTTCGCTAGGCTATTATGGTCACTTCTTCCCTGTTATTTTCTGACCCAAAAAAGGGATAACTTGAGAACCTGTATAGATTGTGGAGCCCACAATAGATTCACAGTAAAGAACTGTTGCCCTGTGGCATTAATATCTATTTTTTAGATCAGAGCCGAAACACAAAACTATTCACAAAGTTGGATCTTAAAGGAGCATAACATCTAGCCATGGTCTGAAAGGGTGATGAATGGAAAACAGCATTCCGCACTAGGGTCCTGACTTATATTTTGGCGGGCAGCCCATTTCTTTGCCAAGTGACAGAAAAAAATTACTCCGTCGCCCTGACAGAGGTTTGCCCTACCAAATTCTGAAATATGCCCTGGCCCAGTGGACTTTTCGAGCACTGGCAGGAACCACCGTCACAGCAGTTCCTGCCAGTGGGTTACACGTTTGGTGGATGGCTGTGTCAACATGATAAAGCCATACCTCAAACGTGCATTTTTTTAATTGTAAAAATAAAATCCCAAAGCATGATTTTTTTTTTTTTATTAAAAAACACCCCCCTTGCCATGAGAGCTGCTCAGATGGCGAGGGGGGCATTGAGCACTTTTCAGTGCCCATCACTGCCAGGTTTTTCCTGGTGTGACGGGCATTGAAAAATGGCTATATGTCCCTCTATCTAAATTAGGTGGGCGGACATAAAGCCAAACCTCCAAGGGCCCTTTTTCCGTCGTGGTGTTGGAGGAGTTTGACCATGGTGAAGACATAGTACTCTCTGACGTCAAACTCTGGTCTGCCTAAATTTAAATCAGGTGGGCTGACCATTATGTAGGCGGGAAGGGAACTCTGTTGCCACTGCAACAGAGTTCCTTCTCCACCAACATATACATCCGGGCCTACGTTTAGGTGTTTTGAATAACGGGTCACACTTTTCAGACTATGCAGTGGTCGTGCTGCATTTCATTACTTTCTTAACAAGATATTTAGTGAATTTTTCAATGTGTTCTGCATTGTCTCTCTAGATTACGTTTTGAGTTACTCATACTCCTTGGAAACTCACATATCACATGTTAGAGCAGTTCTGTAACAACTGAAGGATCGCTATCTTTTTGCTAAGATGAATAAATGTATGTGTATTGCATGTTTTGCTGTAGATACACATGCTCTGTATACTCCTTATATCTTGTGTTGGGCTCAGACATTTGCAAGTTGTTTTCCTCTAAGTAAGGATTCTAAGTCATGGGATGCACAGTGACTCTACCCTTAGTAGGCAATGCATCTGGGCACAGACTCCATGTTAGATTTTTTTCACTAGCTTGGGACGTATACTGTTGGGGCTCCGAAACTCAACATGTTCTTCACATTTCTTTGGCCCATATGGTGAATCTTTCTACCCACACTTAGAAAAACTTTTGTCGTCTGCATTTGTTTTTTCGATGAGATTTAACTGATGACCGGTGCCACCAAATGAGTCCCTTAACACCAGTGCCCTCATGCCCTCCCCAGGGCCACGTGCCCCTTTATGTCGAACACTTCCACATCAGTCAGTGTGGAGCCCTTCAAGGTAGGGGAACAGACGCCCTTCCAGTCCTGGCCCGGTGCCACATGAAATACTTATGGTTTGATAATCATGAAGTTTGTAACCTCTACCTCGTCCGTGAGGATGCCTCTTGTGAAGCTAGCCTTGCCTCCGGGTCGAAGAAAACTATAAAGTACCAAAGGAGAGACATTGTGGGCTCCAAAAAATGCGCAAGCTGTCCTGAAGTGACATGCTTGGCTTCTTCAGTGAACAGTATCCCTTCGGCACAGAAGAAGGTGAGCAGACTGGCTCTTCGGGCATCCCACTCCACCTGTTGTCGCCCAGAGGCAGTCTTTTCCAGCAGCTCCAACTTGGGGGAAGAAGAGGAGGCTCCCTTGACCTCCACGGCCAGCAGCCCTCAAATGACGACCTCTGTCAGAGTTGTAAGTACCGTCAGCTCTGACACACACTCTAAGCCTCCTTTAGGCCTCATGCCCAGGCAGAGCACTGAGCGGCGTGACTCCATCACCACAGCCTCCAGACCCACTCCACGTTGGGGGCCAGCCAGCACCAAACAAAGGTCTCTGATCTGAAAAAGGACCCAATCAAGGGTGGCGACCCCTCTCGTCCATCGACTCCCAAGTCCACTGACAAGTTTCAACCTCATTTGAAGCTGACGGCCACTGCAGTGCCAGCGCTAAAGCTGTTGTCGACTCCGAGGCCACCGTTTGTGGCAAGAACACCCTCGACGACCAGCTCCGAAGATTCAGAACAAACAAACCTTCAAAGGCTGCGGGGGAAGCTAGATGCGAGGCAGAAGCATCTCTCTTGCAGGTGATATGAATGCACTGGTGTCATGACTGGCCTCTGCGTCAACAATAGCTTTAGCCCTGGCATTGCAGGGGCCTTTGGTTTCGAGTGAAGTTGAGGATTATCAGTGGTCTTGGGGCTTGATGGCCGGGAGGGGTCAACGCCCTTGGTTGGGTCCTTTTTCAGATCAGAAACCTTTGGTGGGTGCTTACTGGAGCCTGAACGCAGAGGGGGCTCTGGAGGCTGTGTTGATGGAACACCAGACTCCCTCTTTAGCAGCTGGGTGTCCTTGGCATTCCTCCGATGCAACTTTGGTCTCCCACATTTCAGCAGCTTCTGGTTACAATCCTTAGTATGATCTTTGGCCCACATGGGACATCACAGTGCTCTCTTCGCACGATGATAGCATCATCCATTTCCAGTGACTCCCACCCTCCCCCGGCATTCAGGGTCACCACACTTGCCCTTCACTCGAACAACACTGTGATTGGCTCAATAGCAAATATGACAAACTTAACGGCGCAGTCCACAGGCATACAGGGATCGCCGACTTGAACCTGCACACCCTCAAAGATGTGATTGGTGCAGCAACGTCTACTCACATCTCTCTACAGGGATCCACTCACTAGGACATCCCACTGGACCTCGCTCCCTTCAGAGCTTTCCTCTTCCTCACAGGGCTCACTTGTCTTAGCAAGCAGGCAGGAACTGGTGCTGCAGGCAACAGGGACAGTTGGTCTTGGATGTCCATGGATGATGTCCCCTCACCCAGATGGGAGATTGGCAGGCCTTAGCCTCTAGCTGTGGTAACAGGCAAAAGTCTTTCAGAGCTTCCTCTCCTCCCACAGCCTGTCTGGCTGCTAGACCGTTGACAATTTTGGGGGCTCAAGCTACCCTTCTTATAGTCCATTTCCAGACACCAAGTGTGATTTAGAGTGTGAGTATTTGAAGTTTGTGTTGGGGGTCTTTTTCCTTTTGAAGTGCCCTCTCCTCTGCTCTGCCTTTCCTCCAGAAAGCAGTCTGTCACAGCAGGAGCGACTCCCTATCTGATAGCCACACAGCACAGCTCATGAGAGAGAGATCTGAATGTCAGCCACAGCGATATGTGTTTCAAAATGTTACTCCAGGGCCCCATTCCTACTTTTTACACAGGAATGCAACACATTTTGAGGAGATTCCTCTACCTCATAATGTCCCACCAGTCAGCCCGACGTCTCTTAAAATCTACCCCAGAATCTTCCATGTATTGCGGCATTCACAGGCACACATACACCTAGCATATGCATACAATACACAGGCACTGCACAGCACTACATACTGATTTGCTTTAAGACAAGGGTGAGTTAAGCACATAGCAGTAGAACTTTACATGAGTGAGCCTGTAGTCCTCACTCCAGAGACACAGGTAAAAAGGGCCTGTTTACTTCAACAGATCACTGCACAATCTGCTACCACCACTGTGCTGCTTAACTCCTGGCAAAGGCAGCAGCCTTTCGCTAGTATGAGGGTAGCTCTTTGGGCAACCCTCCTGGCCCAGCTATACTGCTATGTGTGAGACAGACCTATGTCATCGCACACACATATGATCTTTGTTCACCCATGACTAAAAAAATAAAACAGCACCAGACATTGTTGCAGTTAGGGCATTCAGGGCAGGGGTACAGTTCCATCACCATGCAAGGGACTTTTCCGTCCCACCATGATGACTATGATGTTGACCTCCCGAGCGACCCAGATCTTGACCATTACCCCATCATGGTATCTCCCAAGAAGATGCCATTGCCTATAATGAGGTCATCCAGAAGTCAGAAACTTTTCACAAGGGAACATGTACATCCTGATCAAAGAAGACTATTTCCTTGTCAAGAAGTTGTCCTAAGCGTAATGGACAGTGCAGTTCCTGCTCATTTTAAGGAGCATACTAAAGTCTGCCCTGGAGACATTCAGGGAACCCAGTATGGCCGGGGTAGTAACACCAAGGGTGGAAAAAAAGTATAAGTCCTTCCCGAGTGACCCCCTGGTTGTGTACACCACCCACTAAAAGGGGCAGTAGATAGTGTCTGAGGGTAGGACCATCTCTAATGCTGCCATCTGTTACACCCTTGATGCCGTGGAGATAGCTTCCCCGGGGGTGAACACCAGCATCCTTATCTGACACCATGACTGGCTCTGTATCAACAGCACCTCATTAACCTGCCCTTCAATATGAACACCTATTTCCGTTGATGAGATGCTGGAGAATATAACGAATTACACTGATATCGCCAAATCGATGGGTGTCATTGAAACTCTGGCTGCCAGAGGTTTCTTCGGAGGCAGCAGCACCCTTTAGGTGGCAAAGCCACCTCCCTTGATCCTACCCATTCAAACCAGAGGCACCAAGTCTTTTCACCAGCAGGCCGACAGAGCTTACACCAAAGGGGCCTACACGAGCAATAAGATCAAAGGCAGAGGGAAGGGTGGCTTCCGCAAAGGAGCCTCCACCTCCAAGCACTGACTTGCCCCACCTTCCCCCTTTTAACACATCACCTGTCAGTGGAAGATTGCAGGATTTCTTCTTTTGCATGGAGGAAATCGCATCAGACCAATCAGTACAAGAATTGGATTGGCATGGCTACTATCTAGAACTTCTCCAAACATCCCACCCTTTACAAATAACATCAGCAGAGAACATCTCAGCCATCTGGAAGAAGAGATCCAAGTGCTCCAAAAAAGAGCCTTAGATGGAGTGCCCCCTCACCAGGGGACAAGGACGTACATTCTTTGCTACATCCTCCCCATGAAGGGCAGGTCCCTCAGGCCAGTCTTGGACCTCAAGCCCTTGATCAACACATCCTGTCAGAATATTTCCACATGAAAACTATAGTTCCCTCTAAACTGCATGTACAAGCGGGCACACACAATGTGTTTTCCCTCTGCATATTGCGTGTGATGCAGCGTGCAACTCCTCAAGCTCTGCCTGCCATTAAATGCTTCAGTGAAGTCTTTGAAGTGACTTCTTTCAGCTTAGAAGTGAGGAAGGCATGCACAGTCAATTTGATTTGATGTTTTTTTTACTGATACACTAGGTTTCAGGGTGACCGGACTGAGATGATGCTTATCTATACCACCCACTAACCAACAATTTTTCTGCGCATGGAGACTGGGCCTATAGGTGTCTGCTGCCCAGTCACTGTGTATGTAAGAAGTGTCTGAGAGCAGCTTGTGTTTGTAAGGGGATTGCTCTGATGACAAGCCACAGCACAGATAATGCGCTGTTAAACCCAGCTTTAAGAACAGTTTTTTTTAAAATTTATTTCGAGACCATTGAGAGGAATGTGAACACCTGCAGTGGAGCTAGGCCTTAAATCGTAAGGGGAGGGCAAATGACTCCAAAGCCTTAATGGCAGATGGGCAAGTTTATTATTCCTTGATGAGTCTATCTTTTTTTTGGGCAGTTTTATATAGTGTGAACCCAACCATAGGTATTGGAGTGCTTTACATGAGCATCAGTTACATTACACAAGGTCACATTCGTATTTTAGTCACAGGGAGATTAAGTGATTTGCCCAGAATCACAGGACTTTGAGCCAACTCCAGGACTCAATCATGGTCCCCCAGTTCCAAAGTCTGCTGCTCTGTCCATAGCGCAATATCCCTTCCTCCTCTCTTCCACCCCCCACCTCTGCTGAAAGAGCAGAAAGGTGAACTGAGAGCACTGATGGAATGAGATTTGTAAACACTTCAGCACCACACACAAAAAAAAAGAAACAAGCACCTGTTCATCTTCTAAAGGCTGCTATATGTGTAGGAGCAGGGTTGGCACTCTTCTACCTGCACTGGGTCAGTCTTTCATGTAGATTGTATCTTGATTTTTTTTGTTTTGCTTTGCCTGAACTTGAGAAGTAGGAAACATCATACACCTTATTTTCCCCACTTCTGAAATCTAGATGCCTGAATCTGTGAATTCTGTCATGCCCTCAGGGAAATTATAAGTTGCCCGTCATCCAGTGCAATTTTTATCTCTTTCTCCGATTTGAATTGTTCATTCCAGGCTACGAAAAAAGAGGCCCAAGCAGCAATGGATGTATGATGAAACAACATATGCGAGAACCACGCATAGCTGAACAACACAGTTGGAAGAACAACCACGTTGTTACCACAAATGCCTTTACCACGCATGCCTTTACAATGGCATGCCTAGTAAAGGCATGTGCGGAAACGGCATGTGTGGTTCTAGCATGCCACCCCCCACCCGCCCTCAGGCCCAAAAGTACCCCACCCCTAATACTAAAACTACCCTGCCCCAAAAAGCAAAAGTACCCCAACTCACCCCACCCACCCTGAGCCCTAAAACCTTCCCTGACCGCCCCACCCACCCTAAAAACAACCAACCCCCAACCCCTAAAAACACCACTAAACCGACCCCCACCCGCCCCTGAAAACCAAACTACCCCAACCCCTCAACCCCCGCCCCTAAAAACTATCCTGAGCCCACCAACCCGCCACTAAAAATGAAACTACCCGACACCCCCAACCCTAAGCCCTAAAACATTCCCGACCCCCCCACCTGCCCTAAAAACAACCAACCCCCTGTCCCTAAAACCCAAACGACCCCGATCCCCCACCCCTGCCCCTAAAAACAAAACTACCTTGATCCCCCACCCTTAAAAACCAAACTACCCTGACTCCCTCACCCCGCCCCTGAAAACAAAACTACCCGACCCCCCACCCCTAGAAACAAATCTCCTCCCACCCACCTTGAGCCCTAAAACCTTCCCCGACCTGCCCCAAAAACAACCGACCCCCTACCCCTAAAAACCAAATGACCCCAACCCTCTAACCCCTGCCCCTAAAAACAAACCTACCCCGACCCCAACACCCCGCCCCTAAAAACAAAACCACCCCGACACCCCTCACCCACCCTGAGACCTAAAACCTTCCCTGACCCTCCCCTAAAAACAACCGACCTCCCACGCCACCCCTAAAGACAAACTACCCCAATCCCCCACCTGCCCTAAAAACAACCGACCCCACCCCTAAAAACCAAACTACCCCAACCCTCCCACCCCCACCCCTTAAAACAAAACTACCCCGACCCCCCACCCCTAAAAACAAATCTACCCCCACCCACCTTGAACCCTAAAACCTTTCCCGACCCCCCACCTGCCCTAAAAACAACCAACCCCCACCCCTAAAACCAAACTACCCCGACCCTCCCAACACCCCGCCCCTTAAAACAAAACTACCCCAACCGCCCCATCCTGCCCCTAAAAACAAAGCTACGCCGACCCCACCACCCCTGCCCCTAAAAAAAAAACTACCCCAACACTCCTCACCCACCCTGAGCCCTAAAACCTTCCCCGACCCCCCCCACCCTCCCTAAAAACAACCAACCTCCCACGCTGCCCCTAAAGACCAAACTACCCCGATCCCCCCATCCAGCCCCTAAAAACCAAACTACCAGACCCCCCACCCCAAGCTCTTAATCCACCACCACCCCTAAAAACTATCCCCCAACCCCACTTACCTGACCAAACTACTCAGCTCCCCCATCCCGCTCCTAAAGACCAAACTACCCCGACCCCCCACCCCTGCCTCTAAAACAAACTACCCCAATCCCATCCACCCCTGCCCCTAAAAACCAAACTACCCCAACATCACTTACCTGACCGCACGCTCTCCCGATCCACTCAGCCTTTTTCTTTTCCTTAACCACGAATATGCGTAGTTCAGCACATGCGTGGTTAAGGCAGAGAAAAAGGCAGTGATTGTTCCGGCAAGCATGGTTACGCTTGTGTTGTAGATGACATTGTTGTTCCGGCGTCGTGGTTCAGGACGTTTCCCGTCCCATGCATAGGTTGGTTTGCTACGCATAAAGATTTAAGTATTGCCCTTTTCCTGACCAGCAGCCTGTGTAGATTATCCAGTTCGGTGGCTGCCAATTGACATTTAGGTATGGCCAAAATTAGGCAGACTGCTGCATTTTGAATCATTTGCAGTCTCTTCATCTCAGTAGAATTTGTACCTAGGTACAGGGCATTGCAATAATCCAGCCTGAATAAAATTAAAGCAGACGTCACTGCTTTACAGGACTTCAGCAGGATATAAGGGAAGATCTTCCTAAGCATTTTTAAAATGAGAGTCCAAATAGATATAACAGAACTCACTTGCTTAGTAGAAGTTAATGAGTTATCAAAAATGATCCCCACCTGCCTAGTCACTTTAACTGGGACTGAGAACAAGACTAATTCCTCAGGCCACCAGACAGACAACCATATATACTGCTGATTACTAAAGATGATGACCTCTGTCTTCTCTGCACTTACTTTGAGGGAGTTTTTCAACAGCCACTTAGAAACTGCTTTCATACAGACTTGAAAGTTCAAGGCTGTTGATTGAATATCCTGCGAGATCCTGACAACTATGTATATGTTGTACAAATATTCTGATAGACCAAAGGATCTAATTAAGATGGCTAACAAAGATACATAAAGATTAAATAAAGTAGAACATAATGAAGAACCTTGTAGCATCCCACATGATACAGATGATGTAGAACAGAATTGGCTGCTTACCCCCGTCTGACATCTATCTGTGAGAAATGATTTCACTAGCTGTAGCACTTTACTTTGAATCCCTAACTAAGCCAAACTGTGCGCTAGCAAGGAGTGGTTAATTGTGTCAAACACCGCTGAAAAAGCAAGTAGTATAAGTACCGCAGAACCTCCCTTATCAGCCATCCACCTGATATCATCCGTGGTCAAGTAAAGCTGACTCCGTGCTGTGTCCACTCCTATAGCCAGATTGCATCTTATCCAATATTTCGTACTTATCCAGCACTGTTGTTAATTCAGAATTCAAAGCCTTCGCTATAATTTTTGCTGGAAAGGATAATAACGAAACTGGGTGATAATGCTTTACCTACCTCGGATTAGCAGACTGCTTTTTAATGAGTGGAATCATTTTAGCACTTTTCCAAGTTCTAGGAAAAGTGCCTGATTCAATAATCAAGTTAAATCTAGGTTTTAATGTTTGAACAGTCGCTTCTGGAGCTAAATGAAGAATCCACGAGAGTGAGCCTGATTTAAATATGTAAATGAGATTTCAAATTTGTTGTTCTGTCAGAGATGAACATTTTTCTAATATTATAACAGAATCTACTGGCTATGCTACCTTCTGATCTTTTTCCTTACGCTTTTGGTTAGAACTGGAAAATTCATTATGGATGTTGTTAGACCTGTCTTTTTGCCTTCTGACCGCCCGTTTTTATGGTGTACTGGACTCTGTTTTTGCTTGTTTATTGTCTCTGCGCACTTTACCACTGCTAATCAGTGCTAAATTGCAAGTGCTCCCTATGTAAAGTTTACTGTTGATTGGTTTATTCATGATTGACATATTTGATTTACTGGTAAGTGACTAGTAAAGTGCACTATAGGCGCCCAGGGCCTGTAAATCAAATGCTACTAGTGGCCCTGCAGCACTGATTGTGACACCCACACAAGTAGCCCTGTAAACATGTCTCAGACCTTCCACTGGAGTGTCTGTGTCTGCCAATTCGACCTGGCAACGGAACTCACTTGCCCGGTCCCAACCCTTCCTATTACTACATGCATGTTTGCCCCAAGGGCAGGGTGCTGTGGATGTTAAACGGCAACATGTCCTGATGTGTTTTACATGTCCTAACAGTGAAATACTGCCAAATTTGTTTTTCGCTGTTGCAATGACTATCCCTCTCATAGGTTAACATAGGGGCTGCCTTTAATTATCCTTAAAGAGCAGTTTACCTTTGAGAGCAGATAGAGATGTGGAGTTTTGGGTCTCTGAACTCACAATTTAAAAATAACATATTTTGGTAAAGTTGGTTTTTAAATTGTTTTGTCTGAAAATGGCACTTTTAAAAAGTGTGCATTTTTTGCTTAAACCATTCTGTGCCTCTCCCTGCTCGTGTATTTCACGTCTTGGTCAGACTGACAGTTGGGCTGTTGTGAATTCCCTCTAGACTGTGACACAAAGGCAGCTGGAGTGTAGCCTGCATATCCTGATGGACCATCTGGGCTAGAGTGGAGGTAGGAGTGGTCACTTACACCCAAAAGGGTGGTGCCTACCCTCATACAATTAAGTCTCCGACCCCCCTCGTGTGTGTCTGGGGCCGGGCCTTGGCAAGGCAACAACAGAGGCTCTCCTTTGAAGTTTGCCTACTTCAAAGGCAGAAAGGGGGATTAGTAGTGGACCCAAAACCCTAGACTTTTAGAATCTTTCTGGATGAAGAGGAATATCTGCCAAGGAGAACAGCTGAAGACCTGGAGGTGGAGTACTGCCCCTTTGCTGTGTGCTTTGCTGGGTTGGCTTGCAGTTGCTGCTTCTGCCTTAAAAGAGAGCAATGGTCTCTTTGTATCCTGCTTGAGAAAGTTCTCCTAGGGCTTGGAGTAGAGCTTGCCTCCTGTTGGAAGCCGCAGGGATACCAAAGACTTCACTTTCATCTGCCTGCAGCTCTGGGAACTGTGTGTTCTGTGCTGTTCAAGAAGAAAAAATACTGCGACACTGCCAACGAGCCCACTGGCCTTCACCGTGACCTGTCAACGCCACACGGAGCCGCACTGCCCCGCTTCACACCACAACCCTGGTCTCACCGACGTGGCCACCTGACGACACCACCGAGCCGCTGCTTGCACTGTGACCTTTGGGCCCACGCACACCTGCATCGCATTACTCACACTGCAGTCTGGGCATCCCCTATGATGACGTTCCTGCTGACACCGATGCCGTTGCCTGCACTGTGGCCCATTGACACTGCTTGTGGGGTACACGAAGCACCGTCCCATTCTGCACCGCAGCCCCGGTCCACCGACGCCAGCACCATCAACTCCAGTATCATCACCAGGCGTCCCCGTCTGCACAGCAATCGGTGGACTCCGCACAGAGCCCGTCCCGCGCCACACCGCTGACTTGGGCCTACCAACTACAGTGCTTGACCAACGATGACGCCGCTGCCTGCACCGTGACCTGGTAACACTGCACGTCGCACCGCCCCGCTTCACACCGCAGCCCTGGTCTCACCGACGCCGCTGGATGCCATCACTGAGGCGCTGCCTGCACTGTGACCTGTGGGCACCACACATCGCATCGACCCGCAACACACTGCAGTCCCAACCCCATCCACGCCAGCACTCCTGACTTCATCAGCCCGGAGTTCAATCTGCAATTTGGGTGACTTCAAGGTCCCGACGACCCCAGCACCGACCTCCAGAACCTACACTGCAGCACCAGTGACGCTGCTCTCCGGACCTCATCGAAAGGATCACAACACCCTGCATTTCCAAGGTACTGTTTGCAGGTCTTCCCGACACTGCAGCCAGCCTGAACTGTTGGATTTGTTGTTCCCAACGCCGTGATAGCCCTAGACAGAGCTATTGACTTCAAGGAACTGACTTTTTAAGTAATTCTTGCAAAATTTGTATCTTATTTATTGTTTGTTGGATTTTTATCATATTTGGTCTTGTTTTATATAGATAAATATTGGCTATTTTTCTAAAACTGGTGTGGTGTCCTTTTGTAGTGTTTTCACTGTATTACTGTGTGTTCTGTACAAATGCTTTACACATTGCTTCTGAGATAAGCCTGACTGCTCGTGCCAAGCTACCTACACACAAATTCACACTTACGTACACTCTCACATAAACACACTCTCACCCGCACGCACGCACACAACATTTGAAAGCATTTTTTACTTACCTGAGCTGCCATGGAAGAGAATATTCCAGCTAAGTATACTCCATTTTTATCACACTAATAGTGAATAATGTATATTATTCACTATTAGTATAATACAAAAAAATGACAGCAAACAAAAAAAGTGGAGCCTTAACTGGCATCCGAGCTGCCACGGTGTTCCTGCCACTGAATGTGCCACCTCTGAGGCCAGGGGTCGCAAAGGCAGTGCCAGCGGCAGCAAAGGGCAAACCAGGGGTCGCGGCTCCGACCCCTAAATGACGTCCATGCCCATAGTCCGTAATTTACATCCCAGTAATTAGCAGGCCCATCTTGGCACATGTTAAGTGGCCCAGTAACAGATGAACAGTGTGTTGTGTTCAGAGTGATCTACAGTCAAGTATTCTTTGGCACAGTGACTAGTAGGCAAGCAAAGGCACTGTTGTACTTGCTCTTGTGTAAAGTGAAATCACAAAACATAATTTTGTCATGTTCCTTACACCAACACATTTTATGACTACACCGTTCTTTCATACGTTTTTGATTGTCTTATTTTGTGTCACAGGTATTCGAGGGACATATTTTAATACTAATTATAGATCTTGTCACTGGTTCCAAGATGCTTAATGTTTTGTCTGCCATATAAGTTCTGATGGTCGATAGTTTTTGCTGTGGCACTTTTTCACATGGTCATAGTTCCTCTTTTTGCACAATTTTCTTGTGTCTCGTAGTGATGTGTAGTTTTTTACATATGAAAAACGAAGAACACTCTAAACTTTCAATAGATTGTTTTTTATTCCTGAAGAGTGATAAGTGCAGTGGCTATAACTGAAGTACTGGTACATTTTGTGACCTATCAACCTCAACACTATTCAATCCTAACACGTTTAGGTCAATATTATTGGGAAATGTGCTATAGAATGTCAATGTTGGAAAAGTGAAAACTTGGGTGGTTAGGAAAAAAGGAGGTTCTCCTGCCTCTATACCTACTTTTAAGCAATATCTGGTTCACCTGCATAGTTTCACATCCGATTACTCGGTTGCGCTCACAGCCAAGAAGAGTGTGCATGCATACATTCCGCCTGCCACACAAGAGGAAGAATTAGAGGGAACATTGATGACAACCCAGCTGGATGTCATCCCTGTTCTACGACAAAGCAACTATATAATTGTGCTAAACTTGAAGAATGCCTACTTTCACATTCCCAACCAGCATGTCCACCGGGTCTATCTCCACTTTGTGATAAGTGGCCATCATTACCAAGTGCTTCTGTATGGGCTTACCGCCATTATAAAGACCCTGGGCATGTGGGCTTACCTTCAAGGGTGTTTACAAAGTTCCTAGCAGAGTATCAACCCTCCTAATAGGGAGACTGGCTTCCACTCTTTTTCCTACCTCATTGATAGGCTGATCAAGGCACAGGCAAGCATCAATACCTAGCCCACACCCAAGCTATGATTTCCCTGCCTCAAATCCTGAGATTCATCATAAATGTCAGCAAATCCCAACTACAACCCCAGATTCAACCAGTCCTGGGGTCTATTCTCAGTGCAGTTACAGGCAAATCCTACCCCAGTCAGCAGAGAGTGTTGGCTTTCTAGCACCTCATACCTCTATTCAGCCCAATCATCAACACACAGTCAGAACCTTCATGTGCATCCTAGGAATGAGCATCCTGCATGAGTCTCATAGACCTACCATGTGGGCCTGCTACGCTGCAAAATGGAAGAGGATTGTCCATTACTGCATCTCCAGGAACCTGGATCCTTTGAAACCAGGTGTTAAGGCCATTATTACCTTCTATCTCCAAAAGTCAGGCCTTACGTACGCTTCTGTATGACTATATGTAGTGGCTATAACTGCATACATGAAAGCCAGAGAATACTCATGCTTTCACATCCCGGTAATCAGGGCTTTCATGGAGGGCCTCAAAAGGGTCATCCCACCCAGAGTCACCCCCTGCCCCTGCATGGACCCTCACTGTGGTCCTTACAAGAATTATGGGTCCTCCCTTTAAGCCATTGCATTCTTACCATTTGCAGTTCCTCTTCTGGAAAGTCGCTGTTCTCCTAGCCATAACATCTTTCAGATGCATCAGTGAGTTGCATGTCCTCACACTCCAAGAACCTTTCATTCAGGACCACAGGGACAGGGTAATTCTCAGAACCAACCCGAAGTTCTTCCCCAAAGTGGTTTCCCCTTTTTGCCTCAGACTATAGAGCTGCCAGTATTTTTCCCTTAACCAAACTCCCTAGCAAATAGGGTGATTTATACTCTAGATGTTGTACACACTCTCATGAATTACCTAGACATGACCAAGTCTTTCTGCAGGTTTGACCAGTTGATTGTAAACTTTGTGAAATCTCATAAATGCCAGTCAATTTCCAAGGAAGGTATTGCCAGGTGGATAGTGAAGGCATTCAGACTTGCCACCACAAAGCCAAAAGAACCCTTCCATTTACCTCCAGGGTGCAGTCTGCACAAAAGAAAACAGCAGCCATGACCTTCCTTGGTAATATCCCGCTAGCTGACATATGTAAGGCAGCCCCTTGGTCAACCTGCATGCTTTCACTAATCATCATTGTGTGGACCAGCAGGCTGTGGTTGGCCAGACAGTCCTAAGAACTTTATTTTAGACATCTGCATCATCCACAAGCTGGCCACCGCTTGTAGGGGATATGTTTTACACTATGCAAAGCATGTGTCTCTACAGCATCACATGCTACAAACATAAAATGTTACTTACCCTGTAAGCATCTTTGATATGTAGTACTATAGATTCACATGTGCTCACCCTCATCCCTGGAAGTCTCTCTCTCTAATTGTAGATCTGCGTTCACTTGTCACTCCATACTTCCTTTCTCCTGCAGTGCAAAAAAAACAATCTAACATGAAGTCACTGCCCATGCACGTTGCATACTAAGGATGGAGTCACAGCACATGCTGAGACTCAAAAATCTGTCTTTGCAGAAAAAGATCTTGCAAATATCCGAGCCCAGCACTAGATGACAGAAGTATGCAGGCCATGTGAATCTACAGCACCACACACTATAAACAGATGCCTACAGGGTAAGTTACATTTTCCTTCCTCCAAGCTTCTTCTCTAGAGATTTGTGGTACATAAGTTCACCTGACGGCATTCAGTTAGATAAAAAGAAAGTGTTAGCAATTGCTTAGTGGCCTACACCAACTTTAGGGAAGACTATTCAAAGTTGTTTGGAGCTTTGCCAAATTTTGTAGGAGGTTAATTCATCAGTTTTCTTTAATTATAAGACCCACTACCAATTTAATACGAAAGAACATAGGGGGTCATTCTAACCCTGGCGGTAAAAACCGCCAGGGCGAATGACCGCGGTAGCACTGCCAACAGGCTGGCGGTGCACCGCTGGGCATTCTGACCGCGGCGGTTCAGCCGCGGCCAGAAACGGAAAGTCGGCGGTGTACCGCCGACTTTCCGCTGCCCTTGAGAATCCTCCATGGCGGCGGAGCGTGCTCTGCCGCCATGGGGATTCTGACACCCCCTACCGCCATCCTGTTCCTGGCAGGTCTCCCGCCAGGAACAGGATGGCGGTAGGGGGTGCCGCGGGGCCCCTGGGGGCCCCTGCAGTGCCCCTGCCAATGGCATGGGCACTGCAGGGGCCCCCGTAAGAGGGCCCCACAAAGTATTTCAGTGTCTGCTACGCAGACACTGAAATACGCGACGGGTGCCACTGCACCCGTCGCACCTTCCCACTCCGCCGGCTCAATTCTGAGCCGGCGTCCTCGTGGGAAGGCTGTTTCCCACTGGGCTGGCGGGCGGCCTTTTGGCGGTCGCCCGCCAGCCCAGTGGGAAACCCGGAATGACCGCCGCGGTCTTTCGACCGCGGTACGGTCTTCTGGCGGTTCCCGCTTGGCGGGCGGCTCCCGCCGCCCGCAAATATCAGAATCACCCCCATAGTGTTTTTGTGGTCTAAATAAGAGGTTCAGGAGTTTTGTTTCTTAAATGAGCATTTTTAGTGGTCCTGTTTTTCAACATCCTAATGTAGAATAACCCTTCACTGTATGAACAAATGCTTGCTATCATGCTATTACGTGTTTTATCTTAGGGAATCCACATACTGTACATATTCAGACAGTCACTTATTTTTATAAACAACTTTTACCAGTATAGTTAAATTACATAATCACTGATAAGAATATCCTAACCATTAGGTGATAGTTTGAGGAATTGAGCCATTACATGTTGGATGGGGGAATAAAACTTTTAAGCGTCCACTGATCACAGAAATGTGCAGTTTCTGAAATCAAACAGAACACTCACTCCTGCGTTAAGTCAGCTGAACGTTGGCCTTGTTTGGCTATGATTTTGTGATAAATTACAGACCTGGTACTAATCAAGGTAAAGCTAATGCTCTGTCTCAATAGAATTGGTTTGAAAGTGAGAGTCAATTGACAGTTTATCCACTGTTAATTTATTTCTCCAGGATTTTAAATGACCATTCTATTGCCTTAAATTAATGTGGGATTATTTTAGATAAAATTATGTACAGGAAGTCAACCTGCAGATAAGGAGAGGTGGTTAAAGAAACCAGAAGATAGGAATACAAAAGATAAATTATTGAATCAAGGTAACATATATTTGCCAGCAGCTCATTTAAGGCAACCACCTATAAATTGGCTCACGATTCAAAGGTTGATGGAGATCCTGGAATAGCTATAATTTAGTAGTGGTCAGGAGGCATTTTTGGTGGCCAAATCTATTTGTTGATGTCAAGAACTATGTTCAAACCTGTTCTATTTGTTCACAAATTAAACATTCTCATAGTAACCCTTTGAACTTAGGTGAAAATGTATGTTTATGACCAAATAATTTACATCTGAAGAAATGTAAGTTGCAACCTATGATTGTGGGTCCATTGAAGATTCAACAGATTGTATTTCTGTTTACTGAATGGTTGAAATTGCCCTTGTCTATGGAAACCTACCCGACATTCCATTTATGTTTGTTGAAACCTTGTTTTGCAAAAGCACAGTTTTCTCTAAATTCTATGCCATTGTCATAATCATTGCTCAGAGTGTCACAGCTCACAATAAGGTTAAGTGAATGAAGGTAGCTGGTAATAACGCAAAGGAAATGTGTCATTTGAGATTAAAGACATAAATGCAAAGTACTTTGTCTCAAGTATTTCCTACCTTACTAATGAATGCCTGAAATGGCGAGGTGTATCTGATGCTCAAGCCCGAAACATTGAAATGAAACCAAATACATGTAACAGAGTCATTAAAGATACAAGCTTTTGTTCAAGCCTGAACAGATTTTGCTATGTAATTCATGAGAACTCTTGCTTACCTCTTGGATTCCAATCCTGGAGCAACACTTTGTATCAGATTTTTGCTACTTCTCACAGTAACAATAAGGGTTGATAGATCCACCCTTATCGAAGAACTTTGATTCAGTGAATTTGTGATATTTTAAACCTGAAATTGCTTAATCAACTTGAAATAAATCATCAGCGTTGGAGAGGGTGATTATACAGTATGAAAGTCAGACAGAAAACATTATTTTTATAACATTTTCTTTCTAGAAACCGGTTCCCAATCTGTGTGCTCTAGGGAGCAAATAGCTGTAGAGTGTCGAGGGAGATTATCATATTCAAGTATATGATTCATTCAGATACTTGTTAGCTCAGCTGCAACATGACATATACTATTATACTTAAGTTTTTTGTTTACACAGTCTGTGCAGATCATCACTGAGGGTCCAACTACTGACAGAAGGTATTCTCCTAACAGCATTTCCTTTTCCCCACATCCTGCTCCCCCATGTGAGTTTAAGCTGCACACCATTCCCCTTCAGTGGACAGTGTAGCTATGTTTGTCAAGACAAATTTCCAGGAGATTCATGACATCTCTGCGGAGGTTAATGAAGTCATGACAGTTTGAGAAGTCCAAGTGGACATTCTAACCAGATGTCAAGAATCTGTCTTAATTTTCCCTTAAGTGACATTGGCCATGCCATTAACACATTACAAAAAGATATGGAGGAAGCAATGAACCGCAATCAAGGGCTTAGCCAACAGGTAGCATGGCTCACAGAATCAATAAATTGCAATGTCCCTCAATTCTGCATCGTGAGCATTCTATAAATTCATCAACAGAATTACCTGATAGTGCATCTGCTAGTATTGGCACTCATCTGCTGTAGCCACAGCTCTGACCTCTCAGATAGTTTTATACTTATAGACACCTTTAATCCTCAAAGGCATCCTGGAGACTCTCAACCTAGGTGTCTTTATATGCAGTCTACATTTTTTGTGCATACGTTTACCTTTTCATGCTCCTGAATCCAAAGTGGCCTTTATGCTGTCATACATCTGAGAAGTTGCAACTGGTTAGTCAGTGCCTCTTTTAGGCCAAATAGTACTTAGCAATTTGGAAAACTTTATGGATAACCTAATCCATTTGTCTGATCAACACTCTTTAAAATAGCTAAAGGGTTATTGGATTTGAAGCAAGGAAGAAAAGATATGCTGACATATTTGATTCTGTTTCACAGATTGGTAGCAGAAGCAGCCTAGTCTGATGACAAAAGAGTAGTGTTTTTCTGTTGGGGCTTAAGTGGATTAAAGAACGTATTCTCTCAAATACATAACAGACCAACTAATTGTCATAATAAATTTGATTTAGATTTACAGTTGGACCAAATAATGTTGGAAAGACGCTGAGAAATAAAGGGAATTATGGATGACATTAGAAGAAGACTAAAGTGGCCAACTTTCTAGGATTTTTTCAACTGAACCATTGCAGAAAGGAGCTGTACAGATTCCATTAACAAAGTAAGAAGGAATAATAAGTAATTTATATTTATATTGTGAATCTCAGAAACGTTCTGTGATAACATGTCCTAAGAGACCCAAAAGGAATTGACAGGTAAACAAGAAGGTTCGACAGTTGGAAGATAGTTTTTATTAAATACAGTAAACTTTGAAACAGCATATTGTCTTAATGTGTCCTGGCATGCAAATACTTCCACATGTAACTGCAGTAACAGATTCGGGAGCAACAGACAATTTTCTGGACTGGAATGTTGCTAAAACATTTCAGTTAATTATCAGAAAAAAAGACAAAGAACAGTAGTTGAGGGCAGGATGGAACTTCATTGGCACTTGGACCTATCACACATCGTGTATTATCTTTGAAATTTGTAAGTTAACCTTAATTTCCATTTTCAGACCAGAACATTTGATTTGATTGCTGTGCCCAGTTCTAGTTGATTTGGCTGTTGCCCTGGTCACCTGAGCATAATCCAACAATAGAATAGGTCCAAGTTTCAATCCATTTTAACTCAGTGTTGAGTCAGGACCACTGCAGTTCTTCAACAGTTTTGTCTTCAGGGAGCAAACTATATTGAATACATATGTTTTGGCTATAGTAGCAGTAAATAAGGAAATATTAAAACACAGAACTTCCTGTGGAAGACATTATTCCTTCCGAATATCGTGATTTGTTACATGATGTTCGTAAGACACAAACTGAAACTCTGCCACACCACAGATTTTAAGATTGTTGTATGGATATAGAGCAAGGAGTAAAATGCCTTGCGCGGGAATTTATTCATGGAATGACAAAGAAAATTAACATCTAAAATATTACCCTGATAATTATTTGACTGATGGATTTATTCATCCTTCTGAGTCACCAGCTGCATCTCCTGTTTTTTTGTCCTTATGAGGGAAGGGTGATTTACATACCTGTATGGAGTGTAAAGCCACGGACATGATTTTGATCATTAACAGATAAATGCTACCACTTATACCAGTATTGTTCGATTAAATAAAGGGAGCAACACTATATTCCAAGATTGGTGTTACAGGAGCTTATCTTGAAAGAATGTAAAGGACAGATTAATCGAAAACTGCGTTCCAAACAAAATATGGCTTATTTGTCTAACAGGCAATACTATATGGACTGAGTAACGGTCTGGATGCATTTCAGTTTTTCATCAATGATACTAAGTGAGAACATCTGGATCTTTTTTGTGATAATATACATTAATTACACTGTAGTATTCTAAAAACAAATAGAGAGGAGTTCACCATCTCATTTTAAATGTTAATCACAAGGTATCCTACAACCTATCAACAGTGTTATTACATTTATTTGCTGGAAATAAAGAGAGAAAGTAGTGCAACTTAAATCTTGAAGTGTTCCCAGTAATATGGCTAAACCTATCCTGGTTTTTAAAAAAATAGGATGTGAACCAGTGATGAAGCATTCCACTAATTGAGTGAGTGAGGGACCTTTAAAAGCCTAAATAGGTTTCCAGAAGGTTGCATTTCATTCTCCCTTTCTTACTTCCAAAAAATATCTTAGTTGACAGATTGTAGAATATCTTGTTGTGAGGGAGGATGTGTTCTATAGCCTAAAATTCCCTCTCCCTACGGTTGCACAACAGCCATTGGTGACCAGTAGTAAGTGTTAAGGCTTATTTTAAAGACATTAAAAATAAATCATACATATGAAGAAAATGTCAGTTTTGTGTCACTGCAACTGAGTTTTTATGTTTCATATTGTCTTCATAAGGAATTCAAATAGATCAATGAAAAGTATAAGCTCTTTTAGACTGTCTTCAGACTCAGTATTTTCTCATTTCTACTGTAGATTCATACATTACCTTTCAACTATCATTGCCCGGGTATTGAGACATCCTGTTACTAATCATCCGTTTTTGTGGTAGCAGATACTTCCACAATCGCTGTAGTTGGAATCTTATCTATCTAAAAGACACCAGAAACAGGCCAACCACATTCGGAAGCACGTTATTCAAGAATAGTAATCCCCACGGAATGTAAGTACACTATTATAGAAAAAGAAACTTTGCTATAAAAGCTGCCTTCAAAGAGTGACAACAATATTTGGATCTAAGTTGCCAGTGACGGGAATCATAAACAAAAACTATTATTCTTTTACAAAAACATTAACACCTTTGTTATTGTTTTTTTACAATTAAAATGTCATTATTAAATATCATACTGAAGGAACAACAGATGCCCTATCACAAGCTCAGTCTGCCCTTCAGAATGTAGATAATCCTATGTCCATAATGTCAGCACAGATGATAATCGTAATCACACAATATGTGAAGAAACAGGTAAAGACAAACACTCCAAATAAGGTACAAGAATGGGTTGAAAAGGGACCACATAGAACCATTAAAGAAGATTTACCGTGGCACCCTGGGCATCTGTATTTTCCAGCTACTGAAATATCACTTCAAGTTCCGTGAGAAACCCACAATACTAGATTAACGGGTCATACTGGAATAACAAAGAAGTCTGAGTTACTAAAAATACATTTTTGGTGGGAAAGACTAAATTAAGATACTTAAGAATTTGTCTCAACCTGTGATAATTGAACAAGAGCAAAGAGGCATATAACAGAGTCAATGGGATTATTGAAATCCTCGGAAATAGCTCATCATCCTTGGTACACCTTATAACTGATAAAGGATTCACAATAATGCATATAGTTGTCAATTTATTTACTAAAATAGTTCATCTTGATCCTGTTAAAGGAATTCCTTCGCCAGCAGCAACTAGTACCTTACTTCTAAAAAAATACATGCAAATCATTGTTTACCTAATATCATTTCCAACCAAGGATCACAGTTTGTATCAATATGTTGGGAAGCCTTCTGCTACATACTTCACTTTGATTTATGTTTGTCATCAGCATAACATCCTCAAACAGACGGGCAAACAGAATGGATAAATCGAGAATAAGAAACATCTGGATTGTTTAATTCAAGAACAGACTTCATTCAACAAGGATATCATCCAAGCCTCCTTTCAGGTATAATAAAAGATACTACTCAGCATCCTACAGTGGAATGGTGATTACAGTCCTTTGATATTATCAGTGAAGATGTAATGGAATACTACAAACGGGCATGACATTTTTAAACATCAACTAGATAAAAAAAAGAAGACCAATTCCCAGAGATGCAGTGTGGTTATAGGCTAAACATTTACATCTTCGTGCAAAATGTACATTTTAACCATGCTTTATTGGTCCATTATCTATTACTAAAGCTGTTAGTCCAGTAGAAGTAATAATTGGTGGTGCAAAATTCTATGAGGATCTGTCCAACATTTTAAGTGCTATTGGTTCCTGCAATAGTGCACAATTCTGAAAATGAGTATGAAGTCTAGTCCTAGATTCTCACGATGTCAGAGGGAAATTGCAGTAGTTAATTGATTGAAGGTGGCATAGGTCAGTGGAGAGATCATGGGAAAGCGCTGGTCAGGTTTATTCTCTTAACTACCTAAAAAGCTCTGTATAAAATATCTCAGAAAACCAGGCCTTGGGGAAGTGGTATTGTAATGATAATTATTCAGAATGCCACAGGTCACAATAAGGTTAAATGAATGAATGCAGCAATTACAATTAACTGAGCAGAAAAGTGTCAGTTGGTATTAATGGCAGGAATGCAAATTATATTGTTTCAAGTATTTTCTACTCTAATGAATTCCACGATGGACTAAGTGCTTCTAATACTAAGACGATAAAAACTGAAGTGAAACTAGACACATGAAATGGAGTCGTGGAAGCCGGAAGCTCTTGAGAGACATAGGGGGTTATTACAACTTTGGAGGAGGTGTTAATCCGTCCCAAAAGTGACGGTAAAGTGACGATATACCACCAGCCGTATTACGAGTTCCATAGGATATTATGGACTCGTAATACGGCTGGTGGTATATCAGTCACTTTACCGTCACTTTTGGGACGGATTAACACCTCCTCCAAAGTTGTAATAACCCCGATAGACTATGCACATCTCTTGAGAGTTCTAATGCTGACTGCCATCTTGAAATTATAAGATAAAAACTAAGAACAGATAACACAGAAAAATGTGAGGAACTTTCTCAGGATGCCTAATTTAGGCCAAGCCCTATTTTAAATGTACTGACTATGTGTTCGTTTAGGGCTCTTCTACAAAGACTTATATATTTGGACATGCCAGTTATATTGGATGAGGAAGCCTCACTCACATTTTGGGGCATCCTTCATCCTTGGCGACTTCATCCTTTTCTCTCTGATAAATTCCCCTGACCAGTAACTGCACTAGAGTGGGTAGAAACATGCTGGCTTACTATGGAAGCATGGGCCATTAAACCCCAAAAAGCATCCATCCATTTTTTTTTTTTTTTTTTTTAACATACCTGGGGTACCCACTAAAAACTATATCTTTTAGGTTTAGCCCAAGGTATTTTTTAACTCCATCTGGATCCCTTGGTTATCCAGTGACTACTACTACCCTATCAAAAACTCCCTCTTAATGGTGTTGAAATCCCATCCTGGTAGTACCATCTTACCAGGACGGGATTTGTCAACAAGAATGAAGCATGCCACAAAATGTCTTTGTAGGAGAGCCTGCAAAGGGACACATAGTTGGTAAAATAGAGTTTGGGATAAATTAGGCATCCTGAAAACGATCATCGCATTTTCTGTGTTATGTGATCTTTGTTGAAGCATATGAGATGGTGTCCACTCTTTTTTCTCCGTGTGAAATTGATAAGGATAAAAACACAGAAGACACCAACTCATTGCTTTTCAAACAACCATGGAAGGATTGACTATTGAAGACATTAAAGTCATCCCTTCAGTATTGCTGTCGTCAATGCCTTTTCTGGTCTGAACAGACTTTGCTGTATAAGTCTTGAGAACTCTTACTAATAGGTAAGATTTAATCTGGGTCGCTTTCTTGTTTCAGTTTTTTGATATTTCTCGCATTAAGGATGTAAGAATCCTGAGTGAAGTCTCATTTGGTGAATTTAGGGTATTTAAAACTTGAAATTCCTAGATGAACTTGAAATTAATCATCAGTGTTGTAGTGGGTCATTATAGATCACGAAAAATAGAAAAGGTTGTTTCATAACATCTTCTTTCTAGAAACACAAATATCCTGTGTGCTCAAGAAAGTCAATAGCTGTGTAGGGAGATTATCATGTTCAGGTATATGCATACTTCAGACACATGATAGCTCAGTTTTAACCAAACATAAACTATTATACTCAAGCTCTTTATTTGTTTTCATGCAGTAGATCCTCACAGAGGGTCCTACTGGTGACAGAATGTATTGGTATACCAAGATGTTATATCTTTCCCATTTCCCTTAACCTCTGTTGAGTTTACTTCCATACCCCACATTTGTCATATGAATTTTATGTAAAGCAGCCTGATAAACTTGGAGCTCTGCCACTGAGGTGGTGGTCTTTGGTGAGGATCACTGTCAGGATGCATGTGAGGAGACATGTCTTATTCCTCATGGCTTGGCTGCAGCAGGGACACAATACACTCCAGACTTGCTTGCACTTCGTTTTTCATAATTTCTTGCTATTTTTTAAGAAATTCACGCAAAAGAGACTATAGAAATATGATGATTAAATTTTAAACAACACGAAAGTTAAGCCATAATAGATAGGATTAGGCAGAGATGCGCATTTTCATGTCAGCTAAAAGATTTCACACCATAAGGAATAAAATTAAAAAGACCATGAATCTGAAAATAAGAGTGAACATTTAGACAGTGAGAAAAACGTATTATAACTAGGTTTATTTATTGATACACTTAACAATAGTGGGTTCAAGATCAGATCAAGATGCACCTACACCATAACACTTGATGTGGTATGAGACTGAAAGGAAAAGGGAACATTGGATGTGGATAAAATGTTTTCTGATTACAGACAAATCTAAAGTTCCTTGCTTCTACCTACTACCTCAAGTGAATAATCATCCTAGTAATCTACTGGGGAGGCCCATTGTTTCATCAGATTGAGTGATTTACTTAAACCACTTCATGTTTCCATTTATGTTAAACCTCCCCCTTATATCAGGAATATTACTGAGTTCCAAACCAAGATTTTTGATAGTTCATGGTAATCACCTAACCTTATGTTTACATTGGATGTCTGCACGTTATACGGTAGCCTTAAACATCAGAATGGCATAATAGCCTTTATGACTTATTTCAAAGAGAGAACCCAAAGACTAGTGGGAGCATACCAAAATGTTATTGCAAATGATCAATTTCTGCCTGTATGAAAATATTTTTGTCTTTGAATAGATATTTTTTGAACAACAAAAGAAGTATCATATTTCTAACTCTGCACATTCAAATGAATAGCAATGCTCATGAGCAACAACAAATCCCTCTTAGGCCTGGGCTTTAGTAGTTGTCAGGCCAATCCCTGTTCCACTCTCTTTCTTATAACATGGTCGGTTATTTCCCATTCACTTGTGGCTGCATCAAGGGAATGCTCTCTGACAGCGTCCTTCACAGTCCTCAGGGAAATCAGTCAGGTGCAGGTTTTGGTGTTCGGGCTAGACCTGCCTACGAGTGCTGCAATCTTCTGTCCAGGCAACAACCTGAACTTCTGGAATTATTGTACCAGAAGCCTCTTTTGGCAAACGGGATGGGTGCAATACTTCCAGATGAGGCGCAGACTCCTCCAGTGCACTCACCCTCACCACGGCAGCCACTCCTGGCATACAGGGTCGTTGATTAGGGCAGAAATAGGTTTCAATGCTCTGGGAACAAATACTTCACCGATGGCCCCCTCTGGCATACAGGTTTACCACAACAAGGCAGTACAGGCCTAGAGCTTTCTGAATGGCACACACTACACAGCGCAGGTCACAGCTGCCCTTTTCTGGCATATGGGGGTCTCTGGATCACACCTGAAGACGGGCATAACGCTGTTGGTGCACAGCTGTTCCCTTACACCTCGCTTAGAGAGTCCTCTTGGTCAGGCTCCCCACTGGAGTTCACTGCCTCCAATGCTGTCCTGTCCCTCACAGGCCACACTGGTCTAGCAAACCAGCAGGTGCTGGTACTCTAGGCTCCAGGGCAGGTGATCTTCATTTTCTTGGATGATGTCCCCTCATCTAACATGGAGACTAGCAGGCCTTTGCTCCTAGTCCTGGTCACAGGCAGAAGTCTTGTAGAGCTTCAACTTCTCACACAGCCCATATGGCTGCTTGGGAGATGACAAGTTTTGGGGTCTCAAACTCTCCTTCTTATAGTCTATTTCCAGACACCAAATGTGATTTAGGGTATGAGTCTTTGAAGTTTTATATTAGAGGTTTGCTTCTTTGGAAGTATACATTTTTTCCTTTTCTTCACCCTTCTTGAAAGGCTGCAGGCACAACAGGAAAGACTCCGAAGTTGAAAGACCTACAACAAAGTTCATCAGAGTGACCAGAGATCATATCTGGATGTCAAGTACAATGATTTTTGCATCAAAAGGTTAATCCTGGGCTGCCAGCCCTGCTCTTTACGATTCCCTTATCTAGCCCCCATCCTTCCAGAGATGTGTTTAGGCCCATTCCTTGTGATCTATCACTGAATTAAAAAGCACCCTTTTGAAGTGTAAAGAGGGTGTCTCTTTCTTCCTTCCTCCAGTGTGTGTCCCACCTAGCTATCTGGAATGCTGCTATACATAAATCTGTCTAGGGTGGAGGTTCCTCTATTCCTCATGTCTTCACTAGGCAGCCCCATGCTTCCCAAAATGGAACCCAGAATTCCCCCCGGAAATGTACTATTGCAAGCATACTTGTACTCAGTGTACATTCACAGCACACTTATTGTCCAGCACTGTTACATCCATGCATTGTTCCATTACAGATACATACACATTCAGTCTGTGTGCACTGTTCAGTACTGTAGCTTTTCTTTATTGTATCAGGTGTGCTATTTGCAAACACACATAGGGCCAGATGTAGGTAGCTAAATAATTGCGAAATGGTATCCAACAAGAAAAAGCAACTTCATTTTGCGACTCGCAAATGAAGTTTCACCGCAGATTGCGAATCCGCTATTTGCGAGGTCGCTTTTTGCGACCTTGCTAAAAACGGACTCGCAAATTGCGTCTCCCTATTTGCGAGTCGCACATTGGGGTCGCAGAATTTGCGAGTCGGTAATGGCTCGCGTCGCAATTTGCGATTCGGAAATGGGGTTCTTGCATCCCATTTACGATTTTGCGGGGTCGCAAATTGCGATTCGGGCCATTTGCGAGTCGCAAATTTTTGCTACATCTGGCCAATACTGCCAGCACACATACCATATGTACCCTGCACAACACGTCACCTTTCATATACTATACTTCACACAAGTACATATACACCCAGCACAAGCTTCCATTGTGCACGCACTGCGCAGCACTACATCTCTCACATCATTTATTCCCCAGAGAGATAAATTCACTCAATACATACACTAACCACATATGTACTGCCAATACTCTTCTATCTCTGTACTGTACCCTTCCCAGGCACACACACATCCAGCACAGTCACTACTGCTGTGCAACGCTATACATCTACTTGATGTAGGCCGAGGGTGAGTTAAGCACAAAGCTGAGGAACTTTTAGAAAGGTGAGTGAGTCTGTAGGCCTCACTCCAATGTCACAAGATAAAAAGAACCTGTTCACTACTATTGATCACTACACAATATGCTGCCACCTCTGCGCTCGTACTACTTTACTCTTGGTGAAGGTGGTAGCTTTCCACTCCTATGAGGGTAGCGTTTTGGGTGCCTCTCCAAGTGCAACAAGACCACAATCCATGAGACAGGCCTATGTTATGGAGCACACCCATGCTTTGTGTTTGCCTATGGCAGAAACCAGCATAAGGGATACAGACTGCAGTACAATTGATCACTCAGGCCAGGGGTACACGTCTTTAACCATGCAGAGGACTTTTCTGTCCCAACCATATTGGGGTAAAGCACATAACTCAGACCTTTAATAAGTTACTGATTCTAGCAGATAAAGAAATTAAACTAAAAAGGGGTATTCTAAAATACATATTTATATCATGTATAATCGCTTTGACCAAGACAATATACCTGTAAACATACTCACAGGTTTAAAGGTGTGATACATTAGACTTTGGACACAATACAGTATAAATAGACAAACAACAATATTGTTTTATATGTGGTTTTATTCAATACCCACGTCTCATTTGAGATCTAGTCATCATTTGTAAGATCATCTGGCGTATTTGTCATTATAAAAGAAATACCAATATGCCATTCAATAAACAAAATAAGACACAACTTTAAAAGATGACATGTTATGTGATATATATATATATTTTTAAAACTTTCATTGGCTGCTTTTATGTCTAGGAACAAAACCCTATATTATCTAGCCTACCTAAGTGCTTAGTCAGATATTTGTGATTAGATTAGTAGCAATTAACAAACCAGAGTAAGGCAAGCTCTTTAACAACCATACACAATGGAACTTCATACCATGGAAATTGTAGGTATACAAATATACCCTTTAATATTTGTCATTCCTGGTCTTTTATAGGAATGGTTTAGTCACAAAAGTCAATTCTCTAAGGGTCTTGACTCAAGATGTTTCATATGAATGAAAGAAGTACTGTGACAGTCAAAGATTCCAAATAGCATCAAAAACATAATTCTGGCACCATCCTAGCCATCCTTGATATCTCCTGCCAAGCTTCAAAAGACAGAGGTTTAATAAAGAGCATTAGATCCACCTCCGTTTGATAAGATAGTCTGTAATTCCTGAAGCTTTTATCAAATTTAGATCCCATCAAATCAAAATCAAGAAAGAGATGCACATGATTGAAAATGTGACATTTCCTTTTCTGACCAATAGGAAGCACTGAAGCTGAAGCTTCAGGAACAGACTAGTTCTAACCAGTAATAATGAGCCAAGATTACCTTTTTCTTTCCCGGTTAACTTTGATTTCACACCTGAAATGACATAACTAATTGGAAGTCATTCCAAATTCCACAATGTTTTTCATTCTTGACCTCTGTGCCAGTATTTTGGCTTCTGAAATGAGCCTAAATATTAGCACAGATCCCGATGTGTCTAGTGACCTTGGATAGCAGTCAAAGCCTCTCAGCCAAATGTACATGGATCTCTGACTTTCATTTTATCATTAAGAAATCACTTAGCAATTATGTTAGATCAGATGGGTATGGCACACAAGACCACTCATGCAACAGTGCTCCATTTTACAACTGTATGCATAAAAGCAAACAAAATTAGATGTAAAAGTTGTAATGGATTTGCCATCCTAATTAGAAGAAAGGATTGAGAAGTGATGACTGTGTCAATCATTCACTTGCAGTTGAAGTTGAAGCTGTTGCATTGTCAATCATGTCAGTCTGTATCAATCTTGAGATATCCTCAATGACAACACCACTTCTCCAATCCATTCTTGAGTTTATTGGAACAACTTTAATTAGAAGGACAACCCAGGCAGCAGTTATTTTTCAGATTTTTATGTGAAGGTTTAGGCTTCAACTTGTTCAGCAGAGGTAGCTCCCTTGTATTTCCTGATTGCAGAGTGTACCTCAGTTTCAGTGGTACATTTAACATTATCTTCTTCCCACATCTCAAGCAGCTGAATACAAGTTTCACCTGTGCAGGCAAAATGTTCTGGAAACACAAAGCTTAAAACTGGATTAACTAGTGCATCCATAACAATGTGAAATACTGTACAATCATGTCTTTGCATTCTTCAGCCGATGGAAAGTTGTTCATTTTCTTAGTAATAAAATTATTATTATTAGTCCAGCTATAAAAGTCACAGTAGGGAGTATCCCATTAACAAGCTGCCAATTAATATTTACCATTTTAGAGAATTGTCTTATTGTATAATGGAAGCACTTGGCAAAGATTGATACAGCAACTTCCAAATACCTCCAAATACCTCCAGAGCTCTTTTTTTATTTCTGAAGCTTTTACAGTGGTTTGTAAATGCTGTAAGAAAATGTCTATGTAACTGATATCTAACAAATGAATTCATTTTTGGTACATTTTCAACAGTGCATTACATGAATGTGTCCTCTCCGCTTTTGATAGTGGTCTTGAAGTGTGAGAAGTGCAATTATTGTAACCAGAAATTTCAAACTGTTATCTAATCTGGCTACGTAGCTGGTTTGTGGTCACAACTAATTATTTTTGTGGAGGAATATACGTCTAATTATAGCATACATCCCTCTTGCTTATAGTTAAAATGTATGTTAAACCATTTTTCATTTTATAACAGTTTTGTCTATGTCTACGTAAGTGTGTCCCATTGTCTAATAAAACATTCAGTTCCAACATTCCAGACTTAGTTGAAGCTATGAGCAGGCACCGACTACCTATAAATGGCCTGTCCAATTTTCATTCAGAGTTATTTGCTCATTTGTACATTGTCCTTTAGTAATAAATACTAGTTTTTCATTCAGAAATACAATGCATATCATATGTGAAACTCTATTTTTATAGTCTTAGTCCCAGTTTCTTGAAACCATGATGGAGTCTTCACTTCATTTTCATTCAGTAATTGTATTCTTTTGTTATTACTGGAACCCATATTAGCCCATGAATCAGATACGAGACATTAGGATTTTTTGTCTAAATTATGGCTGGATGTACAATCTTCTTAACATACCTTAAATTATACAGTTTCTTTCATAGACATAGAAGGTTGTTCAGGAGTAAAATCATATTCTTCACACAACTTTGTTTCATTAATTATGCTCCAACGCACATGCTTAAACTTCAGCATTTTAAGTGTAGTTTGCAACTGCAATATCACCTTAAACTAAATCTGCTTTCTAGGCTGAATCTAAACTTCTCTTAATTGTTTTAAAAAAAGAAGAGGACATTGAAGAAAATAAATAAATACTCTCATTCACCATCTTCAGATTCTCATAAACAACAGAAAATCTTGTATTTGCTTTCTCTGCTTTAAGATTGTGTGCATAACAACTTTTCATAAATAAGATGACTTTTGCATAAGAAGCAAGCCTCTAAATGCTAACTTCTCACATTTATATTATTCACATATCTTTGGTCCCTGCAAAACAACTGAACATTCACATTTGTATTCAGAGAATCAGTGTGTACAGTGATAAATATAAGTGTGTAATATTTACTCCAAGCTTCTCATAGTGTCAACACTAAGGGCCTCGTTATGAGTCTAGCGGTCACTACACCGCCATACTCGGGATGGCAGTAGGACCGCCGCATTAGCGCCACATTACAACCCTGGCGGTTGGGCCTCCAGGGAACAGCCAGCTCCACCAGTATCAGAGATCCCGGCAGTCTGGAAGTAGGTGGCGGTCCTGATCCTGAATCTAGGGATTGTGACCCCTTCTCCACCATCTGTTTCATGGCGGTAATACCGCCATGAATATGCTGGTGGAGAACGGGTGCAGGAGGCCCCGGGGGGTGGGTGCTGCACTGCCCATGCACCTGGCATGGGCAGGGCAGAGGCCCTCCAGCCAGCACCCTTGCAATGTTCACTGTCTGCTTTGCAGACAGTGAACATTGCGAGGGTGATGGTGCACCCCACGGGATACAGCATTGTCGTCAGCTCGATTACGAGCCGGAGACAATGCTGTAGCCTGTTTCACGCTAGGTTGGAGGACGGAAACCGAGGTTTCCATCCGCCAGCCTAGCTGAAAACTCTTAATGGGGCTGGCGGAGAGGTAGCCTTGTATGGCGGCAACCTCCCTGTCAGAAGTTCGCCAGATGGTAAAAATTGTCTGCTGAACTTGTAATGACCCCCTAAATGTGGTAGCAAATTTCTCAGTACATCTGCTACCCCTTTGTTTTCCGCTTGGTCCAGCAAGGCTTTTTCGCAAAGCTTTTATAACACTGATTATCAGGTGTGTTCCATTTAAAAAAATCTTTAGAAACACTATAAAAGGTACAATTGTTTTGTTTTGTAACATTACCCTTTCAACTGCAGATAAATCTCTACCCTATTTCTTACCTGAAAATTATCAGAATTGTTCTCTGGTATTTTTGGTACAGAGAAATCTTCTGCAGCAATCCTATAAGACTTGGTCTGATTAACTGTCTTATTCAGAAACACCAAATAGCTTTGATAGAGACAGGTAGGGAATAAAGTTTCTGAACGCTAAGCCTGCCACCACTCTGATCTCCAAAGAGTGTAGGTGGTATTGTGCTAGTCCATAATACAAAACCAGAAATTATATATTTAGGTAAGCACTCAGAGGAGTAAATATGTGTGTCTACTAATCAAGATATTTGTTAATTCTTCACAGATGTTAAAATAACAACTTTCAACATTAGCACTTTTATCTTGAAACGCATCCTGTTCTCAATTTCTGGAAGACTACAATGGTCTTACTGTATGATTTTAGATGTTTTTACAGTCTGTGACAAATGCAGACACATTTCATAATACCTCTTTTAGCAAACCCTCCAGCATTCACATTTGAATTGTTGTCAGGGTACATTGCATTTGACTGAAGATCTTTAACAGTTTTTCAGTCACCTCAATGACCCAATCACTGGCAGAAGGACCTGGTGATAAAATTTCATCTCAATTAATCCTGAATATGTGTGGAGTTTCAACAGTCTCTGCTGGTCCTTGAGTCCTAGTAGACTCCACCTTGAAGCTGAAATGCTGTAAAGCGCACTGTAGCTACTGGTAACCCACTGCATGTTTCACATTGCTAACAATAATAATATGGTTGCAGTTCAACAGTAACTGGTTTAGGTTTATCCAAACTTTTAATGGTAAAGCACATGCACTATTTGAATAATGAATACTACCAATATAATCCAGATTATGAATACCATTACAAGCAAGATTATCAATACTTAAATACAAGGTGGATATTTGTACAAACAAAATATATTTGAGGCTTTACACAATCTGTTTCAAAACGGTCTCTTGGTGCTCATTTTCTTTCTTTCTTCTTCTTTAGTAAAAGAAACAGAATTACTTTGCATTCCTAGCTCTCTGTTTGTAGTATTTCAGAGAAAGGTTCAGGAATTGGTGCTGTGGACGTTGAATATGTTCACCTGGCTGTATATCAGCATTTGCTTTCAAATCTTTTTCTATCGCTTGATCCAGAGAAATAGACTTCTCAAAGATGGGGATCAGTTCTTGAGCTGTGATCTATAATTGATAATGATAGTGGCTGATGCCCCATCGATGGGTAGCTATGCAATACTGGCAGAGCCAGCCACATGATAAGGTTTCTCCTTATCAATTAAAACTACCATCTTTTTCTTCTTACTAGGTAAAAAAGAATAGTTCTTGTTCCCTTTCTGGCGATGACCGTCACTGACTCTATGTATAGTGGACCACATTTTTTATGTCTGCTGTCTTTTCATAGCCTTGGTTACCAGTCTGTGGAAGCCACCCAGCAATTATGCTTGAGTCTGGCATTCTGCTCACATGTTTCTTGCAAACCATGCAAACCCTGCAGACAATCAAAAGACAATTGTTCATAGTGTTCAGTGAGATCTGGAAGATCTGAAATGAACTTTCTTATTCCAAATATTATCTCAAAGTGTGTACAGTCACTTAGTACTCACAATAACTCATTGTGTGCTATAGTGGGTTCTTAACCAATTAGTGCCATTGCTTGAGAGCCTCGAAGTTGAGATTTGCATTTGGGGACTTTTGCTTCTTTCAGTCAAGCCATTACTCCCAGGGGAGAAATGATGACTGCATTGTAGTTTAGTTCTCACTTCAGATAAGACATTGGCTGCCCCCTTTAGGTGAATGATGGACTCTGATCTATGTGAAATGTTCTAACTCCTCCCATACCAACAGACATAACAAATCTTTTGAGACTTTGCATTAAGCCAAGGCCAGCTTTCTGTAGCTACCATTACATACGTATATAGATTAACAGCTAGCGAAGGGCCTGAGGCGTTCATAGTAGATTGCATAAGGACAACATTACTTGCTAATGTAACTATACTGTTTTCAATTTTTTGTTTTGGCCTTTGGCTTTGTTGGATATTGTCTCTGAACATGTGTTTCACAATGTGGATTTATAATGTTGTAAATCATTATTATCACTCTGAACACAGAAAGAGGAATTTTACACTAATAATTTAAAGATATTTGGAGCCGTACAATCACCTAATGCCTTAGTGTATCTTTGGAGAATTTCAAACTCATTATTTGTAAAAATAGCCTGTACCTCTGCACGGGCTGCAATATTTATTTGTTAGTTACACATGTCAGATTGCCCAGAACTATTAGAGTAAAATACTGTCTTATAGCGATCCAGGGACTTTACATTTGGAGTATAAGGTACATCCTGTTTGTATTCCAAAGTTGTTTGACTCTTCAGTGATGAATCATAATGAAACTGAATATCAAGAAAAGTCTGAGTTGTTCCATAATGCACTCATATATTATGCAGACCCCTAGAATTTCAGCCTTAGTCCCTACCTCTAATGTGGGAACTAGAGTCACTAAAATGATCTTCTTTCTTTGAGCTGTGGGTCTTTCTTTAATATTGGCACTCTGAAATGCAGTGAGGATTTTCTCAGTAGGAGAGAAGCTTTTTTTTCAGAAGAGGAGTACAAGTGCAACTTGTATGCTATTGGAATTTTCTTACTCTCATTATAGAGTATAGGCATAAAATCTGTCTTTCTTGGTATCACTCTTTTTACCAAATCACAAGAATTATCTCTGGTGTACAAGACGTTTGAAGATGTCATATGTTTCTGGAGTTTTAGGATATATAGGTATTTTGCAGTGCAATCTTTTCCTGTAAAGACAGGAGTAAACAGCCAATACATGGTTTTAACCCTTTCAGCATAGTATGGCAGATTTGTTCTCCCACTATTTTGAAAACTCATTACAGCTTGACTCTTTTATAATGTATTTGGAGGGCTAATGTGGCACATTTTCAGGGAACCCTAGGGCAAAGCCTTTTCTCTCACTCAAAGGTTCATAGCACAGTAAATCACATTCAAATTTCACTTCCCTGTCATTACTCTTGCACCCTGCTGTTTTAAGAATAGTATTGATCTTATCCACATGTTTTAGTGGTCACCTGTAATGTAAATATCATCCACAAAAGATACTATTCCTATTTCATCCTTACAGAGACTATCCAGGACTATTTTTATATCTTTGAAGCAACTTTAAAAAGGCATACTCAATTCCATTAATTGAAAACGCAGCAAGATATTGTGATTCATGACCCTCCCTGTTGTTACAAAATATTACTGATATCATTCTGCTTTTATACTTTTTCTGACTAATTTAGTCATCAAACCTGTACTGTAAGTATTCTATACAGCTTGTGTTTTATAGTTTTGGTTTAAATTGCAAAATTCTATCTTCAGACGATAGCTTAAATCTGGTTTTAATCCTGGGAAGGTAGGGGGCTAATAGTAGATTGCATAGGGGCAACATGCCCTGATAATATCATTAATATACAATTCATTCACTTTGTTTGCCTCTGGCTTCATAGAATATTGTCTCTGAACTTATGGTTCACTCTGTAAGGGAATAAATAACATGTAAACCTGCACCCTTATCACAACCAGCCTGATTCTTATAGGGAGTAGCTACCTGGGGTAATGCCCATTTGTCAGCACAGATGTACTCACAAGCTTGTGGAACAAGAGCAGAGAAAGCATTCATTATTACTCCTTTTGGGAGTTTAGATCACTACTTGTGGAGGCCATTTATTTTCCGAAAGTATGTCATAAGCATCAGAAAGGTGAGCCCAGAATACTGCCTTCAATAACCTTGATATGGTTGCTTCACATGTTCATCAGATGTCTCAATCTGAACATGTTTTTTAACTGTGGTTGTCCTTAGCATGTGCTTGAGATCTTGACAGACTATTTTTATCTTCACTGCACTGTCTTCCATTGTTTGAACTCATGTCTCATTTGTTAGAGAAACTCTCTTTCTTTGACACATTCTGATTCACAAACAATTTCTTATTAGAGTATTTTCTTTACTAAATCTACACCCTTTTTTGTTGGAATGATACCTTTGAACAGTAGAGACTGCTGCCAAGAAAGGGTGGGCAGTGGGGGACAGCGCGTGGAGTGGAGGGTGCAGGGGCAGCATGTGGAGTGAGGGGCGCAGGGGTGCAATAAAAATAAACTTACCTGCCGCCTTCGTGTTCCACCGCTCCAGCTGCCTCTCATCTTCTTATTCCACTTCTCTCATGCTGCTACCAGCCAAGCCAATCCCAGTGTTTCTCTCAAGCACCGGGTTTGGCCTGAGTGGGCAGAAATGCCGCTCAGGGAGGGAGTGGGACACTGCGCTTGGTCTCCACCCGGTTGTGCAACACAGCCAGGTGGAGCGTTCTAAGTGCGCACGTCAGTTTGGCCGGCCTCAGGTACCTGGCCAAACTGGCATGCACACTTAAAAGCGCACCACCACTCCTCCTCCACTTGTTGACGTGGAGGATGCTGGCCCCACCCTGCCCTATGAAAGCAGAAAAATAAAGGGATAATAAAATACTAATTTTTCTGCTTTCAGCAGCGGGGCGATGCTCCTCCGTCATAACGCAGGGGCCACCCCTGCCTTTGACGTTCCAGGTGCTGAGCTTTTTGATAATCCTTTTGTTCTTATCCTATTTTATTTGAGCATCAGTAGTCTACTCCTGGAAACTAAGAGTATCGGTCATCAGAAAGATATCTTCCAGTAGGCCCCATTTTCCTCCTATTTCTAAAATAATACTAACTCTGATTATCTTCGTCTCTGTATTACCTTGTCTTTCCTTTATAGATTTATTTTACCTTTAAATGTGTTTGTTTTTATTTCGTTTGGAGTTTAGAGGCTATGTACCCCCAAAGTATCTTGGCCCATAATTGCATATAACTATGAAATAACTTTAAGGAGTTCACCTTCCCCATTCTCAAGCACAAATTTTGCATATTTCTGTCTAACAGCTAGAATTGCTGTTTCTCCTTTGATATTGCTTAAAACAATATCAGGAACTGGATCAGTATTACATAAAAGCGTCATGCCAAGATCTACAGCAGGTGAGGCACCATGCTGTTCTTGTATTTTCCTCAAAACAATCAGAATTACAGAAAATGGTGGGGGTGCTAAGTGTGGCAGTATATAGATTAGCAGATATCATTCCCAATGTTCTGTATTGTTCTTCCTCTTGCGCCATGGCTAGAGGCAAGCAGATGGTCTTTATTGCATCTATTTGGTTAGGTTTCTGTACTAACCAAAAGAGGTTTTCTTCCCAAACTATAGGGCAGGTTTCCATAACAGCTTTATCATTTGTGGCTCTGTGGTAAATATAATCTGCAAAATGTAGTGTATGGGGGGGGCATCCTGGGTGATTGGCAGGTGAACCTGTCAGTTGTCAGGTCAGTAAGCCCCCAGTTCAAGCGGTTTCTGCTAGTAGGGTGTTGGTCAACTGGTTTGTACACCTATTAATCAGTCACCGGCTCAGGGTCTTCCTGGTAGCATAGTTACTATGCAGCCCCAGAAATTGGCTGTTCTCTCTACAGTGCAAAAGTCTAGAAAATATATATCTTGATAACAGTGGTGAGGAGAGGCCCCCTTCTGGGTAAGCATTTAGTTCTGTTTTCTCTCCTGGGGACCAGTTGGATTTACACCTGTCAGAGGAGGTCAGGAGGGAGGAAAAAGAATCAGAAGGGTCCTTTTTTAATTGTTTGACTTACTATTGGAAGTGGCAATTGTGGAGAATGGCAAGCAAAATAAAGTGTCCCCATTAGCAGTTTAGGCTTGAGTTGGAGGATATGCTCACTAATTTTGTAAAGAGCATCACCATTTATTAGTCTGTTTTGATGGAATAATTTCCGGAGTTGAGCCCCCAGTTATCCTGTCACCAAAGAAGAATTGTTTTCAGGCATGAAGAGGTTGGGGGAAATTAGTGGGAGGGGTATGGCAGGGCATTCAGTTAGAATATAACTTCTACCCCCAGTATGTTTTGTCACAGTGATCAGGGGGGAAGGAAGGACCTTCTTGGGTCTATAATAAAATAAAACATGCATCAAGGCAGCGGGGTCCTGTATGTTCAAGCATAAATTGCTCCCAGTGTGGCATTTTGGCCCATCTTGTTTTTTTTTTTAAAGGAATAGGCAGGAGACATCAAAAGTAGGGAGCATGCACAGCTGCTGGTAATGCTCTTTACTGTCTTGATTTACAGGCAATATTTCCATGGTTGCAACGTTATCCCTACTCCCAGGCAGCCCAAGAACTGTACTATGGTTGTCAGTTTGGCTTTAGGACCCCAGGTCAATGAGTAACGGAGGTAAGATAGGTGCAATAATCAACAGTCCATGTAGGTGAATAGAGGGGTGGCAAAGAGGGAGAAGGGCCCATAGAGTGTAGCTGTTCCTTTGAATCAGAACCTCTTGACAAATTTGTTTTCTCCCTATTGTAGTTAGTCCCGAAGAAGAAGTCAGAGGAGCTCACCATCATTCAGAAGCTCTCTGCACCAAAGGGACAATCTGTAATGATGCCATTGACCCTGCTCCTTGCTCAATTAAGCATGCCTCTCTGGAATAGGATAAAGCTATGGTTAGGACTTTGTAGCTGGTGGCTGTTATTGAGTGAAGGTAGGAGCAAAAAGGGATGCCAGAAGGCATATCGACATTGGCAAGCTGGTAGCCAACCTCCAGCAGTTTGAGATTTATTGATGTTTTCTTTAAGGCAGTGTTCTGCTTAGCCTCATATGGGGCATTTGGGGTTAGAAGGCTAGTTGCTAAGTCAAAGCATGACAAGAAGGGAGAAATAACATAGGCCTTACTAGAGTCCCTGAGCACCAGTGTTGCACAGTAATGACACTGAGGCCGTGCAAAAAGATTTGCCATTCCGGGAATGGTAAAGCACTATTTCTATATCGTAACAGGGTTACACTATTAAGGTTCCAGTTTATTATGATCAAAGCCTAACTACTGTTGGGTTTAGGGATTGATCCTGATAATTTTAGCTCAGACTCCTTTCAGGATGTGGCAGCCATGCCAACAGCCATGTGTGGTCTGGCTGGTACAAAGAATCAGTAGATGGAGTGCCAATTCTTATAAAAGCTATGTGTGTCTGGACATGATTTAGTGGGGCTCGCCAAGTTCCATTGTCTTTTTTGGTTCATTACTATGTTTGCTGCTAATCATTGTTTCCTTCCAATTTTTGTTTGGTATTAGGTGCAATACCTATCCTCAAGATCTTGGTCATTGGGCATTCCTGCATCCTGAAAGTCCAAGAGTCATTTTTTCAGGTTAGTTATGAGTAGTGCACATGGGAAGTGGGTTTTAGGATGAGGTTGGTCGGCATTGGAGGCTTCTGCATTGAAAAGATGCAACAGGTTGTGGAAGGGACTTTGGCCAGGGGACTTAAGACACCTGCATTGGTATTTCTACATCTTGAGATAATGATTCGGTCCATCATGATTGGTGTGACTTAATTGTTCTGTTGATGGCTTAGATATCCTGGACATATTATGAAGCAACCATAGCATGGTTTCACATGATACCTAGGAGAATTTGGAGAGGTAGTTCCTCTTTTAAGGTGCTTAATGAATCAGTTAAGTGTTTGAACAGAAACATGTTTAGGTTTCTCAATACAGGCAGCCTGAAATCCACTCCATGTGGCTGCGTGTAGAGTCTTTTTACACTGATGGGCATCTATCAGAAACAGGCAATACACTCTATGCCCATTCCCTGTTTTCTTTTGCAGCTCAGTTCCTAGCAATTGTCAGGGAGAGGCTCAATGGTAGATGTCGGCCAGTGGCTGAGTGAGCTTGTGGTTGGCAGTGATGCCTCTGGTCACCTTAGTATCTCACATCAAATATTTCATATAATTGTATATTCATTTGGGCTTCAGGATGGGTTTGGAACTTTAATTTCTCAACTGGTGGTGGGGTGGGCACTTACATGACTGTCTCTGTTTCTCAGTGTAGCTCAGTGTTCCATTCTTGTGGCCCTTGCGCTGGGGAGAGATGCAGTCTGTGCTAGAGGACAAAGTTATGGCTTGATTGCCTAGGACCATCTTTCTGTCAGGTCCTCTGGTAGATGCCTCTGTCATGGTTGTTTAGGT